>NC_080082.1:25694555-26030024 GCF_949987535.1 Balaenoptera acutorostrata | reverse complement strand
TAATATTCACTAATAGGCATGAGCATAATGCCAGACAGGTAGATAGGATAGTCAAAATCTCCCCTGTATCTTTAAGCAAACTTTGAGACAGTTTTTTCACAGCGGCGAACGCACAGGCTCTGGAATCAAGCTGTCTGGGTTTTTATTCCAATATAAGATACTTCACCTCTTTGCTTTCACTTTCTTCTTTTATGTAATGGGCGTTATAGTTTACAAACATGAAATGGTGAACGTGAGGATTCACATTGTAATCCCATATCATTTTATATGTAACATATTGCCAGGACATAGGCCAGTGCTCAGTAAATTCTACATAATAATGATAATAACCATGACCACAACAATCATAATGTCTATTATCTGAATTCAACATGCAGGCATCTAGGTTGAAAAGAAAACAAAGAGAAAAAATAAAAAATGGCTGTGTCCTTCCTAAGTGTAAGAGTCATTATAAAGACAATAAAAATGGAAGGACATTTATGTGACAATTGGAATCTAATCTAATAAAGAATGCTTGAAATCATGACTATCTGGGATTTATCATCGTGAAATCTTTATCCTACCTGCTTAAAAAACGTTTTACTTGTTTGTTTGATCTTTTCATTTGCATACAATTTGAAAATAAATATACCTGGACTAGTTAAAATTACTTGAAGACTTTCCCTTCTGTCCAAGATGGAATAACAGGGATCAGATTTATCCTCCCTCCTAAAACGAAGAAAAACATTGATCTTTGAGAGTAGGAACAAAGAATGTGAGCCCCACCACTGCCACAATTTACTGTCCTTAGAGAGTTTCCAAGCTGCAAAAACAAAAACAAAGATCTAAATAAATGAAGGGAAATGCCATGTTTATGGATTAGAAGACAACACAGTAAAGATGTCAGTTCTTTCAAGTCAATGTATATGTTTAATACAATTCCTATAAAAATATTAGGAATATTTTTGGTACATATTGACATGATTATTCTAAAATTTATATTGGAAAAAATTAGCTAGAATATAAAAAAATTTTTGAAATAGGAAAATAGTGTGAAGAATCAGTCTACCTGATTTCAAGACCTATTATAAAGCTACAGTAATCAAATGTGTGCTATTGGCACACAGTTATACACATAGCTCAGTGGAACAGAGTAGTGAACCCAGAAATAGACTCACACAAATATGTCCAGCTGATTTTTTACAAAGGTGCAAGAGCAATTCAATAAAGGAAAACTAGCCTTTCAATAAATGGATTTGGAGTAATTGGACATCCATGGGAGGAGAGGTGAGAACTTTGACCTAAGTCTCATATCTTATACAAAAATTAATTGGAATGGATATGAACTTAATGTAAATCATAAAATGATAAAACTTTGAGAAAAATTTTTTTTAATTTGGGATATGGGATCTGGCAAAGAGTTCTAGACTTGATACCAAATGGACAATCCATTAAAGGAAAAAAATGATAATTTGGATTTATCAAAATTAAAAACTTTTGTTCTGCAAAAGATCATGTTTAAGAGGATGATAAAACAAGTTATAGAATGCAATAAAATATTTGTAAACCACATATCCAACAAAGGACTAGCGTCTAGCATATGTAAAGAAGTCTCAAAACACAATGTTAATAAACAAATAATCCAATTGGAAAATGGGCAAAACTCAGAAAAGAAATTTTACCATAGAGGATACACAGATGACAAGAATGCTCATAACAAAGAATAAAAAGATGTTGAACAGCATTGCCATTAGAGAAATGCGAATTAAAACCAGAGTGAGATATCGCTAGACATGATCACAATGGCTGAAATAAAAAGTAGTGACAGCACTAAATACTGGCAAGGATGTGGGGAAATGGAATCACTCATATATTTCTGGTGGGATTGTGAAATTATATAGCTATTCTGAATAAAAAATGGCAACTTTTTTATAAAACTAAACATATACTTGCCATATAACCCAGGAATGTCACTCTTGGTCATTTATGTCCAAACATAAACATGTACACAAATGTGTATAGCAGCTTTATTCTTGAAGTCCTAAACTGGAAACAAGCCAGCTACCCCTCAGCAGTTTATAAAACAAATGGTGGTACATTCATGCCATGGAATACAACCAAAGCAATAAAAATGACAAACAGTTAATACATACAGCAAACCTGAATGAATCTCCAGAGAATAATGCTGAGTGGAAAAAAAGCCAGCTTCGAAAGTGCACACGGCATAATTTTATTTATATAATATTTTGAAATGACAAAACTATAGAAATGGAGACCAGATTAGGGTCTGACAGTGGTAAAGGAGATCATGGGCACAGGACGGAAATATATGCAGGTATAAAAGGGCAATACGAAGATCCTTCTTTTGTAAGATGTTACCATTAGGGAAAATTGGGCAAAAGTAGCTCAGAATTTCTATTATTTCTTATACTTACATGTGAATCAAAAATTAATTCAAAATAAAGAAGTTTAATTGAAAAAGAAATAGCAATATGAATATTTTACAAATCTGTACACAAATTTCAAAGTTTATTGAAATACTCTCTGACATAGAAAAATAAATAGTAAGAGATACTGTACTTAGTGAATGTATTTCATTTAAAATTTATTAATTGATCCTATACTGACAATGAATTAATCAATTTCATCAGTTTAAAGATACCAAAAATGTTGTAAATTTTATAAGAAATATGAAGATAAATGTATACTTCAAACATTCAAAAGTTAGAATTACATAGAATAAAAAGTGAACATTTTCTCTCTTTCATTCCCATTATCCCTAACTCCCCACCTTACATATAACTAACTACTTATAGGAAAAGTTTAGTGTATATATTTTTTGTGGGGGGATTAGGGAAGATTTTGGCATTTCTATATTTAGCTCTTTTCTCTATGATTTGTTTCTATTCAACATATATTTTAAAGGTCTTTTTATTCATCCTATATAAAGCTACTGTACTATATATACAATTCCATAATATGAATATATACTAGAACAGGGGTCCCCACCCCCGGGCCTGTTAGGAACCGGGCCGCACAGCAGGAGGTGAGTGGCGGGTGAGTGAGTGAAGCTTCATCTGCTCGCTCGCCATCACTCCCATTACCACCTGCACCGTCCTCCCCGCCACGCCGTCTGTGAAAAAATTGTCTTCCACAAAACCGGTCCCTGGTGCCAAAAATGTTGGGGACCGCTGTACTAGAATTTAATCGTGACCCTACTTTGAGACATTTGTGTGGTTTTCTCTTATGTAATAATAGTAAAATTCTAGAATAATTTGGCAATATCTGTGCATGTATGGCAATCTGAGCACACGCATGAGATTCCAGAAAGAAATTTTTGGATCTAAACACATGCACTTTTAAAAAATTATTTTGACATTGTTATTTACTGTATAGCTCTCCCAAAATGTTTCCCAGCTATGCCAGCTCAGGTGTTTCTCTCAGCTTCATATTCATTCTTTTATAGGCTGTCCTCCCTACGGATGGGATTAAACATCTTCAAATACATTAGGCTGACTGGAAAACAGAAGGAGGTGGAAATCTGGAACTTGTGGACTTCTGTCCAGGAGTTGCAGGAACTTCTTAATATTTTCATGAAACGTTCCCCTCTCCTTTTTTTGTTCCTCCAAGGATTCCCACTTTCTCACTTTTGCTCTTCTGGTCTTTCCAATGGCTTTGTAAGAAGTTGCTACTTTTGAAAATGTAGGTGAAATAAGTACTTTTTCATATATGCAAAAGCTGACAGTAGAGTTGCACTATAAGAAAAGTTAAAAACTTATTTTAAAGAGTCAAAATTGTCTGGACGAAAATATACCTAAACTCATGTAGGGAGAGAGGGATAGTATTTAGAAAGTGCCTGAAATATGATAGTGGCTTCAAAGAGAAGCCAATGGGGAGAAATTGGGAGTGAGAACAGATTAAGGTACGACTTTAACATCAAGCTTGAGTCTTTTTCTGGAAAGAAAATAAGTGTTATATACTTTTCTCTCAAAATCAGTGTAGTGCCACATGGGGTAAGGGTTTGTATGCTAATTAGGAAACACTGCTTTCTATCAAGGAGTGCGGCCCTCAGCCCAAGCATCTGTTGACCACCATCAGGAGAGGTGAGCTGAGTAGACACCTCTGCTACCATCAGAGTTGTTGTTGAATGCTTTGGGGGTTATGTTAGGCATTTTATTAAGTATAAATCCTTTGTTTAATGTGGCTTTTACTTCAAGTATGGAGCTTTCTCTCTAGGATAACAGTTTCCAATTTCAGGGGTCAAGTTAAACAAAGACATGCTTATTTGCGGGGCATAAGGGCTGTGAAAGCCTTTTCTCTATGCGAAAACCACCAAGAGTATACCAACTACAAGAGTGGGTCTGATTTCTTGAGGCTAATAGAGAAGCAAGACTTAAATTCTTCAGTTGAAAGCCAAGTTTCACTTTTATTTTACTGAACTAACCTGTCTGCTTTATCCTCAGCCTTGTGGAAAGCAGAGCTGGGATTAGGAAGAAGGCTTTCTTAAAATAGCCCTATCTTAAAATGCAAAGATTATTTTCTCTGGGTTAAATCAAATGAGCATTTATGCCCCATCATGTATCTCCAAGTAGAGGCTGCCTCATTGGCTCTGCTTAATTCTCTTTCCCTCTCACCTTTCTACTTGGTTTCTGAGTCTTGAAATGACATTAGAGCTCTTTATGTTTGGAGATCAAATTAACTATTTAGCCAGGTCATTAAAGTGGAGGATATAATGCTCAGAAGTAAGCATTTCATTTACAAAAATGCACATTATCTAATGCAATAAATGGTGATAGTGTGTCTTTAGGCCCTGGTTGTTCCAGTGTTTGGGGAAATAATAAAGACTTTTCATTTTCTCCCTTAGATCATAAGTGCTGTGTTATTAGTGCTGTCTCAGCGTTAAACCAGGTTGCAAGCTGCTTATTCTTCAAAATGAAGCTTTGTTTTTTAGTTTAATTGCTTTTTCAGGAGCATTATTAACTTCCAGAAGTGGAGAAAAAATTAAAGCAGCTGAAGCTGTGGTTGTATATTTGAAGGTGAAAAACACTTTTCAAAAACCAATGCAACAATTCTGTACCAGTTATCAAGAATAATATTAGGGAATACACACACACACACACACACACACACACGTATGGTATAATAATGATAGAAAGTAAGATCTTTTAAATACCAGGTGTGAGAACCATCTATATTTTTCTGTTAGGTGTTTTAACATGCTAAATAAAGAATTATACTATTATCCTGAGGGACCAGATAATGCCCGAACTCCCTGAACTTTTCAAAAATAAATCTCCATCAAACTTTATATCCCAATCAATCACCAAACTCTAGATTCAGCTTTCTGAATAGCTCTCAAATGCATCATCTTCTCATTTTCACAGACATCCAGCCTATGTCAAAACTGGGCCATTTGCCACCGTGCTCACCCCCACCCCTGAAACAGGTCTCCCCATCTTCCAATGCAATGCCAACTGCAGTATAATCAGAACTATGTTGGTTCTATGCTATTCCCCCAGCAGGTTCATCCATCTGTATAAATTCTGGTCATTAATAAACAAAAATGCCAGTGTCCCGAATATCACAGGCTGATTTCACTATCTTTTTGCTGCTCCTGTTTCTAGTGGAAAGTTCAACTACTCTCTGATATGTCTTCTTTGTCCATTTAAAGTAACCTAGTCACTATATGTCTCAAACGTATTAAGTGCTACTGTGGGGCAAGTTTGGAAGATTGGATTTAGGAGGTCATGGGATGAGGCATATGGATAGGCCTAAAGGACATGATGCAAGTGTAGGGATCTTATATCACATGTTAATGCCTACCAGAGAGGATCTACTACACACACACAAAAAGATAATAAATAAAGAGAATAGGAGAACTCAGATAGTTGATGTTAGCAAGACTCTGTCCTTGGCTGCCCTGGTGCTTGTGCAATGGGCTTATGAATGGAGTAGTCATAGTGGCAAAGAACTACCCTTGGCCAGCGAATGCCTGAGATAGGCCTCACAGCATGGGTTTCCTCTCATCAAATCTGACTTATCTCCTGCTACTTCAAAGTATTCAACCTGTCAGCAAAAGAGACCCACACTGTGCCTTCCTTCAAGGCGAACAGCCAGCCACTGGGGGGAAAGTTGATGACATTGGACATCTTCTATCCTAGGAAGAGCAATGACATCCTGACAGGTATTGACACATTCTCTATATGTGTGTCCCTCTCCTGCCCTCAATGCCTAAGCACTATTTGAGGACTTAAGAGTTTCTGACCTGCTGACATGAGATAATGTATAACTTTGCTTTGGACGAAAGAACCCAATTTAAGTCAGAAGAGGAACATCCCTGGGCACAAAACTTTGAGATCCATTGTTGCTACTGCAAACCACGCATATAGGACTTGCTGCCCTGGAGAAGTGAGTAATGGAATTGCCTCTAAAAGGTGCGGTTGAACCATCAGCCTGGTGCTGTCACTCACTGACTATACTGCATCTTTCAGGATACAGCATATACCTTGTATTGAGAGAGATAATATGATAGGTAGAAAAATTGGTGTGGGAAACAAGATTTGAGAGTATGTGTGGCCATTCTTACCATCACTTCCACTGGTCACTTGAGGTATTAGGGCTTCCTGCTCCTTCCCCAAATGTGGGCTCTGTGGGTCTTGGATGTTCATGTTCCCCGATGGAGACTGTTCCTACCAAAACACATAGTCGAGTCCCACTCAGTTCAATGACATATTCACCACCTGGTCACTGTGGTACAGAAGGCCAACAAAGAAAGGAATTACAATACTTTAAGTAATTATGCTATTATATAATGCTGTCAGGGAGGGATATGTTTGCTCTCAGGTGATACACTAATGAATCTCTTGATGTTCTTAACCCACATTTACTTTAAATGGGCAAGCATAGCAACTGTAGCCTGATAAGGGCATAGTAACCTGGATCTCAGGCCTCTCAGGGATGAGAGTCTGGTATTCCACCTTGAAAGCCATCTAGACCAGTAGAAGTGCTAGCCAAGGAGGAGGAAGAGAAATTAGAAAGGTCATAGGAAAAAGGGATGATGTATCAGTTTATAGCTTTGGGACCACTGCAGGAACAGAGGAGTATTTCCACCATCAGTCTTTCGTATATTTCTCCCCAAACTGTGAACAACCAGAACCATGCCTGGATGAAATACATTTAATGAAAAAGCAACGGTATCTAGTAGTGCAAGGATGCTCTCATAGAGACTCTTTGTGCCTGTCTAGGATCACTATGGGCGAGTGTACCCCTGCCCCAGCTGCTGTGTGCGGTCACTGTTCATTGTTGACATCTCAACAACTGCACCTTCTTTTTTTTTTTTTTAATAAATAAATAAATTTATTTATTTATTTATTTTTGTCTGCATTGGGTCTTCGTTGCTGCCTGCGGGCTGTCTCTAGTTGTGGCGAGTGGGGGCCACTCTTCATTGCGGTGTGCAGGCTTCTCACTGTGGTGGTTTCTCTTGTTGCAGAGCACGGGCTCTAAGCATGCGGGCTTCAGTAGTTGTGGCGTGTCAGCTCGGTAGTTGTGGCTCACGGGCTCTAGAGCACAGGCTCAGTAGTTGTGGCCCACGGGCTTAATTGCTCAGTGGCATGTGGGATCCTCCCAGACCAGGGCTCGAACCCATGTGCCCTGCATTGGCAGGTGAATTCTTAACCACTGCGCCACCAGGGAAGCCCCCTGCACCTTCTTTCAAGAATTCCTCTTGGGAAATCACTAGGAAATGCCTGAGAGTCTGTGTCCTTCCCTGGAGTAGCTTGCATCCAAGAATTGATGCAAGTACAAAACTCCAGGTAATTCAAAACTATGGAACCATTTAGATTTAAGAGCTTGCCATGGAATCAGGCTGACACTAGACTCCAGATGATCCTACATATTTCCTTTAGCTTCTTCTCCTGCTCTACACTGCTTTTCTCACTTTCTTATAGATTTCTCCATAGAATAATCCCTCAGTAAATGATTTTCATAAGAATTCCTGCCTTAGGCTCTACTTTCAAGGAAATTGGTCTAAGACACCTCATCTTTACAATACTGAGTACTTTAAGTCATAATCGTACTTTGTTGCTTACTTAAGTCACCTCACTAAATTTTCCTTGCTCCTTAGTAATGTACATTTTGAGTACTTAATTTCGAAGCCCAATCTTACATGGCCCCTGAAGGGAATTCTGGCTGTCTTTGGCTCTCAACCCACAAGGTATAGATTCTAGTCCCCAGAAGAACAAGCTGACCAGGCCACCAGTGAATAAATGAGTCTCCATGGTGCTTCCCACAGCAGTCTGCCTTAGTGAAGATGCAGTGCACAACCCCATTTCACAAATGTTTGACCACAAGTACAGCAGCCGCAGTCAGAGTGGGATGGATATAATCAGGCCCTGTGGCTCAGAAGGATCATTCTGGGATTCCCCTCCTTTTATATTGGATGCTCCCCCTTTATATTCAATTTTTCTTCAATCAGATGAATAAAATTAGTTTTCTAAATATCATGTTATTTTCCTTGGAGGTAGAGTGAGGTTACCCCCATGGTGCACCCGGAAATTGTGCATGGACCCAAGTTACTGCCTAGGTTTTTATTCAGATATCTTTTAGTAACTCTAAAAGTGGTTGAAATACAGCAAGTAGTTCTGGAACAACTAGACAACTACATGCAAAGAAATGAATCTAGGCACAGACTTTTCCTCCTTCGCAAAAATTAACTCAAAATGGATCATAAACCTAAATGTAAAATCTAAACCTGTAAAACTCCTGGAAGAAAACATAGGAGAAAACCTAGATGATCTTGGGTATGGTGAATACCAAAGGCATGATTCATGAAAGAAATACTTGACAAGCTGGACTTCATTAACATTTAAAACTTCTGCTCTGAAAAATACACTGTCAAGAGAATAAGAAGGCAGGCTACAGATCAGGGGAATTGATTTGCAAAAGACATACGTGATCAAAGATCTTTATCCAAAGAACTCTTAAAGCTCAACAATAAGAAAGCAAATAACCCGATTAAAAAATGGGCAAAAGATCTGAATGGACACTTCACCAAAGAAGATTTACAGCTGAAAAATAAGCAAATGAAAAGATGTTCCACATCATCTGTCATTAGGGAAATGCACATTGAAACGATGAGATATCACTACACACCTATTAGAATGGCCAAAATCCAGACTACTGACAACACCAAACTCTGGCACCAAACTCTGGCACAAGGTCTGGCACAAGGAGGCTAAGCCCCACAGATATAAAGATGGATGCTGATGAGGATGTGGAGAAACAGGAGCACTCATTTGCTTCTGGTAGGAATGCAAAATGGTACAGTCACTTTAGGAGACAATTTGGCAGCTTCTTACAAAACTAAACAAATTCTTAGTATATGATCCAGCAATCACACTCCTTGGTATTTACCCAAAGGATTTGAAAACTTATGTCCACACAAAACCTGCACATGGAATAAAGTGGTTTTATAGCCACTTTATCATAATTGCCAAAAGTTGGATGCAAACAAGAGGTCTTTCAGTAGATGAATGGATAAATAAACTGTGGTACATCCAGACAAAGGAATGTTATATAGAGCTAAAAAGAAATAAGCTATCAAGCCAAGAAAAGACATGATGGAGACTTAAATGCATATTACTAAGTGAGAGAAGCCAATCTGAAAATGCATTATAGTGTATGACTCCAACTGTGTGACATTCCGGAAAAGGCAAAACAATTGAGTCAGTAAAAAGATTAATGATTGTCATGGGTTAGGGGAGAGGAAGGGATGAATAGGCAGAGCACAGTGAGTTTTTAGGGCAGTGAAACTATTCTGTATGATACTGTAAATATGGATACATGTCATTATACATTTGTCAAAACCCATAGAATGTGCAATACCAAGAGTGAACCATAATGTAAACTATAGACCTTGAGTGATAATGACATATTAGTGTAGGTTCATCGATTGTAACAAGTGTACCATTCGGGCACGGGATGCTGATAGTGGGAGAAGCCATATGTGTGGGGAGGGGATATATAGAAACTCTCTGTTTTCAGCTCAATTTTGCCGAGAAACTAAAAGTACTCTGAAAAATGAAGTCTATTTAAAAAATTGAATAAAACAGTTTCAAAAGATGGCATTAAAAAGCCATACATTCCTTAAATATTTCTCCTTGTCTCTTTTCTATGAAAGAAAGCAAGAAACAGGAGTCAATAAAAATCAAAATTTATATGTCAGTATAAAAATATCTTTACACTGCTATTTTAATTATAATCTTCCTTGACATAGTTATAAAACATCTCATGTATATTGCATATTTATACAAACTCTCATTTTCAGTGCACACTTCATGGTAAAGGTGTTTTCACATACACTAGCTTTTTAAATATTTTCAACAAATTAATTGTGGTTTCCCAGTGTCGCTTAGTTCTTATATGATAACGGTGAGGCTCAAACTCGGGTTAACTGACCCATTTCTCATGAGGAACCATGTGAAATTCAGTTCAGATATAGAATCTGTCTCAGACTCTGGCAGATAATAGGTATGCAATAAAATTTCACTGTACTTGCTGACTACATTCAACTGTCTTTCTGTTTTGACTTTCTATATATGAGCCACAGGTGGACATTTGCTGGTAGATGAACATAATTTGGACACCTAAATTATGTTAATAAATACATATGCCTATTAAGTTGTTTAGCATTTCCAAATTTCATCAGTGCTAATTTTAATTAAATAATACTCTGAAGGAAAAGGAGTTGCCTTAGATAGCAAATGTTACAGTTCAGCTATTTTTGAATATTATATAGAAGCTTTATAAAGACTGCTTGCTAAAATGTCTTATTATTTCCCAAATTGCTGGTGTGATGCCAACTAGTATGACTTGCTACCATTTGGTTCACAAGCCTAAGGAAAATGTCAGATTCTCTCTAAATTATACAGTTTCAATTCTGTAACTGCCTCCTTTACCTTGATATCAGTTTTCTGTGCCATTATGTTGAAATCATTAGAAAATGAAACGTGTTACTTAGTTTTGAAGTCTCCACTGATTTTTTAACTAAAGAAATTCCTTAATTAAAAATCTTCATTCTTTCATGCCTTCAAATGATATATTATGGGTTATTTGACACATACATTATATGGTGGAATACATGAAAAATACCTCTACCTTCACAATCTAATAGAATTATTCAGAGATTAATGTCATGAACATTTATTGAATTCCTACTATGTGTTAAAGCACAAGTGTAGCATTAGGTCTCTACTAGGTAATTGAGGAAGCTTGGGTTTATAGCCAAAGGAATATTTAAATGTCTGACTGTGGTTGTAGGAGACCACAAGGGATAGTGCAAAACCTTCAAATTTATAGAAACTATGATATTTCTACCCCTGGGCCAAAAGGGATGTGGCAAAATCAGAAATCAGAAAGAGACAGTCATATCATATTCTGCGAGTCAAAATATGGTTTACACAGTTGTAATATTGGTATCACCTTGAAGCTAAATAGAAGGGAAAATTCTCAGGTCCAACCCTAAACCTAAGAATTAGAACTGCATTTTCATAAACTCCCAAGGTAATTTGTAGGCATGTTAATGTTTGAAAAATACTGGTGTATAGGATGCCCCTTTGGAAGTAGTGATCCCAGGTGACCTGGGACACAACCTACTCAAGGTGATCTCATAGGGAAAATACTGGGGAATAAATATCTGACCTCACTGTCCCACTGAAGTCCTTTGATCCCTGATGGGGGTCCTCATTGGCCAAATTTAATAGGAAACAAAGAGCAAGGAGAACTGTTGTGATTTATGAAGATCAACTACTCAGGGCAGAGGATTGAAGGGGGTGAAGAAGCAAATGGACTTGGAGTGGGAGTTGGAAAAGGTCTGGCACAAGGAGGCTAAGCCCCACAGATATAAAGATGGATGATGTGGTCCCCTGACCTCAAATACCCCAACACATTTTTTGCAAAATCATTTTTTATATTACAGTCACTTTTTTTTTTAAATAAATTTATTTATTTATTTATTTATTTATTGGCTGCGTTAGGTCTTTGTTGCTGTGCATGGGCTTTCTCTAGTTGCGGTGAACGGGGGCTTCTCTTCGTTGCGGTGCACAGGTTTCTCATTGCAGTGGCTTCTCTTGTTGTGGAGCATGAGCTCTAGGTATATGGGCTTCAGTAGTTGTGGCACGTGGGCTCAGTAGTTGTGGCTCAAGGGTTCTAGAGCACAGGATCAGTAGTTGTGCTGCATGGGCTTAGTTGCTCTGCGGCATGTGGGATCTTTCCAGACCAGGGCTCGAACCCATGTCCCCTGCATTGGCAGGCGGATTCTTAACCGCTGCACCACCAGGGAAGCCCTATTACAGTCACTCTTAATATTGAAATTGTGAACAAAGTTGATACTATTCTAATGTAATGTCCAACAGACTATTCATCTTGAAGACATTTTACATAATCCTCTGGTTCTAAGTAAAGATACTAAAAAAATGTTCTGTCAGAACTAGCTGACCTGGCTGGGCTTCTCATCTATATTTTTCCGTTCACCTTTACTATCAGAATCGTAGCAAATTTTTCCCTTACCTTTTGGTAGTGAGTCCCTCATTACTATGTGAATTCTGATGTCCTGGATTTCCTGCTTTGTCTGAGGCCTATTATGTTAGATTAAAAATCTTACATAATTTTATCAAGCAAAATTGAAAGTCTGGTAATATGGTGACATTTCCCACTGTTTGAGTTCAAGACTAATCAGTTTCTCAAAGACTGAATTTACTAAATGAGAGCTTTTTAAAGCACAAAACGCATCCCATAGTTATCTATGCTAGTAAATTAGAGGTGGTGCTGCCCTGCTATGAAACCCTGGGGTCCCAGGCATACTGCTGCCCATAATAAAATGTGGCTTTTGTACAAACCATAAATGGTTTAGGCCAGAAGCTGAGGATGAGTGGGAATGAGATCCCAGTGAGGACTTATAAGACCCTGAGTCCTCACAAGAATTGGAGCAGGTATCTGAATACTCTGTACTGCAGAAACATAATGTTATAATAGGACATAAAAAATAGCTACAGTATTATTGTGTGAGATTTATGTCAAGCACTGTGAAAAAAGCTTTATGTACATTACCTCTTATACTACTTAAAACAATCCTATGTTATAGGGACCGTCATGCAGTCAAAGGAATCCTAGAAGGACACCAGCAGCGTCTATGAGGGACCATTCTTACTTGGCTATATTCACTTGCTTCTCACATTATGCTTATTCCATCCAGGCACAGCTTCTTGCAAATCAATCAATCAATCTACGTTTGTACCAAAAAATAAATTTTTCTTCTACAAGGTGTAATCAAGTTGAATTTTTATATATTTGTTTTTAGTTTTTTGGGAGCATTCTTCACATAGCATCTTGTTTGAACCATAGTCGCCAATGAATATAGCCATGAAGACTAGGATCTTTTTCTTACACGGTCCTTGAGTGATTAAGAAGACCCTCCCGTCCTCAGCAAATTTTCCAGTAAAAAAATATATGCATTATTTTCTTTTTCTTATATCATTGTTATTCAAAAATGATTAATAGAAAGTAATATAATGTGTTAGCCACATTTAAATTTTTAAGGGCAATTCAGTACTCTTTTTCTCAGGGAGATGTTCAGGTAGAAAAGGTTTCCTTAAGATCAGTTAAACTCGTTTATAAGGTGAATGTATAGAGAACTAGTTAACTGATTAAAATATTCTACTTTACAGATAAAGCACAGAGATATTAAAGTGAGTTAAGCTTCCTCATTTGGTAAATGAAAAATTTAGCTTTACTTTTGTATTAGAATATTTTGAAGTAATATTTACTTTAGAGGTTTATTTAGCAACATACCTTCTGGAATTATGATTATGGAATTATACTAAGTCTTTCCTCCCTGTTCTTCTCCTTCCCATTCTTACAACTTTCTGGCAGACTGGTGGTGGTGGGATATGTATGAGAATGGTTACTGAGTTAGATGGTGAAAATCATTATGTTTGGATTTTAGAGAGTTGTCAGTGTTACCCTAACCACAATATCCATCATCACTGTTTCCTTGTTTTCTAATCCATTTGAATGATCAGAAAATTGAGGACTACAGAGTAAATGCATCATGTACAAAGAGTAAGGACAGAAAGTTCAGTTCACGAGTTGTTTATCCCAGAGACTTATTGTTTTTTTTTTTTCATGAATAATAGACAAAGAACGAAGATCTAGACACAACAGGGAAAAAACCCTGTATTTCCCACTAAAAACATAATAAAAATAGGATAGTGGTTAAGAGTCTGGGTTTAATGGCTTCTGATTGTAGCTTTGCCATTTCCTAGTGATAAGACCCTGGACGTTGCACTGAAATTGTCAATACTGCCATTGTTTATACTTGAGTCTCTTGAAAACATTTGATCTTCAAGTAGTTATTGGGCACCTTCTTTGAAGCAAACATTAAGTATTAGTGGCGTGGCAGTGAGAAATCAAGTTCTCTGACTTATGGGAGCTACACATTTTAATGGAGGGACGTATTTTGATATTTTTAATTTTCATCTGTCAGGTGGTGATAAAGACTACAATAAGGCTAGTCAAGAAAGACCTTTCTGATAAGGAGACACCTGAACACGTCCCTCAGCCTCAGTCTGGTGACTGACAGCCTCCTCCATCTCAGGCAGTGGACGCTCATTGAGTACCATGGATGTAAAGGAACAGCAAGAAGGTAAGTTTTGCTGAAGTTCAGTACAAGCGTTCTGTATTTTTATTTGCTTAATCTGGCAATCTTACTTGGAGGCTTACCATGCAGTAAGGGCCTTGACCTCTACTCTGAGTGAGATAGGGAGCTATGAAAGTATTTTTAGCGTCCTGTTTTGAAAAGATCACTCTGTGTCCTATTGAAAGTAGTCTATAGGTGGTTAACAACAGAAGCAGGAAAGCAAATTAGGAAACATGGAATGATGGCAAGTTTGATCAAGGTCTCGTCATATATTTTGCAAGGGGATGTGACAAGATTTAATGATGGTTTGGCTGTGAAGTTGTGGGAAAATAAATAGAGGTGTCAAGGACAGTGTCAATTATTTTGTTTGAACAATTGTGTCACACAGTTGTCCTAATAACCTAACCACTAAACACTCTGCAGCTTTATATGTAGTGCTAGACCTTTTGCTTCCAGGCTGGAAGACTTTGTTCTTCTTTCTCTCAATTTCCTTCTCAAAGTTTTATGGTGTGGATCTTGGTATCTTCCTGTATAGGTTGCAAAAGTAGGGGGAAATTGGCCCAGCTATTATAAGATGATTTGTGGGCTGGAAAGGGTTAATGGTTGATTCTGTGGATACTCTCTCTGTGTGTATATATGTACATGTTCATATTTAAATATCTATCTATATATAGATATAGTTATAATTCTGTCTCACTTTCTTTCAAAAGTGTTTTTCATATCTTCAGGAGGATGGTTGATTTTATCTAAAAATGAATATAAAAATCTTATCTAAATATTTTTATTTCACTTATATTAACCCTCAAAATTATAGTAACTAATATGTTTGTTTAAATGTGATTGTTTCGTGTAAGTAGTAGCTGGAGTCGTTTAGAAGACTCTTTGAAGTATACATATAAAAAATACAATAGACTCATTCTAGAAATACATATTTATCTAAAGTACTTATGGATGATTATAAAATACCTATCATTGAAGTATCTTCCAAGTGGCATTTTATGTTTAAAGTAAAAGAAAACAGCATGGGTATTTGATAATTAACAATATACATGGATCTTCAGATTGGAAATAAGTTTAAATACAGTTATTAGTATCACCGACAGTCATTCAAAGGTTGAATTCAGATGAAGAACAGTGATAAGCTATTGACTTCTCAGGAGAAAAGGAGAAAGAAGTTCCTGAGGAAGAGGGAGTATCTAAGGGTTGATGGGCTTGGGTTCTGAAGACCAGTAAGTCTCTGCAAGTCTCCCTTCAGTGAAGTTGAGTATTGTTTATCATTACGGGGGAAAACTGAAGCCGTGAGAATGCATCCTGCTCTCTGGGGGTTGGCTCAAGCTATCCCAGAGGGTGGGGGAACATTTCTAACATGGTTGATACAGGAGTGTGGAGAAACAGTCATGCTTTGCCTCCTTCAAGGCACATGGAAAGGGGAGAGAGAAGAAGAGAAGGGGAAGGAAATGAATAGCACAGCTTGGATTATGAAGAAATAGAGTTAGCAGGCAAAATTTTAGAGGGAACTTTGTGCTGATTGGCCAAAATGCCCTGACCATTATCCAGTATTTAATTTTATACATATACATATATATATATATATATATATATATATATATATATATATATATATATATATGTTCTTTTCTACTTATAAAACTAGTTATTATAAATTTTATTTGATGGGTTGGTGGGGGGGTTGACTGTATCTCTACTTATTTGAAATGTAAGTGGAATATTTTTTCAAGGGCAAATCTCAAAAGAGAAGATATTGGGTTTACTCGTTTCTTTATGTACCTATGTGTGTACACCTTCCTTTTACTGAAAACCGTATAAGCCAGATTCAGGCATTGTGCATGCAGGATTCAGTTAATCTTCACAACAATCTTAATGTGGAAGTCAGAGCTGTCTTTTTTACATTTACTTATGAAGAAGCAGAACCCCAGAGAAGTTTAAAACTTTATCAAGATTATGCAACCAGTAAGTGGGAGCTAACATTAAATTCAGGACTGCCTGACTCTAAGACCTAAGCAAATTCTAAAAGGCTGTACTGCCTTTTGAATGCTGTATACATTATTTGTACTTTGTACAAAATGACCATATATTTGTATTTCTATCTGAGATATTTTTGTCCAGGACAAATACTAAATAGGGGGACAACAGATGTGAACTAAGACCATTCCAGACAAATTGGGATGTGCAGTCACCCTAACTGTATGTAATGAGTATGTTACTGAGTGAGATAATATGATACACCTACCTGTAGGGTTCTTCTTGAAAATCTGAACTGTTACCTAATCTACATTTATAAAGTGTAGTCTTGCATCCAATTTGCAGGAATTATTCATCACAAATGGTTGATTTCCTGCCTTTACTCAGATTTGTGTAAGTGACTCAATTATAATCAAGACACAGCAGAGCAGGCAGTGTAACTATGCAATCATCAATATGGATCTCATGCTCTGATGGGACGCTTCTCTGATATTAAGGGAAAGCTGAAAAGAGGGCGGAGAGTAAATGAAGGATTTGCGCTTCACCATTTCTGAAAAACCAATAGTGCATGTTTTTCATTTCACTGGGTCAGTTCCCCATATTTGCTATCTTGGCACATCTAGGTATTTTGGTGAAAAACATCAGTGTGGAAATAATAAATAGGCCTTGGTAGTGAACATTGCAATTATAAATACTTTAATGCATATGAGAAATAAGGCTCATCAATAGTAGAAGTTGGTCATTGGCAAATAGATCTTTCTCTAGTTGTCTTTTGGTGGCATCTTACAGAAGAGCTGAGAAGGCTATGGTGGCCTAGCATCAAGTCCCAGGTTGCTGCCTTCCTGTTGGGCCTTGGGAATATGACTTTCACTCTCTGGACTTTTATAAAATAAGGCATTCGTTCAGTAAGGAAGAGGGGTGCAATCTAGAAAACAGGCTGTCTGGACTGCTCTGATCCCAGGTGCCCTTATCCAGGGCACCACGTGAGAGCAAGGGTTTCCCAGTGCATGGTTTCTTCCACATCAAGATACCCATCCGTTGAAACAGGCACAGCAGTGTGAGTACAACTGCGCAATTCATTAGCTGTAATGACTGGCCCAGAGCCAGCAGCACTTCTCAAGGAGTTGGCAAATATGTAGGCTTGGATTTCTAAATTATACAACCTCCTCTAAAGGTTCTTACTTTGAATACAGTAGAAGGAAGAATGTCCTTCTTGCCAAATGCAATCCGCCTTGAGTACCACCAACATCTGTGCCAAAACCAGACTTGTAGTTACATCCCTTTGCACTAACCATGTCATACCAATGTAGGAGATGGTCTGTAAGCAACTTTCTAACTTATAGGCTTTCTTCAGTGGCAACTTTTAGTATCCTTAAGGTCAGTTGTTGCCAATTAAAATCATTCTAGTTTTCTTCAGTATATACACACACACACACACGCACGCATATATGTGTGTGTGTGTGTATATATATATATATATTTAGCTTTTTGACATACTCCTGTTTTTCTTAGATTACTTTTTTAAAAAATTCTCATTCATTCTAAAACAACCTAGGACCTACTTTAAATATATTTTATTTACTATTTATGGGATGTTTACCTGAAAGAAGGAGATAGTCCCAAGATCCTTTCGGTCAGAGGATTAAAAACCCAGAGAGATTAATTACTTTGCCTGTAGGAACACAGTGATGGATGGCAGGTTTGGAACTGGATAAAATGTCAGGAGTCAGGATATTCCAAAAAGTCTGTGGGCTTCCTACCTTACCATGACATCTCTAGGTGCTGAAAGTAAACCATTTTTTCTGATTCCTTTTTTGGCTATATTCTTAGGACTAGAAAAGACTGTAGCATATGTGAGTGCTCAATAAATATTTGTTAGAACTGGAACAATTTCACAGTGTCAGTCAAAAGAGGAATGCAAATGCTCAGATCACAAATAAGAACATATTGAAGCAAAATGTTAGGAAGCTCATATAACCCCAAGAATATGTTCTTTTTTAATATTTGCCTTAAAGTTGAATGCATATTTTCTGGATACATATTTGTACATTTTTGCATACATTTCATAAAACATACTAACTATGAAAAGATTGTAATATCTGCAGCTTTCGAAAGGAATCCATCCTATAATGGAACATAGAGGCAATTTACAATTTTACAGGTTTGTATTTGGGAGAAAAAAATAAAAAGACCTGTTTCTTTCATTGGTACCATGTTTTATATATACGCTTATAAGCAGTTGGAGGGTAATGACAGAGACCAAAGAAGATAGTTTGACAGGAAATTTAAAAGGACTTGGGGTGGATGGCTCTACCATGATCCCCAGAAAATAAATTAGCCTTCACCTGATGAAACTATATGATTTGGGGGTTTAAGAAGAAACTTCCAAATAATAACAAGAAGAAATTGTTTAAAAAAACTTAAAATTGGTTCCTTCTCGGGAATAGATATATCTAGATGATTGATTGGAAAAGGGCAGAAAATTTTATATTCTATAATATGTTCTTCATTCTAGCTTTTATTTTTAGTATTTTAAATCATGTGTGTATATTGCAGTGATTATATTTATAAAGTGTTTAAAAGAAGACTACAGAGTAAATAATTATTTCCACTGTCAATAAATGGTTCTTTTAGTTTAACTTAGTTTTTTGTGAAATTGAGTAGTGTAAAGCATAGATCTTAAGGCAGAATCACGTCTCATTAGTGACCAGTGAAAATGGAACTCTAAAACCTGAGAGAGCTAGTTCTGGACTTTTTAGACTCACCCATAGCCTGATTATCCTATGGTATTTTTTTCATGTGAAGTTGGTTCCATCCATATCCATACATTGGCTTACACTTAGAGAGAAACGATTCTTGAGCTCCAGGAAGTAGCTGAATCATAGTAGTGACCTGAAGAGGTTTTATTTGCAACACTTTAAGAAAAGACAACTCTCTGTCTCTCACCACTTTTCTCAAGGAGTCGCTAAAGTTGATGCTTATTCAGCTTTCCATACTCCAGCCTTTTCAAAGTATCTATATACCTTTATGATATTCTTTTGGGACCTGTATGATGGGCTCTGTAGTAGGCTAGTTCAGTACCATGAATCATACCCAAGTCTGCTGCCCACACTTGTGTTCTTATGTTCATAGCAGTAGTTCTCAAACTTAACCATGGGTCAGAATCACCTAGAAGCCTTTTGAATACACATATTTCTGACTCCCATCTCCAGAGTTTCTGATTCTGTTAAGTCTCAAGTGTGGCCAAAGGATTTGCGTTTTTAATATGTTCCTAGGTGATACTGCTGCTGCTTCTCTGGGGGTCCCGCTTTGAGAACCACTGGTTTACAGGATGCTGCTCTTCCTCTTAATTTTAATCCTTAATATGTTTGTAAAGGGCTTGTTATCTGCGGATTAGAGTTGCTATAATGGTTCTTTTTTTTATTTTTATTTTTTAATTTATGGCTGTGTTGGGTCTTCGTTTCTGTGCGAGGGCTTTCTCTAGTTATGGCAAGCGGGGGCCACTCTTCATCGCGGTGCGCGGGCCTCTCACTGTCGCGGCCTCTCTCGTTGCGGAGCACAGGCTCCGGACGCGCAGGCTCAGTAGTTGTGGCTCACGGGCCTAGTTGCTCCGCGGCATGCGGGATCTTCCCAGACCAGGGCTTGAACCCGCGTTCCCTGCATTGGCAGACAGACTCTCAATCACTGCGCCACCAGGGAAGCCCGCTATAATGGTTCTTTAGGGGACATGAGTGTATTATCATGATGCCTTGTGCCCACTTTCTCACTTTCTTGTGCCCGAGAAATGGAAGCATTTCTCAGAGACATGCAGCATCTGCCTTAACCGCTTCTGAGAAAAAGTTCAATGAAAATCGTTCAGCTCTATCCCTTGGCAACAATGTTAACCACATACCCACCTCTATCAGATTTCACTCAAACTCAGCAATCAAAGAATTTCTGTTTGTCTCATCTGGTATTTTTAAACCTTTAACACATATTGACTTCCCACTGTCAAGGACTTAAGAATTAAAAAGTCAATGGGGAAACTGTGGGAAATCTATGTTCCAGAAATTGCCCAAGAAAAGCCATTCAAACAAGGTAGCCATGCCCTATAGAATAATGGGAATAAACAAATTATTTCCCATAGGAGGAAAAACAGGGTTGGTTATATATCTTAAGGGGAACAGAAACAGCCTTGTTCTTTCTTAGGTAAGGAATGCAAAACAAATGATTCTTTATATCTCATCCAAAAGGTACCTCTCGACTTTCTATTCTATATTATTTTTATATTGGATAAATTTTCAATTTTTAAAAAATTTATTGAGATATACTTTGCTTACCACAAAATTCGCTAATTATACGTGTATATCAATGATTTTTAGCATGTTTACTGAGTCATTCAACATTCACCATAATCCAGTTTTAGGTTTTAATCATGTCAGTTTATGATAAGTCTTCATTGTAATCACTAGTCTCTAAGCAACTACTGATTTACTTTCTGACTCTATAGAGTTGCCTTTCCTGAACATTTAATACAAATTAAATGTACAATGTATGTTCTTTCATGTCTGGTTTCTTTCACATAGCGTGTTTTTCATGTTCATCCACCTTGCAGCATGTATCAGTACTTCATTCGTTTATATTTCTGTTTGATATTCCCAATGGTTATTTTAAATAAAATATTGTAATAGTAATATTTCCTTCTTCCAAAGAGCTTAATTTCTAGATTACTATTTCTCAGATTTTATTACCAAAAACAAGAGGTGAGGGAAGATAGGGGTAAGCATTTCACCTAAACTCCTTGCCATCTTTTTCAAGAGAATGTCCTAAAATGGCATTCCTATGTTCTGTGCTACAGGAGGCAAAGGGGTATCCTTTGTATGGATAAGGGATTCAGCCCAAACATTAGTGAGTGATAGAAAATGACTGAAAATGTACTCAATATGGTCCTGAAGGGTTTGAGTAAGAGGAGGTTGAAGCTTGTTTATCAGGGCTTCATATTTGATGTTGGGCAGGTCTTCCTCTACACATAAAGAGATCTTTATTCTACGACGTTAGAAGCGGGAAGTTCTACTGTGCTGCTCTTGAAGTCCCACCATGTTCCTCCCTCTGCATTTAATTCTCTTCTTTGTTTAAAACCCACAATGACTCTCCATTGCATATTAGATACAGTCCCAAAGCCTTTATATGGTTTACAAGACGCTTCATGAAGTGGCATGTGGTCTACGTCTCAGGAATCATTAGTTTGTCTCTCTCCACTTTATTCTTTCTGCTCACACTATTAGGAACTCTTTCAATTTCTGAACTCTTCCTTTCTGCACTTGGAATTATTAGTTTAAAAACTGCAACCTGGTATCGACGCCAAGACTCTGGATGTGATATCACACTACAGTTTTGCAAACTGTTACTGTTGGGAGAAACTGGGTAAAGTGTACACAGAATCTCTTTGTATTATTTTTTACAACAGTATGTGTATCTACAGTGTTCTCAATAAAAATTTCAATTTAAAGAAGAAAAAAACCTGAAACCCTCACCGTGTAAACACCATGAGTCAGGGACTGCATGTCTCTTGCTCACTGTTATATCTTTACTGTTTGGCCCAGCACCTAGGAAAAGTTGTAACTCAAGTAACATTTGCAGAATTAAATACATAAATACTGATGTCCAAGTGTACATAGCTAGTTGGTACCAAAGATGATTCAACTAGGCAGTGGTTCTAAAGAACTTGGTCTTTTGTTACAACTCTTTTTGTAGGCGTAGATTTCTGATTTTTAAAACTCATTCATTTATTCAAAAGTATCTGCCAGATTCTCGGGTAGGTCTGAGATGTAATGGCGAAAAAGATAAATCCCTGCTATATGGACTTGCAGTCTGATTGGAGAGCCATATCCATCACATATATGCCATAAGGAATATAGTACAGACTGAAATGAGCGCAGGGAGGAAATGGGACCAGAGTCAATGAAAGTAAATAGCGAAAGAAGTGACCTAGACTGAGTGGTGAGAAAGAAATTGCTGGAGAGTGAGACAAGTTAACTGAGATCTGAATACTGAGTAGAACGTAACCTTCCAGACAGAGGGAACTGCACATGCAAAGGACCTTCTGGCTGGAGGAAACAAGAGAAATAGAAAGAAAGCCACTGGGGTTGCCACACAAGTGTGAAGAGGAAGGTAGCTGACAGGTTATCGCAGGGCATCATGGTCCTGCCAACCAAGAACTTTGGTTTTATACTGAGAACTATAAATTGAAGATTGTTTGAAAACAAAGACGATGAGGAATGCTTAGCATGATCCGTTTTCTATTTTAAGGTATTCACTGCGGCTTCTGTGGAGAAAATGCATTGAGGCGGGACAGTGAGAGTGAACGCAGGGAATTTATTAGAGTGCAGTTGCAGTGGTTCAGGTGAGAGATGGTGACGGCTTAGGTGGACCAATGGTTCTCAACCGTGAAGTCTGGTTTATATTAAGACTTGCATAGTAACTGAACGCTCTCTCAGAGTCACTCTAATGGGAGATGTGTTCTTGGCATAGCAAATCTCAGAGGGGGACTTCTTCCAAGTCTTATCTTGTCCCCATTTTGCCTCCTGGTTCTGCCACAGTAACATCAAATGCTACATATTGGGAAAGCACAGCTTTTGGAATCAGACAAACCTAAATTCAGATTACACCTCCACCTCTTACTAGCTTTTTGACACGGGTCAGTTACTTCTCTGCACGTCAGAGTTCTTGGGGATAACAAGATCTAAGTCATAACTTTACTGTGATAATAAATCGAGAAAGTAAAAACGTGTATAACACAGTGTCTGTTATCTCATAGTCAGTTATCCTATGTTGGTTGAATTTCGAAATGAGAAAAATAGCTAGCAAATCAGGTATACTACATGACTCTAACTTTGCCTATATTCTTCCCAAGATCTTTTGACATCAAAGTACCACTTAGAAAAGTTCTTGAAGATGAATAAATATTTATTAATGGTACAGAACAGGATTTTAAAACTAAGTATGCAGTTTCAAGCAGAGAAACAGTGAATTTCTAAGTGTCCATTTAATCCTCATTAATAGGCTCATCATAGATATTTAAGGGAGAGGCAGTGTGGAAGAAAATCTTACTCTAGGTATATCCATCCTAACAGTTAGATCCGAGGATTCCATTTATGTCTCTGTTTATAAATGAATACCACACATTAAACAAAGAAGACTGTGGAGTTCACACTTCCTTAATTATGGGTTCATGGGGATGCTAGATTTGACTATGCTAGATTCATTTTCATTACTATGTGCTGACGTTCTCCTGTAACCTCACCATAGGTAAGTTTTCTTCCTAGTCGTGTACTTTTCTTCCCGGTCATGTTGCTAACCTAGACAGATTAGGAACGATTCCAACTTTATATGCTCCGCTTTCTCTGCCTACTGAGGCAATTTGCTATCCCTGCACTTTGTTATTTCCTCTGCTTTGTGGCTCCAACCTGTAAGGTGTTTTTTGATGGGAACTGCGCTTTGAATATCAACACTTTAATTGCTCTCCTGGCTGAATACTATCTATGCCACCTAAGGGGGAGGATGTTAATAGATAGGTCATCCTCTTAGATTAAATAGTTGGTCAAGACTGTGGGCTCAGTTGTTTTAAAATTGTATCTCATCGTACTTCCCGGGCTTTTGGCAGTTTACCATCATGATACTCTAGTTCCTCCGTGATCTGGCCTCTGCCCACCTCTTAAGGCTCATCTTCTGTCACTGCCTTGATATTTATGATGGGGGATATTGAACTGTGTCGTATACCCTAAATTCACTATGCCATTTTGTATTTCTATTCCCTCAGCAGAGGTCATTCTCTCTGTAATACTCAGCCCTCTCCCGATTCTCTTTTCTTGCCTAAACACCTGCTCTACTTCCAAGATTCCTTTGGATATCGCCTCCACTGGGTGGCCTTCATCCTACTTTCTGCCTCTTCACTCTCAGTGGCAGTGGAATTATCTTTATATTCCCAAAGTTCCCTGGGCATCACTGTATCATAGAATCACTACACTGTATTGAAGCTATCCATTTATAAATCTATTTCTACACCTGAACAATAAATTCTTGAGTCCATGTCTAATCCATACCTGCATCTCTAGCACTTCTATGCTTGGAGCACAGGCAAGTTATTACATGCTTATTGAAATGACTGATGCATTTAAAGAAAGCAAAGAAGGGAAGCAAGGAAAACAGTCAAACATTTATTCACCCTGTTGCAGGCGCTTTGTTAGGTGCTAAGAAACTCAAAGTTCTTAGCATAAGCATAAGCCTTGCCTCTAGATATTTAAAATCTAAAGGAAAAGAGAGATGTGAAAATTGGCCATCATAATTCTATGATGAAGGTAACTGTGGAATCAGGGAAGGTGCCCTGGGCACAAATGTATAAACTTTGAATTGCTACTGTTATTATTATTAATTACACTTAAATAACATTCAATAATTATTACACTGGACTGGCTTACTGAGAGCTTACTATGTACTACACTCATTAAATGTGTTCTCTTACGTCTCACAGAAATCTTAGGGCGTGAACACTATTATTGCTATTTTGGTGGGGGGGGGACACTGAGGCATAGAGAGGTTATGAATCTGTTCCCAGGTTACGCATCAGAAAAGTGATATATCTGGAAACAGAATATGGTCCTTTCAAATGCCAAAGGCACTTCTGCTCTAATTGGTCTGTTACAAAGTGGACCCCCCACCCTACTATTGAAAAAACTGATCGGAGAAAGAGGAGAAAGAAACATACACAAAAAGTGAAAGAATCATCGTGGAAGTGAAGGGCCATGCTCTATTTTGGGGAGCTGTAAGTAGCTCAGTGTTGCTGGGGAGTGCAGACACCATAGGAAGTGAAAGGAAAACAAAAAACAAAAAACAGAAAAAACCTCAGATACATTCCCAATTCCAAGCTTGCTCAATCTCTCTGTTCAAGGGGCAGCCCTTACATTCCCAGGGGTAGCAAAATGTAGTGGGCAGCACTGAAGAAAATAACTATTGGTTTTCTTATTTAGAAATAAGAAACTGTTCAGATGTGTTGGAAAATGACAAAGTACCTGGGCCCTTCATCTTCCTCCTTCACTGAAGCTAAAAGGGAGAGAATAAATAACAGCTGGGAGAAAAGATCAATGAAGGCCTTGCCAGCAATAACAGATAGAAAGTACCTGGCAAGGGGAAACCGTAAATGCTATAGAACCTCATTCTTCATCTTTGAACTAAAGGTCTCCTCTGACTAGAACATTACAGATCAACTGCAGCTGTTCCCTTGAGCACAGGTGTTTGCTTTACTTATCTTAGTGCCCAGCTAATCGGGGTGGCATTGAAAACCTTTCTGCAAACACAGTGGAGGCTCTTCCTGATGGCTCATCTATAAACTTCATAAAAGTTACACTTATCTATCAAGACTCATGCTGTTGATACTATACACAATAGGACATTTACTCTCCCCTTCTTCCATTAGTAATAATATCAAATATTATTGAGTTGGTGGACACTGAAGTGCTCAGGACACCCATCCAATCATTTTCCTGCCTTTCACTTGTGATGGATGGAAGTGATTGTGTTTTTCATTCTGAGCTGCCTAGTTCCTGTAGACTGTGCTGTAAGATGACAGGGCTCTTGCCAGAGCAGTTTCTGGAGTATGACGGAGTGAGGTGGTTTCCAGCTGGGCCCAGGACCCTTTAGGAATTTGATGGAGCCTTGGGGTCCATCCCAGAGAAGGAGCTGAGCGACTGGGGGCAGGGCTCCAGAGGAGTCTCAGATTTTAGGTTTGTAATACCACATAGGCTCTTACATGATCTCTTCAAATAATAGACTTAAAATCTACCAGATTGTGAAGAGAAGCATTGGCCTTGCAGACTGGGTACTTCTGTCAACATTTTCTCAATCGCTAATAGAACTGGTGCTAGATCTAAGCTGCTTCTCTTCCTTTCAACTGTATTAGTCCTACCTCTAAAATGGGCATAAGGATACATGTTCACAGGAGTCTTAGGAGGGTCAGCTGAAATCTTATAAATACAAGCACATGTATGTTAAGTGTAGAATGATGAGGCGCTGTTACCATTTTGGCGTACTCCTGTTTATTTAATCTCTCTTAATTGACCCAGACATCCTATAAGATAGGTATTAGAGAACACGGTGACTTTACCTTGTCTTGGTTTTCTTATCTGAGTCATCGTGGAGTGTGTGTATGGGGGAGGGTGGGTAGAAAGATGCCCACTCTGGGGAAAGACAGTTGCCGTATCATATGGATGCTCAAGGACCTGTGGAGCAACCCATGTGGGGAGAAACTGAGACCAGCTGCCCACAACCAGCACCAATTTGTCAAACATGCTAGTGAGCTATCTTGGAAGCCCAGTCAAGCATTCAGAGCACTGCAGCTCCAGCCAGCATGCTGAGGGCAACCTCATGTGTGACTCTAAGCCGGAAGTACTCTTTTTTTTTTTTTTAACATCTTTATTGAAGTTTAATTGCCTTACAATAGTGTGTTAGCTTCTGCTTTATAACAAAGTGAATCAGTTATACATATACAATATGTTCCCATTTCTCTCCCCTCTTGCATCTCCCTCCCTCCCACCCTCCCCATCCCACCCCTCTAGGTGGTCACAAAGCACCGAGCTGATCTCCCTGTGCTGTGCGGCTGCTTCCCACTAGTTATCTATTTTACATTTGGTAGTGTATATATGTCCATGACACTCTCTTACCCTGTCACATCTCACCCCACCCCCTCCCCATATCCTCAAGTCCATTCTCTAGTAGGTCTGTGTCTTTATTCCTGTCTTGCCACTAGGTTCTTCATGGCCTTTTTTTTTTTTTTCCCTTAGATTCCGTATATATGTGTTAGCATACTGTATTTGTTTTTCTCTTTCTGACTTACTTCACTCTGTATGACAGACTCTAACTCCATCCACCTCATTACAAATACCTCCATTTCATTTCTTTTTATGGCTGAGTAATATTCCATTGTATATATGTGCCACATCTTCTTCATCCATTCATCTGTCGATGGACATTTAGGTTGCTTCCATGTCCTGGCTATTGTAAATAGAGCTGCAATGAACATTTTGGTACATGACTCTTTTTGACCTATGGTTTTCTCAGGGTATATGCCTAGTAGTGGGATTGCTGGGTCATATGGTAGTTCTATTTGTAGTTTTTTAAGGAACCTCCATACTGTTCTCCATAGTGGCTGTATCAATTTACATTCCCACCAACAGTGCAAGAGTGTTCCCTTTCCTCCACACCCTCTCCAGCATTTATTGTTTCTAGATTTTTTGATGATGGCCATTCTGACCGGTATGAGATGATATCTCATTGTAGTTTTGATTTGCATTTCTCTAATGATTAATGATGTTGAGCATTCTTTCATGTGTCTGTAGGCCATCTGTATATCTTCTTTGGAGAAATGTCTATTTAGATCTTCTGCCCATTTTTGGATTGGGTTGTTCGTTTTTTTGTTATTGAGCTGCATGAGCTGCTTGTAAATCTTGGAGATTAATCCTTTGTCAGTTGCTTCATTTGCAAATATTTTCTCCCATTCTGAGGGTTGTCTTTTGGTCTTGTTTATGGTTTCCCTTGCTGTGCAAAAGCTTTTCAGTTTCATTAGGTCCCATTTGTTTATTTGTGTTCTTATTTCCATTTCTCTGGGAGCTGGGTCAAAAAGAATCTTGCTGTGATGTATGTCATAGAGTGTTCTGCCTATGTTTTCCTCTAAGAGTTTGATAGTGTCTGCCCTTACACTTAGGTCTTTAATCCATTTTGAGTTTATTTTTGAGCATGGTGTCAGGGAGTGTTCTAATTTCATACTTTTACATGTTCCTGTCCAATTTTCCCAGCACCACTTATTGAAGAGGCTGTCTTTTCTCCACTGTATATGCTTGCCTCCTTTATCAAAGATAAGTTGACCATATGTGTGTGGGTTTATCTCTGGGCTTTCTATCCTGTTCCATTGATCTATATTTCTGTTTTTGTGCCAGTACCAAACTGTCTTGATTACTGAAGCTTTGTAATATAGTCTGAAGTCAGGGAGCCTGATTCCCCCAGCTCCATTTTTCGTTCTCAAGATGGCTTTGGCTATTCGGGGTCTTTTGTGTTTCCATACAAATTGTGAAATTTTTTGTTCTAGTTCTGTGAAAAATGCCAGTGGTAGTTTGATAGGGATTGCATTGAATCTGTAGATTGCTTTGGGAAGTAGAGTCATTTTCACAATGTTGATTCTTCCAATCCAGGAACATGGTATATCTCTCCATCTATTTGTATCATCTTTAATTTCTTTCATCAGTGTCTTATAATTTTCTGCATACAGGTCTTTTGTCTCCTTAGGTAGGTTTATTCCTAGATATTTTATTCTTTTTGTTGCAATGGTAAATGGGAGTGTTTTCTTAATTTCACTTTCAGATTTTTCGTCATTAGTGTATAGAAATGCAAGAGATTTCTGTGCATTAATTTTGTATCCTGCTACTTTACCAAATTCATTGATTAGCTCTAGGAGTTTTCTGGTAGCATCTTTAGGATTCTCTATGTATAGTATCATGTCATCTGCAAATAGTGACAGCTTTACTTCTTCTTTTCCGATTTGGATTCCTTTTATTTCTTTGTCTTCTCTGATTGCTGTGGCTAGGACTTCCAGAACTATGTTGAATAATAGTGGTGAGAGTGGGCAACCTTGTCTTGTTCCTGATCTTAGTGGAAATGGTTTCAGTTTTTCACCATTGAGGACAGTGTTGGCTGTGGGTTTGTCATATATGGCCTTTATTATGTTGAGGTAAGTTCCCTCTATGCCTACTTTCTGGAGGGTTTTTATCAGAAATGGGTGTTGAATTTTTTTTTAATAAATTTATTTATTTTATTTTATTTATTTTTGGCTGCGTTGGGTCTTCGTTGCTGCGCACCAGCCTTCTCCGGCTGTAGCGAGCAGGGGGCCACTCTTTGTTGCGGTGCACGGGCTTCTCATTGTGGTGCTTCTCTTGTTGTGGAGCACGGGCTCCAGATGTGTGGGCTTCAGTAGTTGTGGCACACGGGCTTAGTTGCTCCATGGCATGTGGGATCCTCCTGAACCAGGGATCGAACCCGTGTCCCCTGCATTGGCAGGTGGATTCTCCACCACTGCACCACCAGGGAAGTCCCTGGAAGTACTCTTTAAGCCACTTCCAAATTCCCAGCCCACAGAAACTATGAGATGATAGATGATTATTTAGTTTTCGGCTTCTCTGTTTTGGGGTAATTTGTTACGTAGCATAGGTTACTAATAAACTTACTAATTAATGCCCTAAAAACATGGCCAGAGATGTAGACAAACGTCTGGGGAAAACATGAAATAGAATTTCAAATGTGTCCCTGTCACCAAATTTCTTGTCACCAGGCCACATTTGGCTCTGAGAGGACATTCCATCCTGGGTAAGAGTATGGAGTTAGAACAAAAAGGCTTGGATTCAATCCCTGCTTTTTCTCTTGCTAGCTTTGCCACTGAGTAAGTTTATTAACCTCTCTAATACTTGATCTTCACTTCTGTAAAATGAGAAAAATAATCAAATCCTCACAGTCACCCTCTGAGTTAGATTCTATGAGATGATGAAATAATACTTTGCAAAATAATGCCTGATAAAGATTCACCATCACTTTTGTTTTATATTCTGAGTCTTCAGTTTGAATATGGGTCGTTTTTACATATAAAGTATGTAACTGTAACACCTACCACTCTCTGTTGTCATGGGGTTTGATTTCCAAATGCATAGTGGTGAGGAAGTAGTGATCTCCAATCTTTGCCATGCTGAGGAAGGCTATTCCGTGTGACCCTAGATGAACAAAGAGGGACAGGGGGTTATCTGGAACTAATCTAGAGTGAAAAGCGCAAGTCGTCTATCTTCTTTGAGAATTCTCACAAAAACGATGTAAGGTAGAATCCTCACCAAAACTTAATAAGGTACATGATGTTATACCTGTTTTATAGAAGTTGAACGTGAGGCTCAGTTTAAGCAATTTATGGAAGATCACACAGCCAGGAAATACTAGAACCAAGATTCCAATCTGTGCTATGTATTTCAGACTACATAGCCTCTCACATTAGGTGACTATGCCAGGATTAGTCTAAATCGGTATTTTAAGACCTCAGGAATTTAAAATAAATATTACAATTATTTTTCTAGTAACCATACATACTCATGGTCAAGTGAATGACAATGTCTCTACCTCAGAATCTATTTTGATTTATTTTTTTACCCTTAAAAAAATAATCTTTTGATAAAGATTTATCACCATACGCTCAGCCATTTCCATTTTTGTTGCAATGGTTCTTTCTTTCTTTCTCTTCTTCTCTCTTTTTTATTCTTTTTTCTTTCTGTCTTTTTATTTATTTTTTTTGCTCTTCCCTACACAAACATTGATTATTTGGTGAGTCTGCAAAGCCCCTGACAAATATAGAACTCCTAAAGAAACGTACACTCTAATTGACAAGGCAAATTAACTTGTAACTTCTAGTGAATGTAATAATACAATATATTAATAATAATAGTAGGCTCTGGGATCAGATTGATTTAGGTCTGAATCCTGCTACCTCCTCTCACTAATGTATACGAGTGGTGTGACTTTAATCAAATTATTTAAACTTGAAAGTTAACAATAATCCTACTCATAGAGTTGTTGAGCAGATTAAATTGCATAATCCATGCAAAAAGCATAGTAATGAGGTATGAAATGGCTGGCAAGAACTAACATTTATGAAGTCTTCCTAAGTCATGTGATAGTTGTATACACAGTCATTATCATTTCTTTCTCTTGGAGGAGTTTTAGAAACAGTCAAAGAACTCATCCTGAATAATGAAACTAAGGACTAAAACTGGAGCAGCAAAACAGTGGGTTCATTACAATAACAGCATGGCTTTCCTGAAACTCTAGGCAGGGAACCCTAAATTGTGCTCAGTGCTAACTGCGTATATTACTAGAATTACATTACAATTAGGTTGTGACTATAGCTAATGTCTCCGGTCACTGTGCTGGGTACTGAGTCAATTCCAGCTCTTGACTGATTTCCAAGGTGGCCTACGCTGGTTCAGTGGAATAGGAAAACCATACTTTAGGAAATTAGAAAATGTGTTTAATTTCTGCTGCTAGAAATTAAGCTGCCAGTTGATTGCAACTCTTGTTTTTTGTTTTTTATTTTTTAAAGATTTTTCACTGGGTTTTATTCAAGACTGCCTTTCAAGCAAATGTTGGGTTTTTTTTTTTTTTATAATATGCATTTGTATTTACACTATGCATATATACTCTCATTTCATTGTGAGTAAATAGAAACCACCCACTTACATAGGAAGAAGGTTTGGGGTATACATCCCTAGAAAGAGTATCTGCAGTAGGACCAAGTTCTATTCTATTGAAATAAAGTACATTAATGAAATAAAATCTGAATTAATTCCCTGTGCCTTGCCACCCCCTCTCCCCCACTCATGGATTGATTGCAGGGCAGTTCAACACTCTGTTCTAAAGAGATTTTCTTGAAAAGACATCAGTTAGATAAAAAAGCCAAATGTTCAGCTAAGGCTTTCCTTGTTTTGATTCTAACCTAACAATCCAGGCTTCCCTCTCACTAAATCAATTTATGCATCCTATTCTTCCACCAAACTAACCAACTTTCCAATATGTTCTGAACTTAACTTTCTTGCAGCTTTGCCCTGTGGGTTTGTTTTTTTTTTTAATTTTTATTGGAGTATAGTCGATTTACAATGTCGTGTTAGTTTCAGGTGTACAGCAAAATGAATCAGTATACATATACATGTATCCATTCTTTTTTCAAATTCTTTGCCCATTTAGGTTATCAGAGAATATTGAACAGAGTTCCCTGTGCTATACAGTAGGTCCTTGTTGAGATATATATAGTAGTGTGTACATGTCAATCTCAATCTCCCAATTTATCCCTCCCCCACCTTTCCGCCCCGGTAACCATAAGTTTGTTTTCTACATCTGTGACTCTCTTTCTGTTTTGTAAAAACAAATGGTACAAATGAACTTATTTGCCCTGTGTTTTTGCTGTTCCCTCTGCATCCAGTATCTGCCATTCGTCCCCAACCTACTCTAGAGTTGTATCTATCAGCAAGAATGCCACCTTCCTTCAGTCTCCTTTCCCAGCACCTCCTCTTTGCCTGACTCTTTGATGATGAGTTCCTCAGGACCCAATTTTAGCTCTTCAAATTCTATACTCCTTGCCTAGATAATTTCATTCGTTCTCTCAGTTAAATTACCATCAGTATGCTGATGACTCAAAAATGTATGTGTCCAGATCAGACATTTATAGAGTTTTATATCCAACTACTGACTTAATACAATCATCTGAGTTTGTCTTCCAGACACTTAAAACTCACAAATGTGATTCCTGGTGCATCTCACACCCCAGATCTGAATGAATGTCCACCTGTGGTCCTTAAGTCAGCAAAAGACACTTTCACTTACCTAGTAGCTCATCCTGGAAATGTGAAAGTTTTCTTTGATATCCCTTTTTCCTCACCCTTGTACTAAATCTAATTCTTACAGAGGGAGTGTCCAACATATTTCTCAACCTCAGCCTCATTTCTCTATTCCATCAACACCACTCTAACCCAAGTTACTATCATATCTTGTTTTAAACAGTTGAATATACTAATTATCTCCTTTGCAATCCATTTTGTCTCCACTTAATCTATTCTCCACAGGGCAGGGGATCTTTCTAAATACATCTCTGATCATGTCAACCTCTGGAATAAAACCTTTCAATGACTTCATATTGCCCTTAAAACATGGTCCAAAATCTAAGCCAGAATCTACAAAGTTCTACACAATCAGATTCTTCTCAGCTGGTCTGCATCCCCTGACACTCTTCCTTCACACTCTCATGCTGAATTCCTGCAATATGATACTCTCTCCAGCTTCCAATCTTTTTTATATGCTTTTCCCTCTGCATGGAATGTTCTTTTCCCCCTCTTTGTGTGTCTAATATCATGTCATTTGGTCTTCTGGGGGCATCTTAAATGTTACTTCTTCAGAGAAGCTTTCTCTAAACCCTGGACCTAGAAAGAACACCTTATTTTAGTTCCTAGAGTATTCCGTGCTTCGCCTAAGAAGGGCTATACTTCTATAAACAGATCCCTTATAATAATTGTATTAAAATCTACCTTGCCCACTAGACTGTAGTGTCTGTGAGACCCAGAGCTTTGCCTAATCTGCTGACCATTCCCCACCCAGCACAATGCCTGGCGAATGGTCAGCACATAATACATTTTTTGTCCCGGTCTTTAGGGTTGAATTGTGTCCCTTCTAAACATATATTGAAGTTCTAACCTCTAGTACCTCAGAATGTGACCTTATTCAGAAATAGGGTCTTTGCAGATGTGATTAGTTAAAATAAGGTCATATCGGAGTAGGGTAGGCCCTTAATCCAATGTGACTAATGTCCTTAAAAGAAGACAAAGGAAAATAGAAGAGAGGCAGCGATTGAAGTACTACAACTGCAAGCCAAGGAAAACTAAAGACTGCTGGCCACCCCCAGAAGCTAGGAAGAGAACAGGAAGGCTTTTACTCAGGGTGTCAGAGGGAGCAGGACCTTGCTGACACCTTGCTTTTGGACTTCCAGACTCTAGAACCCCAAGAGAACACTGTCTGCTGTTTTAAGCCACTCATTTTGTGGTACTTTGTTATGGCAGCCCTAGAAAATGAATACACTGCTTATATTCATGCACTCATGCATTTATTTAACATATAATGGATTATTCATCTCTGGGTCCTCAGTGCCTGGCACTGCCTGGAACAGAATATGTATTTAGTAATAAAATGCTAAGAGAGTAATTATGTGTAAACACAGTCGGAATCTACCCGTCTGCTTACCTGCGGATAAAAACAAGTAGTTAACAGCCAAAAGTTAAATTTGCACTTATAACATGACCCCAAAATCTCACTCCTAGGTCTTTATCCAAGACAAAGGTAAATTTATATATAAAAGTGTTTATAGCAGCACTGTTCATAATAGCAAAAAACTGGAATCAAGCAAAATGTCCTTTAACGTGTGAATTTATGAAGTGTGGTATATTACCCAACAATAAAGAGGAATGAACTTTTGATACACAAACAACATAGATGAATCTCAGGTGCCTTCTGCTAAGTGAAAGAAGCCAGACTCATAAAGTTATACACTACATGAAAATAAAAATAAAATTCTCTGGGGGGGAAAAAAAAAATACACAGGAAATGGACTCAGTATGACTAACAGGGACCCAAAACCAAATAAAGCCAGGCAACCGTGACAGGCCTGGGCTTCAGTCATGTACTCTGTGTTCTCAGAAAAGCCACAGAATAGAACTGTATGAACCTTTGACTCTGCCAAAGTTCCTGCCTAGAATGCCCCCCATGGACAGCCCAGGCAATGACCAACCACCAGGAACTTGCACTCAAGTCATAAAGGTCACCCAGACCCCATTCAAGTTTCCCAGGTGTGGTTTTTACCTTTATAAGCATCACTGTAGCTTTCATCCCGTGGAACACAGCTCAGTTTTATGATTGGGTCTGTGTCTCCAGAGCCGCAGTCCTCATACACTCCTGAATAAAATTCCCTCTTCCATCATTTTGTTACTCAGAAGTTTTATAAGTTGACACCTGTATGAATTCATTTATGCAACGTTCCAGAAAAGGCAGAACTATAGTAACAGAGAACAGATGTGGCTAGCGTTTGGGATGAGGGGAACGTTTGAATACAAAGATTCAGCACAATGGAATTCTTTGGAGGGTTACAGTTGTTCAGTATCCTGATTGTGGCAGTGGTTATATGAATCCAAGCCAATGTTAAAACTCTTAGAACTGCATATTAATTTAAAAGTTATAACAACAACAACAACAATGTGGGGGCAATAAGGAAGCGACCAAATTAAATGTATGAATTGAATAATTCTTCGTACAGCTAAAAGCAATAGTGTTTACTGTGAAGGGGTTATTCTTCATGAGAAAATGGCCTGACACCTTTCTTAGGTGAACGTCTGTAACTTTCAAAGATGTCAGTAAGAGCCATAGACATCTAAGATGAAAGCTTGGTATAAGCAAACCATTTCTGCCTTCATGTATCATTATATACTTAACTAAGGAGAACATTTTCCTGGGATTTGTAAAACTACTTAAGGCCTTTTTAGTTCCTCACCACTAATCCAAAGCTGGCGCTGATCAGGAGCGGCTGGAAGCCATGACTTTATAGCAGTGACTTTCTATTCTGTAGATTCAGTAAAGTGAGTGGATGGTTCCAGCCCAGTTCCTAATGGACGGGTATCCACGTATCACAGATTGTGCCAGTTGTCACCCTGCTGTCAGATTTAGTGGATCCCTAAGGGAGAATGCGCCTCAGAGGCTAAAACACTCTAAAAGACAGTCTTGAATTTAACAGCAATTTAAAAGACTTGGTCTGCCAGCCTTCTTGGTTGTCCACAGACCTTGCGTCACTAGGGCATCACTTTGCCATCCTTTGGCGAGGAGAGGAGACATTAGTCCTTTTTCCTGCATGCCTCCTATTCTGCCAGTAAATGGACTTCAGGACCGCTGAGCCAACACCTGTTATACAGAAAACACAGAGATAACAATTTTGGGATGACTTCCCTTGTTGAATGACCATAATAATGACCCCTGGGGCGTTTTGTGTGCGTGTGTGTGCCCCGAGACCCAGGATAGAAGCTGCATCTTTAAAGGGCTGGTTTTACCCTCTTTTTGGAATGTGTGTCTCCCTGGTGCCTTTTGGTGGCTCTTGGGGCCCCGCCTGCTCTACACAACCTTCATGTTTCTCCTCCTCCCTTTATCCTGGGGATCCGGGACTTCCAGCCAGAAGCCTCTGCCCTCAGACTGCTGGGTTCCCCTCTCCATGGCCTCTCGCCCTCCCCACCCCACCAGCCTGACTTTGGGGTGTCCAAGAAAAGAAAAGAAAAAACACTAGTCTTTAATGACCATTTTTCAGGCCTCAGTTTCCTCTGTTAGATTACCTGATATTGCTTTTTTTTTTTTCTTTAATTTCCTGAAGCTAACATTTCCCCTCACTTACTCTAAATGGGCATTGGTATTTTTTTCCACGTGGTCCGGTGGTGGTGTCTTTTACATCATCTCTCCTTTCGATACAGTGTAATGGCTGCAATCAACTGTTTACCATGATCACTAGGGAAGGCAGACTGACTGTATATCAAGAAGATTTCTAGGGTGACATTATTTTATTTTGGTCACTCTGACCCAAGATTTAGCCATCAGCTTGGCAGGAAGTAGAAGTCAATATTGTCACTGTCCCCAGAGGGACAGGATTCAAGAGGCTAATTTTACCAAACTACTTCATAAAAGATTTCAGCACAATCCCCCCCCCCAAAAAAAAATTCAATAAAAGTAGCTTGTAAATATTCCATTAAAATTATCTTTTTGATTTGAATTCTGAGCTCCCTGGTATTTTCAACATTGCTCTTCCCTATGGTAAAAAGTATGTGGAAAAGCAGAGTATCTTCTGTGTTGCAGATGAAACATCCCCGCCTCTAATTCAAAGGCTATTTATAATGATCACTCAGTGAGAACATGACACATAGTCCTGATGACAGATGTCTTTTTAAATAGTTGAATTGTATTGCCGATCTCTATAAGAAGGCAGTTCTGTGCTAGGTGTACGTGCATTTTTCCGATTTGAATCACTAATACTATCTTCTAATAAGTCTTTTCATATCACAGAAAAAGATCAAACCCTTGTGTATAAATATCAGAGCAATCCCCTCATGAGGGTATATATTCTCACCGCCAATTACCCAGGGGAAGGTAATACTCAGGCACAAAGAAAGAATCTGAGAGGCTGGGAGAAACTCCTGGCTAAGTGTGAATGTAGGTGCATTTGTTATTCCTTTTTTGACACTTGGAAACTTGGCTTCTGCTTTATGGCAATAGAGACATAAATAACACCAAGCAAAGCCTAAGTACATTGAATCTAATAAACCAGAAAATCCAGTTGAAGATTTCTTTGCTTATTCCACTAACATCCTTTTCTTTCACTTATTAGAATATTTAGTAAGGTTTTACTTAAAGTTCTGTCCTTATCTGTGCAACGGAAAATGAAGAGAAAGGCTGCTGGGCTGGGCAGATGATCAAATGTGGTACAGTCTCCCTGGGGCCATCATAGTTGTGGCAGAATAATTATAGAAACATCTCCAAATGGGAGGTGAATTGGGGAGATAATTTTCTGCTATAATACTTCAAAATGTTAAGGTCTGGGCAGGAGTTTCTTAAGCTTGATGGCAGAGCTTTCTTCATGCTCTGATCTATCCATCTTAGCAATTCAGCACTTCAGCAGTCTAGGGTGGACAATTCCTACCAACATTCTGCTCTTTGGATTTTCCTTATTTGTGTTTCATCAAGAGATGCTCCTCTTTCCTTCACGTTGTCTTTCTCTAGACAGCATTTAATGCAATTGTTGAGACACACCCTTGCTAAGTTTCAACTGCATTTTGGTTCTGCCTTCCTGAGATTACACGTAGGTCACTTTGGAACTGTGGTTATTTCAAAATCACTTACTCATACCTTTATAGGCAGACTTCGGTTTATTTCTACTGATGGCTTCTAGCATCTATTTTGTGTACATTTTGTTTGTTAAATTCTCAAAATATAATTCCTTCCTTTGATTCATACAATTGATGACAGCATTCTCTCTTTGGGCAAGGCAGTCTTTCTAGGTGCTATGTATATGTACTTGTCATATTTATAGGGATATTCCTCACCAATTCTAATTATATTTAATGTAAGAAAATCATTCTGGGGATATATTTGTTTTGTTTTATCACTCTTAAAGGCCCCTGGTATTTTTAGAATAAACATACCCTTTAAAAGAAATGTTAAAGGAGATAGGACAAATTGGTTTGAGATTAAAATGTAAATGTTGCAACAATCAATGCTCCATATGAAAAAAAAAATACAGCTTTTCTATTGTTATTGATTTTTTTTAACATCTTTATTGGAGTATAACTGCTTTACAATGGTGTGTTAGTTCCTGCTGTATAACAAAGTGAATCAGCTATATGTATACATATATCCCCATATCTCCTCCCTCTTGTGTCTCCCTCCCATCCTCCCTATCCCACCCCTCTAGGTGGTCACAAAGCACCGAGCTGATCTCCCTGTGCTATGCGGCTGCTTCCCACTAGCTATCTATTTTACGTTTGGTAGTGTATATATGTCCATTCCACTCTTTCACTTCGTCCCAGCTTACCCTTCCCTCTCCCCGTGTCCTCAAGTCCATTCTCTATGTCTGCATCTTTATTCCTGTCCTGCCCCTAGGTTCTTCAGAACCTTTTTTTTTTTTTTTTAAGATTCCACATATATGTGTTAGCACACAGTATTTGTTTTTCTCTTTCTGACTTACTTCACTCTGTATGACAGACTCTAGGTCCATCCACCTCACTACAAATAACTCAATTTTGTTTCTTTTTATGGCTGAGTAATATTCCATTGTATATATGTGCCACATCTTCTTTATCCATTCATCTGTCGATGGACACTTAGGTTGCTTCCATGTCCTGGCTATTGTAAATAGAGCTGCAATGAACATTGTGGTACATGACTCTTTTTGAATTATAGTTTTCTCAGGGTAAATGCCCAGTAGTGGGATTGCTGGGTCATATGGTAGTTCTATTTTTAGTTTTTTAAGGAACCACCATACTGTTCTCCATAGTGGCTGTATCAATTTACCTTCCCACCAACAGTGCAAGAGTGTTCCCTTTTCTCCACACCCTCTCCGGCATTAATTGTTTGTAGTTTTTTTGATGATGGCCATTCTGACCAGTGTGTTATTGATTTTTAAATGTCCAAATATAACTTTAAAAAAAAATTTAAACTTCCTTTTTTATAGTAAAGAAAAGCAAAGCTAATATTATTTTGGTTAAATATGGCTCTTCTAGTGAAAAGACACATAGAAAATAAATCTCCATGGATGAAAAAAAAATTCCTTCTCTTCCAGGTGGTTAAGCCCACCAATGTCCAAGTCTCATCCAAGCACCTAGAGTCTCCTTCTTAAATATGAACACATGGCCTCTGACTGTCATGTGTATAAAGACAGTTGCCTAATGAAAAATAGAGACCAAACAAATAAATAACAAGAGAAATGGAACAGAGATAACAAAAGAATAGAAGAAAATGTTAGGAAATCTAGCAATTAATATCATCAGAAAGTTAAGAAAAGTTGTTACAGGCATCACTTAAGAGAATTATCTCTAAGGAAGAATTAGAAACAATTTTTTTAAATAAAGCTCTTGGAAATTAAAAATAAAATCACCGAAATATTAAGGGAAAAAAAGAGTGTTGGAAGACAGAATTGAGGTAATATTCCAGCAAGTAAAACACAAGAGAGATTAAAATCCAGAAGAAAGCAATGAGCAAATCAGAAGACTAGTCCAGGACATTTAATATCCAACTGAAAAAATTCCATATTCCATTTTCTCTCTTTTATCTTTCCAGAATTTCTATAAAAGGACTGAATACAAGAAAATACCCCTAATTGTAGGACACGTTTCTGTATTAAAAGGATTTAGCATGGCCCAGCCCAATGAATGATAAAAAAGAAGTCCTGCAACAAGGTGTACTGTCATGAAATTTTAGACACCTGAGATAGAAAAGATATTTACACATTCAGAAAGCACTGTGACACAGAAGAACATTGGGTTTTTCAGAGAACATCTCAAAGTCAGACAGTCATGGAACAAAAATACTGAACATGGAGATACTGATATTCAAATTAGACTACTAAGCTTAGTCAAACTGTTAATCCAATGAAAAGGAGAAATGGAGATAATTTTAGGTGTGCAAGTTCTCAAAATGAAATTGTCTCTCATATACCATTTATCAGGAAAATACTAGAATATGTGTTGCAGCAAAAGAAAGAGTAAACCAACAAGGGGGAAGACAATGGATTCAGAAGTAGAAGCTGCAACATATGAGAGAAGTAAAGGGAGTAACCAAGAAAAGGGGAAGGCAAATTCCAGAATGACAGTCATAATGAGGCGAAGAAAGAAGCCTCACGATACAGGCATAGAAAAACAGGGGGCTTCGAGAAGGATGAGTCAAGGCTGGGGGTCAGATGGGAATGGAGGGGAGAAATTGGTAATGTGGTAAATTACATATCTGCTGGCGTTTAGGATGAATTAATGATAGATGGAAATCAAAGTACAAATTTTAGAAAGAGGTGGTCATTTGTTCATTCTGAGCAAAGCAGTATACTATGGTTACTTTATTACTACACTGTGACTATTGCTCTGTGAAAAGTGGCTTAACTGCTTATTATTTAACTCATAATTGTAATATAGTTATAATTAGGGGTTCATGTAAGGACAGAACGTTCATATTTTATATTAGGAGGTTAATGTCTAACATTGATAAGACAGAAAATGGCACCATAAATACATACATTTTAAAACATAAAGATAACTATAAGATGAAAAAAAGTTTAAAGTAGTAGTTGTATTTATAAGCAGAATGGACGCTTTGTCTAAAAAACTATAGTTAGTATACTATTTTGTCTACATGAACTTTTTTATATATAGATTATATTTTATAATATTGTAATGATTATGAAATAGGTAAAATATGTGATTATATTTAATATTTTATTAAAATGTGTCATACCATTTAGAATATATATTTATATAAAACATTTAATTTATTAAATATTGTATATTGTATAATTTCTTAGATACTACCTTTTGCCATGTTCATTCTTCTGAAAATAGCCAATTCCGTGATATGTTAACCAAATGTAAGGTTAATACTGAAACTCAGCTTCAGGCTTCATTGAGCTTTTATCTGGACACATTTCCCTAAGTACATCTTCCTATCAATGGGTCCAGGCTATGTAGTTTCTTCTGTATTCACTTAAGACGTCAAATTTATGCCTTGCTCGGAATTAATAGATGTTCCTATTTCTGTGCCTCTACTTTTGGAAAATGAGGCAATCATGCAATATCATAAAGCAGGTTTGCCATAAAATGTCTTTGATAAACGAATAATTCTACAGTACAAAAAGTCTTTCAAAGCAGAGTCACCCAGGAGCATGGGGATATAGAACTCGAATTTTATGGTCCATATCTATATTTTACTGTGGTTACAAATCTAACACAGATGCCAAGATATTTTATGTTGCCAAATGGTTCTTTTATTTTTCAACACATGTTGTGTGTTCTATTTAGTAGTGAACACATCTGTTAGAAGGTTTTTCTTTTCTCTCTTCCTGCAGTTTTGTTTTTTTGTTTTTTGGGGTTTCTTTTGGTTTGTTTGCAATTGTAGTTCCTCTAAAGATACACACTCATACATCAGCCCAATGCATGTTTTATGACTTATAAACATTGTTAAACAATGCCATCCTAAACAGTTGTGGGTTAGGAAATCACTGCTTTGGGAAAGGTATTTTTAGTGGCAAAAGCAATTTTCATTAATCTCAGTTCTCCAGGTTTAGAATCAAGGAGAGCTTGATGACTCCAAAGGCAGCTGGATTTGGGATTCCCTTGGGAATATGCAAGTAGCACCAGGGCAGAAACAAACAGTTGTGTGTGATGCCATTCAACTGGTTTTCCACCTGCCCTGTTTCACTTCGAGTTGGAATCACTTGCCAGTTTGGCAGAAGTTTGCTTAAAAGGCAAGGGAGGGGTTGCGATTGCCTTTTGTGCCCATGAAAATTAGGAGGTGTGTTGTTTTCAAGAGTCTCTGCCAGTCCTCCTCCTTCAGCTACACCCGGCCCATCTTCCCCACTGAGTTGAATCAACATTTTCAGAAGCAGCCCCTCTGGAGTGATCAATGAGAGGTGTTGCTTGGAGAGGAGCTGAATGATTTAGCACAGTGGGAAGGCAGCAGCAGATTGAGAACCAACAGCAGGAGGCAGGGGACAGACTGACAGTGGCTTTTATAGCCCCTACACGTGAAAAATGGTGCATAGTGAGGAGGAATGGAATAGTGCAAGGAAATTTGTGTAGCCTGTCAGGCACAGATAAGCTTCCCCTTATTCACAGTCAGTTTGGATGTTGTTTGCATTTTAGATTTTGGGGAGATTAGCGTGTGATGACTACAGTTGAGTCGAGCAGCAGAATTCCCTCAAGACAACTAAAAAAATAAAATAAAATTTCAGAGAAGAGGCAGGGGTGTGTGTGTGTGTGTGTGTGTGTGTGTGTGTGTGGTGGAGGAGGGTGGGGAGAGAAGTCTGGTTATACTTATACCCCAATCTTCTGTTCCTTGGTTCACACAAATTTGACCTATATAGGTTTCAATTCAACCTTGCTTCAGTCAATTTAACAACCTTTACTATTTTGACTGAGACCCTTGAGACTTATTTGCTTTTGTATTTTTTGTTTTGTTTTGTTTTTTTGTAGACAATAGAAGAGGAAATAAGGCTTTTGCCTGCAATTAAAATTGAGTTTACAGACATGCATTATATAATTCTTAGTTGCCTTGATGAGGAGGAAATTAATGGGCAGTAGTTTGGTATATAAAGATTGTTCAACAGTTCTAAGCAAAGGGGCTGGTGGGTGGGGAAGGAAGCTGGCATTCTATTTTAATAACATGGTTATGGATCTTGAAAAAACAGGTTATCTGTAACTGTAACACTTCAGCTTTTACAAATGGGAATCCCAAATCTTGGGGTATTTTCCTTTTTCTTTTCTTAAAGGGGTCCTATCTTAAAATCCAGACTAGTTGATTTTCTCTTTTACAGAGAGTAACTCGCAGACAACCTACTCCATTTCAAATTCGGGTTACTGTGAGGCTTTAAAAAAATTATTTTTAATATTCACTATCTAGCTTTTGATATTAAAACATGTATGATTATGGAGGCTCAAGTAAGAATTGACTCTAAAGCCATAAGTAATTAATTCATTCAGTTACCAGCCTAGAGTAACTCTCCAAATTGTAATATTTCATTCCGAATAAACCACATTTACAGTAAACTCAGAGTTCCTAGTTATGTTTAAAAAGCTAAATAATTAAGGTCCTCTTAATAACTTTTACCCAAACAGCAGTCTGTGCTTCAAATTCAGACATCCATGGTAGCATATCATAATTGATTCTCCTAGATTAATATCTTGTAAACTACAAACTTGATTCTTAGTAGAATGTATTCAACTGAGTAACATACATGGCATGGAATACCTATGAAACCTGAGGATAATGATTACTTATCAGAAACTACATTATAATCCATGATATAGGACTGGAAGTTTACCTTACGGTATATTAGAATGACCTCAGTGGAGTTTAGCTTAAAGATTTTTGGGGGTGATTTATGAAATAAATGTAATATAAATAATACTGAGTAGAAATAAATCTGTACTAAACTTATGTGTCATTTAACATATTGATACTGGTCCTCCAGTAACACAAACTCTGCCACTTTAGGCCACTTTAAAATTATTCACATTTGTCTTTTTATTCTAATTTGCATGTTGTTATTTGCTTGTTCTGATGGATACTGCTTACTATAAGGAGGAGGAAAACAAACTAATTCCCTCTGTGATGCTGTCAGGAGGATGAAAAATCCATTCTAACTTGTTGACTTGTAATTTTGAACAGAAATTAAATTACTAACATTTTCAGCATTGCAGTTAGTGCCCTAAGGTGGGGCTGAGGAGATGTTTACAATGGTTTTATATGAGTTTTCAAGATGTCCCTTTTCGAGATTATCATAAACTTTCAAACTAATTTAAGAGGGAGTTGGGAGCTGTGACTTTTTTTTTTTTTTTTTTTTTGCATCTGTACACCAGAGAGCCACCTGCTGGCTTTCACAAAGAAACGCATCTCTGATATCCGTGGAAAGAAAAAGCAAAGGGGGGGAGAAACCAGCGATAACACCAGTAAGCAAATCATTTGAAAAGAGTTGATTGACAGAAGACTGTATGAGTCTATCCATTTAATTTAGTGCTGACATTTATATTTTACATGACTTTTCATACTCCCTTGAATGAATTGTTTTTAAAAAGTGAATTAGATGCATACAGTGTGGAAATAAGCACTACCATGGTGTTTCAAAAGTGTTATTATTCACCTTTATTACCTTATAAAAGTGAGTATTATTTAGATTTTATAGTGGAGGGAAGGCAGAAAGAAACTAAGGCTGCCTGGTGTTCAGCTGAACAGGGACCCAAGCTATATATATGGCAGAACTAGGATTTCTGACAAAAGAATAGTTGTGTTTGTTTTGTTTTGTTGTGTTTTTTTAATCTCACTCAGCTATCTCAAGCATTATTTTCCTTTGCACTATATTTCTTAATTGCATTTCACTATGTAATTAGTAGAGCATGGTTACTAACACTGTTTTTGTGACTTATTATGATGATAAATTAAGATTGCCTTGCTAAATCCAGAAAGATGAACTGAACTAGAGAGATGGCTTAGGTATTCTTTGGAGGAGACCTTCATAGTGTCATTCTATTCTGTTTCAAAGGTTGTTTAACATTAGATTGAATATCTAACGGAAATGACCTTACTAATGTTTAAACATGTTTGAATTTGTTTCTATTAAAATGCATGTGATTTGGTTCTTAGCCCCATGAAAGTTTAGGTTTTTTCTTGCCTTCTGTATTAAATATTTCATTTTTGTAAACTTTTTACTTGCTGTCAGTAATTGGTAACTTTGTATTGAATTACCTAGTCAGCCTGTTCTTCTGTCCACTACTTATGTTGTTTTCTATTTCAAAAGAGAACTTCAGGAACTCTGAAGTCTAGAAATTTACAGTGATAAGTACATGAAATAGTTATGTGGTTTTCATTGTCTTCCTAGCTCCCTTCTTCACTAGCTGGATGTCACTGAAAAAGTTACTTAACCACTGTGAACCATACCTTCTTCATCAGCAAACGTTAGGTTACCACCAATCAGCAGAGTATGTGTTGAGGAAATTTCTGTTCATTGTGGGGTACAGACTGATAGTGTATGTAAACATTCTTTGTTCAAAATATTTTATTTCACTCAATGCATATTAAGCACTTATATCCCTAATCCTATTTTAGGAAATTCTTCCCTTTAACTCTTTTTTCACCACTTGTAGGAAATATTATTCTCAATTTATAGGTTCAAGAACTTGGCTGTTGTACAGATTGGGGCATTCAATTTATGGGAAACAATAATGTGATGAACTCTATAAACAATGAGGTTCTGTTATTCTGTCATGTTCTGGGACTGAAAGCTTAGTTGTCATGACTTCGGAAGAGCTACTATTTATAGAACACATATTATGCACAATACCTATTTATAGAATACCTGTTATGTACAATCTCATATCATGTATAATTCTCATAATTGAAACATACATTTCCTCTTCAATAATTTTCCATTATATTAGAATAAAATGTAAGTTCCTATCTCTGGCCACTTAGGCCAGGCATAATTTGGCCCCTGCTCAACTCTCCAAACTTTATCTCCTGCTGCTTTTCCCCAATGCCATTGTCCTCTTATTGGTGAAGTTCTCCCCAATTCAAGGCCTTCCTCATGTTTTTCTCTATTTCATATACTCCATCCAGCTCTTTGCTTGCTTGATATACTCCTCTAAGTTACTTCCCCAGGAAGACTCTGTTATTCTACCTAAGTATCCCCACCTTACCCTTTAATCTTTGTTATTATCTTTCACCAGACCTTTTATTTGCTTCACAAAAAGTTATCACAATTTGTAAATGGGCTTCTGGATGTTGACAGCTACACTGATTGCCTTCCCCACAAATTCTGAAAGGCAGGAACCCTCTGTATTTATCAGCCTATACCCACCGCCTACTGGGGTTCTTGGCCCCTAATTGCGGTTCGATACATATTTGTAGATTGAATGAATTGACCCTGCCATGGTGGATTTATTATCCCCATTTCACAGATGAGGAAACTTGGAGGTATTAAGCAGCAAATGTTAAACATCTGGTAATTGGCCAAGCTTTGAACTCAGGTCCCCGACCTCAAGTCTTCCTGTCACTCTTTTATACCCCAAATGTACTCACCGATCCTCAAAAAGACTTTCCTATTGAGAAAGGTTGAAACACTGAGCTCTGGATTACGTGCAGCAAACAGGCAAGGTGAGAGAGTGATTTTGAAAAAAAGTCAAATCCAAATTCTAGCAGAATTTCTCCCATCTGACAGGCCCTAGAGTGTCAGACCCACACCAGAGTCTGGTGCCTTGAGCCCCTGAAGAGGACAGAGGAGCTTGCCTCATCCCTCAGGGGAAAGGCGAGCTGATGATCATTAACACTTGAAAGCTGAGGCTGGTCCTGAAGTTGATAGCGCCGCAGCAGGGAACCTTTAATATAAAACACTGACTTCATTAGCGATGCAGAGAATAAGCTTCACAGCTTTTTCTCAAGGTTGAAAAGCGAAAATATTCTTTGGAAATCTACCTTTTTCTTAGTGGCATGCTTCAAGAGTTCCCTGGACATTTGTCAGTCTAATCACATTGCATGGACCCTGCCTGCATGACGAAATGCTTCCCAAAATTGGGGTCACAGAGCACTTAGGTAGGAATCTGGGAAAATACCCATGGAATACATAGAATCTAAGTGCATGCAACCGATCTCATAAAGCTGAATCCCTGGAATAGGCCTGTAACCTGCATTTCAGCACACATTCTCACAGTTATTCTCATGCTTTAAAACGACAGCTGGAAGTTGGTCCACTTTTCAGCCTTCTCTAGATGTGGTAGCTCATGCAAAAGCCAGTTTTTACATCTGCACAGAATAGTTACAATCTGTTTGTCTTACAGTTTCTCAGAAGATTTAAATGGCTTCCAATCACAACATACATTAAAGTGGTAAAGGAATTGTTCCTTCTGCCATCCCTCTACCAATGTGCCCTATTCACGTTAGAGATTCTGTTCCACCTTCCAGACAGACTTTCCACTCTGTCCACAGCACCTATATTTAGCGTTAAATTTTGGATAAAGGCGCATATGAATATTTAAAAGCCTCTCTCCCTGTTCTCATCGGAGAATTGGTACAATAGGTCACCACATCACTGTCTAAACTTTCTCTTCTTTAAATTCCAGAAATATCAAGTTAGCCAATCTAACTTTTCACTCATTCATGCATTCATTCATACTGTTACCCTATATAATAATAATAATTTTCCTTCTAACCTTCTAGGTTCTTGGCTGAGACCGCCCCCCCCCCCCATAATAAAAGATAGATTGACAGGAGGAAAACAAACTGAAGTTTAATTACATTCATGTCTCCTGTATACATGGGAGATGCCCAGGAAAACTGAGTAACTCCCAGAAATGGCCCAGGCCATCACCTTAAGTACTATCTCCAGCTGAAGACACGATGTGGGGTAGGGCATGGAGGGGGGCAGGTTTTCAAACAAAGCACAGTAAACAAGAGTAAGGTTGTTAGGCAGAATTAAGCCCATAGATAAGAGTTTCTAAAGATTTAGTCATTCTCCTCTTCCTGGTACAGAGGGGAGATACCCTTACAAATAAAGATTTCCGTTATAAGTGTAAATTGCTCTTACAAAAGGGTAACTTCTGCTTGGCTTTCAGAGCTTCTCCCATGTGCACTATTTGTTTGTTTCTTTTAATAAATAGCTCAAAATAATCTTCATGCCAAAGAGGCATGTTTGGGGTGGCAAATTCTGCTTCCCTTAAGTGCGTTGCACATTACTGAGTTCCCAGGAATTAATATTATCCAAGTAAGAAGCTATCATAAACAAACAAGCAAAACAAAAAGCCCATAACTGCAATAATTGGTTAAGTTCTGTGACAGAAATGTATATGAGAAAACACTGGTGGCAAGCAAATAAGCCCAAATAAATGCATTTCTCCACAAAATTGTAAATACTATATGATGGTGGAAACCACATCTTACAAGTTTCTGAATCTCTAGTGCTTAATGGACCAGCCTATATATAGGAGGTTCTCACTAAACAATGGATGAATGACAAAGTATAGGAAAGTAGAAGGAGGGATAATTACTCAACCAGTGAAATAGAGTTAAGGTCAAACCAATACATACAGATAGAAAACCATGTACAGAGACCAATAAGTATTTCAGAGCATTCCTACCAGGGCTTCAAAATTATGTCTGGGCATGGTTGGAAAGCAGGGTGTGTGACTTTCTTCTCTATTTGTGTTTCATGTTTGCAATCATCCTTGGCTCTCTACTGCTGCTCTATTCTATCTGGATTAGGACTCTGGATCAGACTGAGCTCTCTGTGGTGAGGGGCCTGTCCCATGCTGGGCAATTGGCACAATGATTTTCTCTAGACAGAAGTGGCCAGTTGTGTTCATTACTGCCATCCACAAAGACTTATCAAGACTTTTAAGACTGGCCATGGATTTATTAGAGGCAACTCCCGAGAGTGGAAATTACACTGCCCTGGTGACAGATACTTACTGTGGTTTGGATTCTGGCTATGCCACATACATTCTCTTTTCTTGAACAAGATACCAAGATGTCATGATCCTCAATTACTTCATTTGTAAAATATGGGTAATAATACTTCATAAGGCAGTTAGAAATAAAGTGAATAGCAAGCAAATAAAGTTCCTGATTCATTAATTTTCCTCAACAATTGTATCTCCCTCCCCTTTCATGTTGTAAAATCAGTAACTATGTTCCTGAAAGAACACTGCATGTCTGGTCCAATAATAACATTTTTTCTATTGTTGTTATTTATAATTTGCTTTTTCTGTTTGCTTTGTTTTTTCTGTTTGCTCTGTTTTCATTTGCTTTTCTGTCCTTTCTCAGCAGTGATGTTAAATTTTCATTAGCTGAGCAGATCACCTGAACATAACAACAGAAGTTCCCCTTGTTTTTGTATTTAAAAAAAATCCAAAGTTTACTTTGTGCATATGTTTCTTTCATTTCATGATTAGAAATATTCCTTCCACCGCCTCTATTTCAAAAGATATTTAGAATTTTACCGTATGTTAAATTGACCTGAGATGAAATTGAGACTGTTCTCTTTCATAAATCGGTCATTATTATGTACAGTATATATGTGTCCTATTATATTTGTATATTATATTTTTGTATATCATATTATTCCCATGTCTCACCTTGTTCTACACTGGATTTATGGTGACACACCATAAAGCAGAAAGAAAGGAAAAAGGAGATGCACGAAGATATACCCACAAAGGTATACACACATACATACACCCATGCACCAAAAGGATAACACTAGTGAAGGGAAATTAAATATAAAGGCATGAAACAAACGTAGATTCAAGGTCAAAATTCAAGCCCTGTGCTTTAAGGCCCTCTACAGCAGCCAGAACTGGGCTGCCAATATTAAATATGAAATTCCAAGGATCCAGTAGGAACCAACAAGGCCAGTTACAAAATTTAAATTGTACATGACACAAAAGAAAACAAGTTACTTAGAAAATCAATTCACTGATGTTCTTGTTATAAGGCTCTAGCAGCAGTGTTCCCAACCTTTCTTATATCATGGAGCAAAAGGAAAATGTCATATTTTTAAGGTACACAGTGATAAATAGATGAGGTTGCTCTCAGCCAGAAAGGACCAGCCCTGGGGGCTTGCCATATGTCCCTGAAGACTGAGTGAACTAATATTTTGGCCCACCTCCCAGTTCACCAGTATGCCACAGACACTGGTTGAAAACTCTATCGTGGAAGACATGTTGTTGACAAATTTTCTCAGGCTTCAATACAAGTAAGGGCTAAGTTTTCCTGAGTCTACTTTTATACATGCCCTTTAATGCAAGACCAGAACAGCAAAGACCAATTCAGTAAAAGCAATTCCATCAGAGGGTAAAATACTATGGCCCAGGTACCTGGCTTTATGGCTAGATCCAAAGAGAAAATATTTACCACATCTGGAGAAATGGATGGATTGCTCATCTTTCAGGCAAGTTAAATCCCTTCTACTTGATAAACCCTTGGGTAATCAGGAAATGAAGGAGACTACTGGATTCCCCCTTGATGAAAGTTGAGACCCACATGCAAGTCTCAGGGAAAGTGAATTTCCCACACCAGACCTGCTTGGGTAATGTAAATCAGGCCTGAAAGGCGCCATTTGTATGCAAACAGACTTAAGTTAAGGACTTCGTGCAATTGCTTTCTGCCATCTGGATCACAAACAAGATGAACAGATTTAAAGGGAAAAGGCTTATCTGTAAACCTGGTGGAAAATAGAGCTTGATCACTGTATAGAGAGCTGAAGAAACTCAAAGAGAAAAGCAAGCATTTATTCCATAGTTGGGCGAGGGGAAGATGGAGGGAGGCTTATTCAGATACTTGGTATCCTTTCCATTCTGATACTATCAATATTTAACCCTGTTTCTACAAATGACTAATTTTTAAATTGTTCATAGTTGTTTGCTCACTTACTTTTATACATAATCCAGGAGAGCAGTGCAGAAAGAACATTATAGGTATATACTCCAACGTTGTTTGGGACATTGTGGTTTATTTTTTGTGGTTTAATAATTTGTTAATGTAACACAGGAAAAATACATTCATTGGGCTGGTTATAAACTTTATGGTCAAAACTTCTCTATCACATGTTACTTGTAAGGTGTCCTAATTTTATTATCCTACCCAGATTTAAAAGAATAGAAATGTGGCATAAGTGGAGACATTTCATCAGTGTTGAATTTAACATTAGCCTCAGGATTAAAGCATTCTGCTTTGTGAGGACAAGTGAAAAGAAACTGGTACATAAGGTGGAGCATCTTGATGAGGAATCTAAGAACTGGTGGCAATTTTTGTGACCAGGAAGCAGGCCAAGAAGAAAAGGATAGGCAATAGGAAATGTATCTTCTATTCCACGTATGAGATCAGTAAATGAAATTGTTGGTTTTTTTTTTTTTTTGCAAGGGAAATAAAATCCAATCCAAAATAGACTAAGCCACATGGAGATTTGTTGGCTGTAGTAACTTACTAGACCAGGAATTATTATTCTTGCACCCTTCTTAGAAGTCCATATAGGAGTGATAATTGTAGATTTCCATTGTTAAAAGAGCCCCACTGCTTAAAGTACATATTAACAGTACTGATCCAACACAATGCTTTGAAGTTTCAATGATCCTAGCACGTCTCTATTTATAGTAAGTATAATGAATGTTGTTTTTCCTATGATACTCCCAGACACTCTCTCTAACCCCATGTTCTCCTGAAATCCATAATTTAGAGTTTGTTTGACAACGTTGATTTAAATGACCAGTGAAACCATTACAAGGATGAAAACAAGATTTGAAAGTCAATTATAATAGGTCAGCTCAAAGTGTTTTATTTATATAATGCTTGAAAAAATTATTCCTGCTCAATAACCTTCCCCTAATTCTCCACCCAATGAATACTCTTGAGTTCATTATTCAGAATTTGCTGCATAAGAATATGAAGTTAATCAACAGTCTTTTATAGTGGAAAAAGAGATAAACTCTACAAGGGTATATAAACTTTTATTTCAAAACTAGCTTGAATTAAATGTTAAATAATACCAGCAAAAAATCTGCCAGAAAAATCACCGATTCTTAATTTATAATGAAAATGAACATTTCCATCATTATCCCCTTTTTCCTTCACTGAAGAGGCATTCCCTACACACTTATTAAATTTGGATCTTAAAAACATTTTTGGCTTTGATCTTGGAGACAAAAATGTTTGCCATCTTCCCCATAGCAATGTGTACTTGAAGTTATGAATTTATATAAATCTCCTCCATCCCTTAATATTGATTTTGTGAAATTAAATCATAGAAATAACTTCACATTCAGTTAAATTTTAGAAAAGGGACTATATTAAACCATGTTATTTAAATTATTTAATGATTCACTGCTAAACTGGTCTGGTTTCAAAACAATAACATCATTTAAAAAATACATTTCCCTGGTTTTCAATATGCACCCCTCTTCTTGATAACCATAATCCTGAAAAACAAGTAATGCCGTCACTTGAATCAGATTTCTTCCCCAGTTTAGGCGTTATACATTAGGAAGTCAAGAATCCAGTTCAATTACTTAATCTTAATTTACAAACTCTCAGACTGAACCTTAATGTACAATATACACATCTTCCAGGCACCATTGCATCAAGCAAACGTCAGTTGTCACTTGTTGGGGCCATTAACTAGACAAGTCCACAGTAAAACTCAGAACAGAGAGGACATGCCATGCATTCTATAAATTGTATGTTCTGAGACCCTATTAAAGCTGACAGGGAAGGGAGCCTGCGATTGGTGAGCACCTGATTACACCTTGTACTTTATTCCCTGTTGACTTTGGTTATGCCATACCTTTCCATTTCCTAGAGAAATAAATTAAAAGTCAGAAGTAATTTGCCTGACGGAGGGTGCAGGTGGAATTTGCTCAGAAGAGCCTTTGCATACTGTGAAACCCAATTTAACCCCTTGATGGGGGATAGCTTATTTTCTTTTGTTGACAGCTTTGTGGCAGCTAAAATAGGGACCTGATTAAATAGAGACAGTGAGAGATTGAGGTCTTGTTCTAACAGCAGGGGGATCAAGGCCTCTAATCTTATCTCCCAGAATGCAGAGATGAACTGAGGACAGAGGCAGAGAGAGAAAACTGGCTATTTTGTGCAGAGAGGGGAAAGTAGTAAGAGAACATGTAAAAGGAAATATGAACAATTGTTACCAAAAAATCAGTAAACGAAAATAAGAAAATCTAAACTGTACACTGAAAGAGAAAAAGAAAAGAAATTCCTAAATTAAAAGTTTGTAAAGACTTGCTAGTTGTAATTTCATCCTCTGATATCCTTAAAAGTTGAGTGCTTTTCCCTAGTAAAATATAGTGAATTTTAAGTGTATTTCAGACACTACAATTTCATTTGGTTCTACTTGTGTGTTGCTTTGTCTAATAAAGTTATTATTTGACAGATACATTTACCACAATTAAATGAAACCTCAATAAACCCATGATGTCTGCTTCATAAGTTCAAACATATTGTGCAATCACCAAGTCCTATAGACAGTTTCCTTTTGGTATTAATATTGATTTTCCATCAATTATCTTGCCAATCTTATTCAGAAAGTAGAACATAAATTTTACAACTTGCTGATTGCTATGCGTTTTGAAATTTCAGTAGGTCTGAGTCTAATTAAGTGCTTTCATTGAAGGTTTAAGTCTAGAGTTAGAAGAATCTAACAATTGTCTCTCTCTCAAAGAATATTGAAAATTCTATTTTCCAATTAGGTATATATGATTTCTTTCTACCTGGCTTTAGCTGGGCTGAAATTTTTGCCTCCATGTGCTTTCTGCAATATTTCCTTTATAAAGCACTCCCATCTACCATATCTGATTTTATCTGTTAATTGATGGGTAGGTGGTAGGGTCAGGTCAGCATTGTTTACTGTAGGTTCTTCATAATACCTGTAGGTTGTGAGCAAGTATTATGTAGATATGGATATAGATTCAGATGCACAACACACATACACACACAAGTAGCTCTCTGGCCCATCGGTTTGAGGACAACTTTGTTAAATATAAGCATTTCCATTTTAAAGGGTCTACGAAGTCCTGTGGGAATGTGAGTGCAACTCTTGAAAAAACAGGGTGGATGAAGTAGCATTTCCTTAACTAATTTTACCATGGAAATATCTCTCAGATTTCAGCTCCAATATGTTGGAAACCATATTCTTCCTTATACTCAAAGGTCTTTCCACCTTGGTGATGTTCAGGTTCCAAAATGGCCTTCTCTGAGTACAGCCTCTGTTTGTGTCCCCTCATCTACACTTATAAGTCCAGGCACACACAGGTATTGGCATGCAGTTGTTACTCAGCTGAAGGATACTTTGTGATAAATTTGCACTCTTCTCTAGTATACTTCCTACTCTCCAAGTCCCTTGGGCAAATCTCCTCTTCTCACATAGACGTTCAAGTGTCTCCATTTTAGCTCTTGTTATTTTCAGCTTTGCTTTTCAAGTATTAATATTTCCAAAATAAGTGAAATGATTTTATGGGAAATTTACCTTTCTGAAGATTCTCTTGCGTGAATTTGGAAGTATGCATACATTTCATTGGTTTTGTTCAGTGATTTTGCAAAAGGGCAGATTGTGTACCAGATGTAAACTTAGCTTCACGCTATTGAGCCAACAAGAGTGAAATAAATGTCGGGGGATCACAGACAGTGTTTCCATAACTTCACCAGAATAAGTGAGCTAAGGTCCCAGAGTGTCAAGTGGTCTGAGATGTCATAAAATGGAATAAGTAGGGATTTTGAAATTAGTGTTTTGAATTTTGAGAGGTTGTGCCACTTGCCCAATCCTCAGTTTTTTTCATTTCTCCAATGGGGATAGTCCTTACCATCTCATGTGGATGTCACAAGCATTAAGTAAAGTGACTTATGTAAAGTGTACATATTATAGGGGCTCAATACTCATTCATTCTCTCTCTTTTTTCCATTATATTTGTCAGTCTGATTAAAATCCATTTTCTGTTTATACCAAAGGATTTCTATAATGTGAATATAACCTCTGAATGCATTTAAGATTCCTGTGTTTTCTTCCCAGGCTTAATTACAGAAAAGGTTATACACACATATTTAATATCTTTTACTTGAGAAAGGTGGATACTAAAAATCAACTAGGTTAAATTACATTTTATCCCTCTCCAAGCATGTAGAGGTGGAAAAGTTAAAACCTACATTTCCCAGATTCCCTGGCAGACAAAGGTGCAACTGTGTTTAGGTTCTGCCAATCAAATAAACCTGACTTGGGTTTAGAACAAGTCAGGTGGGTAGAGGCAGGACATGGTATATTCATTCTTTTCTGTCACAGACCAGGTGAAGGTGTGTTTCTGGAGCCAATGACCAAGTTAGCAACTTAACAGATAACCAACTTAACAGATAACTTTCTCATTTTGAAGCTTCCTGATTTTGTCTAAGGGTAGCAGCTCCTTTTGTAGCCTGCAGGATTGTGATTTATACGAAAAATATACATGTGGTCATTCAGGTGACCAAAATATATTTCTCATATAAGTTTGGTCTTTGTGTCCACGATTCCTGGCTCACAGCTCCCCAAACCCTTGGAATTTCCTAAGTGGTGTGGAGAGTGACAAAGGTGTCTTTTTTGTTAATGAGGGGACTTCTGGAAGGCAACTAAGATTGGGGGCTGGTTGTCAGTGGAGCCAACCATGTGATTGAAGGGTTGGAATTTTTAGTTCCACTCCCTGACTTCCAAGGAGGAGATAGAAGCTGGAGGTTGCATCAATTGCCAATGATTTAATCAGTCATTTCTCTGTAATGGTACCTCCTTCAGAACTCCCCAAAAATGGGACTTGGAGAACTTTTGGGTTGTGGACACATGGAAATCTGGGGCAAGTGGTAGACTTGGAGGGAGTATGGAAGCTCATCACTCTTTCCCTGTACCTCGCCTTATGTGTCTCTTCCATTTGGTGTTCCTGAGATATATCCTTTGTAATAAACCTGTAATCTAGTAAGTAAAATGTTTCTCTGAGCTCTGTGAGCTATTCTAGAAAATTAATTAAACCCAAGGAGAGGGTTGTGGGACCCTCCACCTTTTATTTTAATATATTTAGCAGTAGTATGATTTGAATCCTTCTCTCTGGTGACATTTAGGGTTACATATCAATGAATCTAGTTAAACAAGATACTCATGTAATAAATATAAATAATAAAAATTCTTAAACTCTATATGTCACTTATGTTGAATTAAATATTGGAGTTTGATCTTTAAAATTAAATTTGTTTAGAGGAAGTATTTCTCTTTGATTCATTTCATTTTCTAAAATTAGATGGAAGAAAATAATATAAAAGTGAGCAAAATTATCTGCCAAATCCACCCATGAATGTGTCAGGACTTCTAGATTTTAAGTGTGATACACCTCAACTCTTAGTGTTCTTGTCTTTCATGACTTAACATCTTGCAACAACACAGGGTAGACAGTTCAGTCAGGAATATGCTAAAGATGAATTGATGGCAAAAGGATTGCTTACCTCAAACATATTTAATCAGTTTTCTGGCATGGGTTTAGCTACTTCCTTCATCTTGCAGAAATGGAATTCATTTTCAATAACTGGTACAAAAAGAAGAGTTGTAATCATATCAGTTCTATATCTCATTTAGACTAAGGATTTTAAAATGTATTTCCCAAAATATTATAATTATTTAAATTTTTCATTTATTGTAAGATTTATTTAGAATGTAATTACCAAATGGCTTAATACCTTTTCTCATATGGATTTCTTTTTGGAAAGAGAAGGCATTTCTTTCTATGCTATAGAAACTCACTCAATCAAATGTTGATCGTTTTGTCCAATTTCATCTTGGAAAAAAAAATATGCATAAAACCTTATTAGTAGAAAGAAGATATTTAAAAGACAAAACAAGTTAATGTACTTCAGTGGTTGCAAAACCATGCCCACAGGCTGAATCTGACATACAGGCATATTCGTTTCACCAGTTTCTCAGGGCTGCTGTAACAAAGTACCATAGACACAGACTGGGTGGCTTATAAACAAAAATTTATTTCTCAAAATTCTGGAGACTGGAAGTCCAAGATCAGGGTGGCACATGGTCCGTTATGGTGAGAATCCTCTTCTAGTTTCTAGACTGCTGACTTCTCTTTGTATCCTCACGTGTTGGAGAAAGAGATAAATACTTCTGTGGACTTGCTTTTATAAGGTCGCTAATCTCCTTTGTGAAGGCTCCATCCTCATGGCCGAGTCACTTTCCAGAGGCCCCACCTCTTAATGTCATTACATTAGGGCTTAGGATTTCAGCATGTGTATTTAAGGAAGACAGAAATATTCAGTCCACAGCAACCAGGAAATGTTTTTTAAAAAAATGAATTTTGTTGACATTTAAAAAAATCTGGAGATTTCATGTAAAATATGGAGATTTCTGTTTCTCTGAAAATTTTAGAACATCTGGTAAAATTAGGTTTGATGTGTGTTTCTCCACAATGATAGTCTGTTGGGACTAAGTAGCAGTCTCTTTAGGTAGGTGATTCTAGGCTGTGCGTTGTAATCAGCTGCAGAGGTCTGAAAAATACAAATCCCTAGTTCTCACCCCCAGAGACTTCAGTTAATTAGTCTGGGATCTGGCCTTTTGAAAGACTCCCAGGTGATTCTAATACACACTCAGGGCTCAGAATCTACTGTTTTAGATGGAAAATGATTTCTCCAGTTCTTTGTTATTCACTTGCCTCATTTACATTACTTACCAACTCCCTCTAAGTATGTGCATTTTCCAGACATGGTCTTTTAGCAAATGAAAAGTGGCATCTGTTATTTAAAATGTTGAAAAAAAAATAGGTAGTTTTTAAGGAGGTAACCGGGAATGGCCAATCAGATGGAAAAAAAAAAAAGAAGCACTAGGGAGCAAGTCCAAGGGGAAGTTATGGTAATTGGAGTTGGGCTGATGGGAATGTGATAAAAAAGGAAGGGTACCTCCACGCAGAGAAGTGGAAAGTGCCCTGGACTTGGAATCCATTCACAAATCCATCACTACTTAGCTAAGTGACCTCAGGAGGTTTTCTATTCTTCTATAGGCCTTCATTTCCAAAATGCAAAATCCCGTGGCTGCTCTAACAAATTACCATAAACTTTGTGCTTAAAACAACCTAAGTGTATTCTATCACATTTTTTGCGCGTTGAAGTGTAAAATCAGTATCGCTGAGCCAGAAAAGAGGCATCGGTAGGGCTGCACTTTTCCCAGAAGCTTTAAGGAAGGATCAGTCCCTGGCCCCAGCTAACTTGGCTTGTGGCTACCTCACTCTTATCTCTGCCACTGAATTCACACTGACTTTCCTCTGTGTATGTGTCCTGTCCTCTTCTGTCTGTGTGGTCTCCCTTTGCCTCTATTCTATAAGGAAATGTTTGATAACATTTAGGGCCCACCTGATAATTCAGGTTAGTTTTTTCATTTCAAGATCCTTAGCTTAATCACATCTGCAAAAACTCTTTTCAACCGTATGGTGACAATTATAGGTTCCAGGGATTAGGACTTTTTTGAGGAGTGAGTATTTTTCAGCCTTTCACAAAAAGGATTGAATTTATAGGGATCAGAGATTTTCAGACTGTTTTCCTCAGAGACCTTCCAAGGATTGCTTTGGAAGTTACTAGAAACAAGTGGGGGGTCAGCCCTCCATTGCCACTGCTTCAATAGCCCATTTGTGATACTTAGTTTTATATGTCAACTTGACTGGCCACGGGGTGTCCAAATTAAATGTCATTTCTGGGTGTGTCTGTGAGAATGTTTTCAGATGGTATTAGCATTTGAATCAGTGGACTCAGTGAGGTAGATGGCCTCCCCACTATGTGTGGGCATTGTGCAATCTGTGGAGGGCCTGAATAGAACAAAAGGACAAGGAGGCAGGAACTCACCCCATTTTCCCTGCTTTACTGCATACCCAGGAACATCTCATCTTCTCCTTCCCTTGGACTGAGATCATCGGTTCCTCTTTTTCTGAGCCCTTTAACTCAGACTGAATTATACCACTGGTTTCCCTGGCTCTTCAGATTGTGGAACTTCCCAACCTTCAAAATTATGTCAGCTAATTCCTCATAATATTATATATATATATATATATATATATATATATATATATATATATATATATATATGATGTAATATATATTCCTCTCTCTTATAATTTAATAATGTGCTTACCTGAATATAAAAACCTTTTGAGACTCAGGGAGTTCACCAGAGATGCTCTAGCTTCGTGATCATCAGTGTTAAGACGCAAACACACAGTTTTCTGATTCCCAAGCCTGAATAAACTTTCCATCAAAGCAAAGGTTGCTATGAAATACACACAAGGATGTATAACACTGAGCAGATTCAGGGATATTCTTTTATGGAAAATAAAGTCCCTCTCTGGGGAAGAGACTCACTGATTTTAAATGGTTGCAAAAAAAAAAAAAAAAAAAAAGGACCTCTTACAGTTATTAATCGTAACAAGGTCACAAGAGCAGAGTTTAAAGTCCAATTCCAATTCCATATTGTAAACTTTACCGCGAGCAATAGCTTCTGTCATCAGTAATTTTTTTCTCATGTTGCCATTTTTTTCCGACTCAAAGGAGTATTTTCTACGTTTGTTCTTTAGGCCTTTTCAAAATGTGCTTCCAGGGCAAATTTTCCCCAAGGGGAGTGAGGCTAATAACTACTCTTGTGGCCACATGTTTTAAAAATAGAGAAACATTTGCTTTGTGGTTTTTTTTTTTTAAACATCTTTATTGGAGTATAATTGCTTTACAATGGTGTGTTAGTTTCTGCTGTACAACAAAGTGAATCAGCCATACATATACATGTATCCCCATATCTCTTCCCTCTTGCATCTCCCTCCCTCCCACCCTCCCTATCCCACCCCTCTAGGTGGACACAAAGCACCGAGCTGATGTCCCTGTGCTATGCGGCTGCTTCCCACGAGCTATCTATTTTATGTTTGGTAGTGTAGATATGTCAATGCTACTCTCTCACTTTGTCCCAGTTCACCCTCCCCCTCCCTGTGTCCTCAAGTCCATTCTCTACGTCTGTGTCTGCTTTGTGGTTTTGATAACCACATGTGCTACCTGTGCCGCCAGTTATTCTGGCCTGTGGAGAAGGCAGGTCGTGTTTAACAAGAGGAAAAGCTAAAAACGACACTGTTTTACTACTCTTTCTCCAACATGTCAGGATGGGAAAGGAGAGGAGAGGAGTAATGGCCATAAGAAAGCCATGGAACGCTATTCTGGAGGAAAAAAAGTACGTGCTCTATGATGTTTCATGTTAACATCCGCTCAACAGACTTGAGTGCTTTGCAGAGTTCCTGCCACAAGACTTTCTGGAAGATTTTGACAGTTTCGGTGGCCAGAGAAAAATCGCTTTCCTGCAGGAGCCCTTCTAAAAGGAGCTCTTCAAAATGAACCCATTTACCGCTTCTCTGTTAACCAGTCATTGAGTGCTAGATAGGTCCAAATGCTGACGAGGCAGAAAATTCTAGCCTGAGATAGAAACAGCACTCAGACTCCATGGAGAGGATTGGCAACAGATGTTCCTTAGGAACAGTCTACTTACACTTCATCGAGTAAATTACAGGGAAGCTCAGGACTTCCCTCACAGAGAAGCAAGGGCGAAGATGGTCCTCCTTAGATGTACCATCAATTTATGGTCTTGGCCCCTTGATGTTAATGGTCGATGTTAACAGCAGAGTAATACTGATGTTTATTAGTCATTATACTAAAATTTTATACAGATCTTTTTCCTTACTTTTTAAAATTATCTCAGGATGTAGATATTTTGATTCTCATTTTTATAGAAAAGAACTGAGAAAAAGAGAAGGTATGTAATTTATGCAAGGTTATAGCAAGTAATGGTGAAGAGGCAACAAAACCCAATTCTGTCTGACTCTTCTTCTGTAAGCTAAAGAACGTAAGAAAATAGCCTTTTAAGTCTCATATGAAATCATTAGCAAGTTTCTACTCTATTTGTCTCTTTGTTGGTGGTGTTATTTGGTTTAACTATAGTTTTAAATTGATTTCTTTATTTTTGACATATTTCCCTCCCCCTTTCACTCTGTACCCCTCCCAAAGGCTACAATATTTGACAGATTTGTGTGCACAAGTGTCCTAAGCATGTACATGCATATATGTCAGTAACTTTTTTTACACAAATGGAAATATACTGTACATGTTTCTTAAATGATTTCCCAAAAGTCACACAGCTGAGGCTTGCAACCAGGAAAACGTAACACTCAAGTCTATGTTTTTAGCTGCTATGTTAAACTATTATAAATAAAATAAAAGGAAATAGCATATTGTATGTGACCCTTAGAATAATTGTGTTGAAACAGCAGTAATCACCTCCTCCATTTTATGGATGAGGAACTTGAGATTCACAGGGGGAAATAAACTCCTCAGGTCATACTCTCAATACACAGTAGACCTGGAATATAGACACACTGCTATGTAAACTTAAATGCAACTGCATTGTGTGACATTCCACCCCTGATTGCCAAAAAAAATTTTTAAAAAGTGTTTTCTTGTATGGTTGCCTTCCTCCATCAAACAAAAATAAAAAGAATAAAAACACCCTCTCATTCTTTAAAACCAACTTGGTTTGATTAAGGTTCTTAAAATTAGAAAACACATTGATATTCTTAGTTTTTCTAGTAAATCTTCATGTCTGTTGCTATAATATTTAGTAGCAAATTCTGTTCTTTTCCCTATCACATCCCTTATTGATGCTAAAGAGACAAGATGGGAATGACAAACCACCTCAAGTACCTCTCCAAGCAACATACATCTTGAAGATTATAGACTAAACTATATACAAAATCAATCTATTTTTTTCAGCATTACTCTGTGGATTTGTCTTTTCTAGTAGAGGTATTAATTGGGCCAAAGGGGCTCTGAGGAAATGGTTTAGTGGGACTTAAAGCCTATCCATGAATATTTATTGAGTGCCTACTTTATAACATACTGCCTTGTGAACATCTTGCACAATTCTTCCTGTGTTGTTAAATTCTTCCAATTTAATCTCTTCCCATCTATAATACATACGAATACATACATTATTTGTATGTATTACAGATGGGAAGAGATTAAACTGAGAAATTTACTTTTTATTCTAACTACTGCATTCAGTGGATACAGAGCTCAGTATCAGTGACTTTAAGAGTGTGGCCCTATAGCTTGGTGGAAGGAAAGAAGAGAAGCAGTTCATAGAGAAAAGACAGCAGAAGCAATATACAAAAAGGGGGAAGAATAAAGTAATTTTCTCAAAATGAGGTTTTAGAAGACATTCGCTGTGTGCCTTCTACCATCTATTTCCTTCATATAAAGACCCACACTCTTCTATGTCCATCCCATGCTGGTTGAGTGGAGCTTCAGGCCTGGAGCATGTGACCAGGCAAGGCGTGACAGACACCCAAATATGGCTGGCCACAGAAATTGATTCAGTGATTGACCGACTCTAACAAAACTAGAATGAAACTCATAACGTTTGGAGAAACTAACAGAGAGAGGGTTTCCTTTATGAGATGTTCTTTTACCTGGGAGGATTTGAAGATCATGCTTCTGCAGTCACCTAAACACCGTTTGCATCCGGAGAATAAAGTCAACATACGGAAAAGAGGGATAGTGAAACATATATGGGTATAGAGCAGTTCCTAATACCATCATCTGAGGTCCTGAATCTAGCCCTAATCCTGAACTTTTTAACCCCAATGGCCAGTAAGTTTTTTGTTTTAATTTGTTTTTGTTTAGTTTAGTTTAGGTTGATTTTCTGTCACTTGTAACTAACAGATTAGTAATGTATAGAGGGAGAACAATGATTAGAATGCAAATCCAGCAAGATGACCAACCCGGACCAGTCCCAGGTAAGTTCTAACAGATGATCTGAAGCACATTTTCAGAACTGCACTGTAAAAATAGAGTGAAGGTAGAGGTCAGAGAGGGAACCTCCCTCCAGGAAACATTCTGGGGATGAAAGGTCAGTCTTAAGACATGAATTTGTAAGGAACAGGAAAGAAATAGACCCTCAGGTACTCCACTGAGATCTTACGCAAGGACCTAATTGGGACATACACTGAATGCTCTGTGTAGTAAGTTAGAAGTCCAGGGATTTACAAGTTATTGTCACACATATTTTCAAACCTGATGACACTGTGAAATATAATATTGACTCTGTATTATTTCCAGAAGAGAGGAATTATTGGGTTTTAGAGGCAGGAAATACTTGGATACTGCCTTTGGAATAAAAGGTAAGATCATGAAGGGGTTTCACACATACAGTTATCCAAGTGATGGTAAAACTGCATACATGGAAAAAAAATAGAGGGGCTTTGTTTTTGTTCCTAGAGTTGAAGGGGGAGAAAAGAAGAGGGAGAAGAATGAGTAAGAGGTTCTTTGAGGTTGGGTCTATCTGGGAAAGTGGCGAGTAGAAATTTGCTGGTGGGTTAATTTATATCCTCACTGGTTAATACTTAGCTCAGTCTTCTTGATTATGCTTTGATAAAATTTCTTTCAGTTCTACCCCAAATCATAACTTAGTCTGCTTTGCTAACAAATGCTTTGTGGAGATGTCATTTCTCTTTATATCTGCCCCAAATTTATACTTAGTTCCTTCCTCACATAGAAGAAGTTGAGAACACAGAGGCAGATGGAGACATGGTGATTCTAATGAACCACAAAGAGGGTTTTGGCAATCCTTATCCATGAAATAAGATTTAAGCTAGGGTGATATCATGTCCTAGTTTTCCTGGGACAATTCTGGTTTGATTCTGTAGTCCTAGAAACCTAATAACAATGTCCCTTTTCACTTTTGCATTTGTTGCAGTTTGTAAAATAAACAATATGGACACCTAGATTTAAGCCCATCTTATTAGATTTCAAGGGGCTGAGAGGGGCCCCCTTAAAAATCTCATGTAGAAAATATTAAGCAGAATGCCTGGTGCATAATAATTTTCTTGACAATAATAATTGCATGTGGTATTTTATCACTCAAATTCTCTGAGGTTCAAACTCTTCATTTGTTAGATCGGGGTAATAATGCTACTGACCTTTTAGAATTGGGCAACAGCTTCAAGGACAGTTGCCCATTCAATTATAATACATACTGACTAGCATGTTCACTCGATCACTCACTGATATTCTCACTCTCTCTCTTTTCACCAATTCAAATAATTATCAAGAGGCTGCTCCATGCTCGGGAGAATCTTAGGCTCTAGGGATAAAAAGGTTAATCCAAAGTAGTTCTTGCTTTCAAGCAATTCATGGTATAAAGGGAAGGTAGATGAGTGGAGAAGTAAATTGAAATGTGCAGTGCAACAAATTTGCAGAACAGATGATAAAAGAAAGAATAGCATTGATTCCAAGATAAATTAAATATATTTGGACGAAAGTCAATATCAATATCAAGAACAAGAACACCTGTGTCACGGATAATTTCTTTTTCTTTTGTAATTTAACTACAGCTTTCAATGAGTTTCTATTTTCCAGTAAAGGGACATACTGGCAAGGCTCAATATTTTATTTCCAAAGAAGTAAAAGGTATAATTGTTTATTGTTTTCTGAATACTCAAAAATGAATATCGCATGGTTATGTCAAAGATGGCATTATTTCTGATGCTGATATGAATCAATATCCCCTGGAGTATATTTTAAGTCATAACAAAAGACAGATTGTAGCAAAAATTATAGATGTTTCATCCCCCCTTCTCTGAATTGACCACTTATACACAACACACACACACACACAAACACAGTTAACCAAGGAGGTTCAAGGTTGAGATCATGGGTTGTGGCACATTTGGCTTTAATCAGTCTTTGGCCCATGGAAATTAGAAAAGCACATTTTACATGGTACATGAAAGAGTCTTTAAATAACTCATCAAAATTGGTAGTACAGAGTGTTTACTTAATACATATTTAAATGAATGAATGAATGATGAAACCTTAGACATTTGACTTAAGTAGCTTGCTGCTCTGTAATGACACAAATTTTATCAAACCTCTGTGAGGCTACGTTTCATAATTTTTACAGTGAGCATGTAAAGACGTTGCTTGAAAGATCCTTGTGTGTGTTTGTGTGTGCGTGCGTGTGTACTGGATATGTACTGGATATGATTCCTGGGACAAAATATATCCTCAATAATTGGGAGCTATTGTATAAGGTTAGCATTTTTACTTTTTTTTTTTTTTTTTTTTTTGATAGAGAATTTAGAGATTCCAAAGATAGTGTGACATGGACACAGGCCAAAGTCTAAACCTTCCTTTGGTCCTAGTGCTATATCAAGTTTGGTTTATCAAAGAAATCACTAAAGATTAATGTCGTGGCCTAAAGCATTTAACTTTCTGTTAAAAGGGCTAGGTAAGGAAATGATAATTAATTTGATATCCAGAAATCCAATGTTTTAAAGGATTCTTGACTTGGCTCTGGCCTTGTCTTGTGCTCTACCCCTTCTACCTGTGCAGTTGCGCTCTCTTCATAAATTGCTTCACACCTTTTCCCCTTGGTCCTTATAATTTCCTCTGGGTGGAATGGCCTTTCTATTTTATTCATTGAGATAAACACAAAACTCCTATTTGTCCTGTAAGATGCTGTTCAAACATTATTGCTTCTACAAAGCCTCCTGTAAATCTCTAAGAAGAGACAATCACTGTTTTGTGCCCAAAATGTCCCTTTAACTGCCCCTGCAATAGTCTGTGGTTTATAATCTCCTAGGTTCTTGCGTTTTCTACTTAATGGTGAACTTTTGCAAGGTAGTGAATGTTTCTTGAAGCTGACTCAATCCTTTTTAATCAAATGTGTTTCAGTTTTGTCACAGCAAAACTTTCAAACGTTTATGTTCTGAATTCAGCACCGCAAATTCAAAATCTTAATGAATGTAAGTGAATGAGTGGTCACCATTGTAAGAAAAGCATCTGTTGAAAGTGTAGTGATATCATTATAGCTACTATTTTTCACTAAACTCAAAATGCTATTAATTGTAGGAAGCACCATTATTTTATATGCCAATATAAATAAATACATTGCCAATTATACTCTAACCATGCTTTCTTATCACTTAGAATAATGTTAATAACTTACTATTGAAATCTCCTGTTGACTTTGTCAGTTTTTTTATACCTATCATCTTTTTGTGTGTGGGGGGAGGCAGAATTAAGGTATTTATAAAGCATTCTAATATTCAGAGGCAGACCCTTTGCAGGTTTTTTGAGAAGTTATTTAGAGTTGTTAATGTTCATTTTTTACCATTTGGTGTCATCTTTTGTGTAGTCAAAAGTGCTGATGATGTTGTACTTTCTAAAAGAGGGCTCCTCTCGTAACTCTGAGATTTGCTTCCAAGCTGCTGACATTAACTTTGTATTTTTAAAAATTGAGGTGAAATTCACATAACATAAAAAAAAACCATTTTAAAATGTACATTCAGTGGCGTTTAATACATTCACAGGTGCTGTACCACCACCTCTGTCTAGTGCTAAAACATTTTTATCACCCAAAAGAAAACTCATATCCATTAAGCAGTAACTCCTCATAACATCTTACTTTCTGTTTCTATGGATTTATCTATTCTGGGTATTTCATATACAAGGAATCATAAAGTATGTAACTTTGTGTCTGCCTTCTTTCAATTAGAAAAGTGTTTTCAAAGTTCATCTGTATCGTGGTATGTATTAGTACTCCATTCCTTTGTATGGCTGAATGATATTCCATTTAATGTACATATAATTTATCTATTCATTGGTTGATGAATATTTGGGTCATTTTTACCTTTTGGCTATTTCACCTATCATGAATAGTGCTGCTATAAACATATGTGGAGAAGTATCTAAATATCTGAATAATTGTTTCTTTTTCTTTTAGGTAGGAATGGAATTTCTGGGTCATATGGTAATTTTATGTTTAATTTTTGGAGGAACTATGGAACTATTTTCACCTGTGACTGCACCATTTTAGTTTCCACCAGCAATGTACAGGTGTTCAAATTTCTCCACATCCTTGCCAATACTTGTTATTTTTCTTTTTTTCAATTATAGCCATCCTAGTGAATATGAAATGATATCTCATTGTGGTTTTGATTTGCATTTCCCTAATAACTAATGATATTAAACATCTTTTCATGCACTCATTGAGCATTTTTATATCTTCTTTGGAGTAATCTCTATTCATGTCTTGTGCCCATTTTAAAATTCTATTGTTTGCTTTTTTGTTATTGAGTTGTGCTGTATATATATTCTGGATCATGCACTCTTATCAGATATATGATTTGCAACTATCTCTCCCATTCTGTAGATAGTCTTTTTAATTTCTTGATAATTTTCTTTGACACTCAAATATTTTTAATTTAATGAAGTACAATTTATCCCTCTTTTTAAATTTATTGCTCATTCTTTTGGTGTCATATCTAAGAAGAATTCACTGCCAAAATCCAAGGTTTACCACTATGTTTTCTTCTAGGAATTTATGGTTTTATATTTATAATATTGATCCATTTTGAGTTAAGTTTTTTTAACATCTTTATTGAGTTAATTTTTGTAAATAACGTGAGGTAGAGGTCCAACTTTATTCTTTTGGATGTGAATATCCAGTTACTCCAGCACCACTTGTTGAAAATACTATTCTTCTCCCATTAAATGGTCTTGGCATCCTTGTTGAAATCAGTTTTCCATAGATATATTGGTATATGGCTGGACTCTCAATTCTTTTCCATTGGTTTATATGTCCATCCTTATGCTAGTACAATGCTATTATGATTACTGTAGTTTTGTAGTAAGTTTTGAAATTGAGAATATGAGTCTCCACTTTGGCCTTCTTTTTCAATATTGCTTTGGCTATCAAGTACTCCCCTATAATTCCATATGGATTTGAGGATGGGCTTTAATATTTCTGCAAAAACAAACAAACAAACAAAAGGTGGACTTGTGACAGAGATTGTATTGAATCTTTTGATCACTTTAGGTAGTATTGCCATCTTAACAATAGTAAGTCTTTCAACCCTTAAACATGTGGGGTTTTTTTTGTTTGTTTGTTTGTTTAATTATATCTCCTTTATTTCTTTTAGCAATGTTTTATAGGTTTTAGTATACAAGTCTTTCACCTCCTAGCTTAAATTTATTCCTCAGCATTTTATATTTTGGGGTGTTATTTTAAGTGGCATTGTTTTCTTAATTTCCTTTTCAGTATAGAAGCACAACTGGCTTTTGCATAATGATTTTGTACCCTGAAAATTTGCTGAATTGATTTATTAGCTCTAACAGTTTGTGTGCGTGTGTGTGTGTGTGTGTTGTGTGTGTGCACCTGCGAGTGTGTATTATTTGGGATTTTCTATATATAGGATCATGTTAATTACAAATAAAAATAGTTTTACCTCTTCTTTTCTAATGTGGATATGCCTTTTATTTCTTTTTTTTTTTTTTTAATTTATTTATTTATTTATTTTTGGCTGTGCTGGGTCTTTGGTTCGTGCGAGGGCTTTCTCCAGCTGCGGCAAGTGGGGGCCACTCTTCATCGCGGTGCGGGGACCGCTCTTCATCGCGGTGCGCGGGCCTCTCACTATCGCGGCCCCTCCCGTCGCGGGGCACAGGCTCCAGAAGCGCAGGCTCAGCAGCCGTGGCTCACGGGCCCAGCCGCTCCGCGGCATGTGGGATCCTCCCAGACCAGGGCTCGAACCCGTGTCCCCTGCATTAGCAGGCAGACTCCCAACCACTGCGCCACCAGGGAAGCCCTTATTTCTTTTTTTCACCTAATTGCTCTCACCTAAAGGCTGGGACTTCCAGTACAAGGTTGAGTAGTAGTAGTGAAAGTGGGACTCTGTTTTGTTCTTGATAATAGGGAAAACTTTCAGATTTCACCATTAAATATGATATTAGCTTGGGATTTTTCATAAAAGCTCCTTATCAGTTAGAGGAAATCTATTTTTATTCCTAGTTTGTGGAGAATTTTTCTTATGAAGAAGTGATGGATTTTGTCAAATGGCCTTTCTGTGTCAATCAAGGTGATGATAATGTGTGTTTTTTCCTTCGTTCTATTTATGCACTGTATTACATTGATTGAGATTTCTTTTTTTTAATTTTGAAACACCATTGCATTGGGGGGGTGAATAAATCCCACTTAGTCATGGTATAAAATCCTTTTAATATACTGTTGGATTCAGTGTGCTATTATTTTTTGAGGATTTTTGCATCTGTAGAAGGGATATTGGTCTGCTTTTCCCAGTTTTTGACATTTTATCTGGCTTTGCTGTAAGGGTAATGTTGGCTTCACAGAATGCATTAAGTAATGCTCTCTCTTAATCTATTTTTATATTAGTTTTAGATGGATTGATGTTCATGCTAAATATTTGTTGGAATTTATCTGTGAAGTCACCTGACCCTAGACTTGTCTTCGTTGGCAGTTTTTGGATTCCTGATTCAATCTCTTCAGTTGTTACAGATCTATTCAAATTCTCTACTTCTTCTTGAGTCAGTTTTGGTAATTTGTGTGTTTTTAGGAATTTGTTCATTTTATCTAGTTTATCTCATTTTTTACATGTAGAATTAATCATAGCATTCTTTTGTCGTTCTTTTTTATTTCTGTAAGGTCAGTAGTAATTTATCTGCTTTTAATTCAGATTTTATTTTCAACTTCTCTCTTTTTTCTTAGTCAGTCTGGTTGAAGGTTGGTAATTTTGTTGATATTTTTAAAGAACCAAACTTTGGTTAACTGTTTTTCTGTATCATTTTTTCTATTCTTTATTTAATTTATTTCTACACTAATCATTAATTTTTCCTTTCTTCTAGCTTTGGCTTTAACTTACTCTTCTTTTTCCTACTTCCTTTAGCTGTAAAGTTAGATTATTGATTTGAGATCTTTTTTTTTTTAATGTAAGTATTTACAGCTATATATAGATTTCCATCTGTGCACTGAGTTCATTGCTTTTCATACATTTTAGTATCTTGTGTTTTTATTTTCATTCATCTCCAAGTATTTTCAAATTTCCATTTCCGTTTTTTGACCCACTGTTTAAGACTGCATTGTTTAATTTGCACATATGTGTGAATTTTCTAGTTTTCCTTCTGTTATTGATTTCTATGTTTATCCCATTATGGTAAAAGAAGATATTTTGCATGATTTCAATTTTTACAAATTTATTGAGACTTCTTTGGTGGCCTGACATATGGTCTTAGTGACTATTCCATGTGTACCTGGACACTTCAGAAGAATGTGTCTTCTGTTTCTTGGGAGGTGGAGTGTTCTCTATATGTTAGGTTTTGTTGGTTTATAGTGTTGTTCAAGTCCTCTACTTCCTTATTGACCTTCTGGGTAGATATTCTAATCATTACTGAAAGTAGATTACCAAACTCTCCAACTATTACTGTAGACCTCGTTCTCTCTTTAATTTTGTCACTGTTTTCTTTATATATATTTTGGGCTTTTTTATTTGTTTTAAATATGTTTATAATTGTTTTGTTGATGAATAGACCCTTTTATCAATATATAGTGACTCTGTCTCTTTAACCATTTTTTTTTTTGCTATAATTCTATTTTGTTTATTAGTATAGCCATTCTACTTCTCTTCTGGTTACTATTTGTATAAAATATCCTATTTCATCCTTTCATTATCAACCTATTTGTGTCCTCGGATATGAGTCTCTTGAAGACAACATATTGTTGTATCGTATTTTTTTATCCATTCTGTGTTGTGTAAATTGTAAGCCATTTGCACTTTTTTAAACTGTTTTTGGCTGCATTGGGTCTTAGTTGCAGCATGCAGGCTCTTTGTCGAGGTGCATGGGCTTCTGTCTAGTTGCGGCACATGGGCTTCTCTCTAGTTGTGGCGCACGGGCTTCTCTCTAGTTGTAGCATGTGGGTTTTCTCTTCTTTAGTTGTGGCACACGGGCTCTAGAGCGTGTGGGCTCTGTAATTTGCGGCACACAGGCTCTAGAGTGTGTGGGCTCTGTAGTTTGTGGCACACGGGCTCTCTAGTTGAGATACGTGAGCTCTGTAGTTGTGGCAGGTGGGCTTAGTTGCCCTGCAGCATGTGGGATCTTAGTTCCCCAACCAGGGATCGAACCCATGCCCCCTGCATTGGAAGGTGGATTCTTTACCACTAGACCACCAGGGAAGTCCCTCCATTTGCATTTATACTGGTTTCTAATGAAGAAGGAGTTTCTACTGCCACTTTGCTATTTGATTTCTATGTCTTATGTCAGTTTTCATTCCTTAATTCAATATTGCTTTCTTTTTAAAACTCTTTCATAATATATTATTTTGATTCCCTCCTCATATCTTTTTCTGTCTGTCTCTTAGTTATTTTCTTTTGGTTACCATGGGATTAAAATAACATCCTGAATTTATAGCCATTTAGTCTGAATTGATATCAACTTAGCTTCAATAGACTATAAAATCTCTCCTATACAGCTGTGCTCCCACTTTATATTAGTATGTCACAAATTATATTTTTATACATTGTGTGTACATTAAAATATTTTATAGTTATTGTTTTGTGCATTTGGTTTTAAAGTCATACGAGAAACAAAAAGAAGAGTTACAACCTCCCCACTTCCCAAAGTAATAGTGGCTTTTATATTTTCCTATATACTCATTTTTACTGGAGATTTTTTATTTCTTCATGTGGCTTCTAGTCTAGTTACTGTCTATTGGCCTTTCATTTTAGCCTGAAAGACACCTTTTAACATTACTTGTAGGGAAGGACTACTACTGAAGACCTATCTCAGGTTTTGTTTATCTGGCAATGTCTTTATTTCCCCATTTTTGAAGGTCAATTTTGTCAGTTATAGAATTTTTGCTTGATTATTTTTTTCAGGACTTTACATTTGTCTCCCCAATGCCTTCTGGCTTCCAAGTTTTTTGATTAGAAATTGGCTATTAATCTTAATTAGGATCCATTTTATGTGAGGAGTTGGCTCTCTCTTGTTACTTTCAGGATTTTCTCTTTGTCTTTGGCTCTCAGGAGCTTGATTATAATGTGTCTTCGTGTAGCTCCTTTGAATTTATCCTACCTGTTGTCCATTGAGCTTCTCAAATGTGTAGATACATGTATTTCATCAAATTGGGAAATTTTCATTCATTATTTCTTTAAATGTTCTTTCCGTCCCTTTTTCTCTCTCTTCTCCTTCTGGAACTCCCATAATGCATACATTGTTACACTTGATAGTGCCTGACAGTTACCCAAGGCTCTGTTCATTTTTCTTCATTTTTTTTTTCTTCTTGCTTCTCAGACTGGATATTAATTGTTCTGTCTTCAAGTTTGCTGATTCGTTCTTCTGCTTGCTAAAATTGCTATTGAATCACCCTAGTGAATTTTTCATTTCAGCTTTTGACTTTATCTTCAGAATTTGTATTTTGTTCTTTTTTATAATACCTATCTCTTTTTAGTCTCTATGTGTTTATATATTTTTCTTGTGGTTTCCTTTAGTTCTTTTCTCATGGTTTTCATTAGCTCTTTGAGCATATTTAAGACATTTGATTTAACTATTTCTCTAGTAAGTCCAATGTCTGGGATTCCTCAGAGTTAGTTTCTGTCCATTCTTTTCTTTTCCCCTGTGACTGGGCCATCTTTTCCTTTTTCTTTGTGTACTTTATAATTTTGGTTGAAAACTGGAAATTTTAAATATTATTATGTGGTAAATCTGGAAATCGAATTCTCCTCCTGTCTTCCCCAGATTTTTCTGTTATTATGGTTTTAGCCATCCATTTGTTGAGTAACTTTTCCAAACTTTTTTTTATTTTTGCAAATGCTTTATTCCTTGTCATGTGTGACCACCAAAGTCTCTGTTCTATTATTTCAGTGGTCCCCAGTGACTTGACAGAGATTTCCTTAAACTGGGAGCCAAGAAAAAAAGAAAATGGCCTCTTGGTCCTTGCAGATTAGCTCTGAGCTGGGGCACTTGTGAAATGCTTATTCTAGATACCTATGACTCTGACTTAATGTTTACCTCCTGCTTGCACGGACCTCAGAGATCAACCAGAAGTCAAGCTTAGGGTCCTCTCACCTCTTTTCTGAGCACATGCCTAGCTCTAACCATCCCATACTCAGTATCCATAAAAGGCCCCCTTTTTCCCAAGTATTTTCCTCCTCAGCCTTCTCCTTCCCAGGATTTTCAGTCTATCTGTTTCTTGCCTTCCATGCCACCCGCCCATGTGTTTTTCTTTGCCCCAGGCAGTTATAAGTGATATATGTCTTTAAATATTTTGATAGACATCAGTCTGAGAAGCTGCTTCCACCAAAGGAGGGCAAAGCAAAGGCAAGCTTCTATGCTGGTCCCTTAGGTAGTCACCAGACAAGTCAAAATGCCTAGGCACAATATTTTGATAACACAGTTCGTATTTCACCTTCTGGCACCAGCAAACTGCATCAAGAATGCAATCTACTGTTTCTATGGCCACTGTTGAGTTGGGGAATGGGGGATAAGAGGCAAGGAAGCAAAATAACCACATCACTTTTTAACCAAAATTTAGCAGTTTCTTTCTGCATTAAACACACCCCTGGTTGCTAATAAGTTTTTTGCTTAGATTACAGAGTTTCCAAAAACACTGATTCTATCAGTATTTGTCAATGTAATGGTTGCTTTGCTGAAGGGAGCAGGTCTTTAAGCTTATTACTCCAGTATTTTCTGTGACATCTATCTCAGGATTTTTCTGCTGGCACTTTCTTGATCTTACCAAAGAGTAACAATGGAATGTTGTCAGACACCTCAGATTCATGTCCTTTTCTCAAATGGTTTGTTATTTTTGGTTTGTTTATTGAAATATATAGGGGTTGCCATTATTCAATTATGCCCTCAGGAGTTGCAACCAAGAAACTACGGGTATGGTGGGGAAAAAAATTCTTAACCTTGGAATCAGACAGTTTTCACCCTGTTGAGAGTTACTGTATGGAGCCATCTAATATATTACTCATTTTGATTTCAGAGATATTAAAATGTAAAATAAATGTTCAGTCTGAGTTGATGAAATACAGAAGATACCATGTCTGCAAATTAACATTCTTTATTTGTGTTTCCACTTATATTTGTTCAACTTCTAACATTCATTATTTCAAAACTACAAATTATAATGTTTTTTTCCTTAAAACACCAGTGTTCCCTAAATAACTCTAGTTTCTCATCTTTTGTTATTGTATATCTATGTAAAGGGATCTTTTAATTTCCACATATAGCCAGCCATTTTCCCCCTTGGGTAAACGTATAGAGTCACTGTTAGCTGTTTAATCTGAAAAATTTGCACTTTAATATTTTGTTTGGTTTTATAAGTGTATTTGCCTTATTCTTTGAAGAGATGCTTTTTTTCTCTACATCTGTTAAAATTGAGAAGGGTTTGTGGCTTACTACATACAGTAAGATGGGTTTACTTTGAAACTGAAAACAAAAACAAAACAAAAACCAGATTTTAATATTGGCTCTTCTTAATCTAGCTAATACGTGATGTAACTTAAGACCCATGTTCCCTCCTGTAAAAAGAAATTGCTAATAGTACCTCTTCCCTAAGCTTGAAGTAATGTAATTAAGATGCTAAGAAGTCAGTAAATGATAAGTTGCTGCTGCTTTTTCTCTTTCTCCCTTTCTCTCCTCCTCCTCCGGCATTGTTTCCTTATTCTAGACCGAGCTTCAGTCCCTAGACTGATTTTTCCAATCCTGCTGACCTGGTATAAAGGTATTAGTTAGCAACACACTGCTTGTCAACTAGTTCTGTATGTATAGATCTTGGATTTGGCCTGATGCTGGGATGGTGATCTCTCCCATCTGTAAGCTACTGGGCATACATGAAAGTGAAACTATAAATTCTTTATCCTTTCTGAACCTATGTGAATGTTAGATTGAATATATATAATTGTTAGTTAACACTGATTAAATTTCCCCAATCTCCAATCTTATTTTAAAATGATAAGCATATTAAACATTACAAAGAGACATCACATCATGCACTGATGATTTGCTACAAAGCCAGATGAACTTACCCGTGTTTTATAGAAAAATGTAGAAAAGGGATATCCCTAAGTGTATGTAAAACAACTAATAGCAAATAGATATCAAGAAAACCACCATCAGGATGTCTCAAGAGGAGTATAATATTGTTGTTAATGTTATAGTTAGTGTGTGCTGTCCATATTAAATGATTTTATGATCATATCAAAAAAAATCTGTAAAGGCTTTTTTGTGGGATACTTTACTCAAGCATATATTTTGCTCTGCTAATTGTTTTATATATATATATATATATATATATAAGGTCCTAAATTTCTTGATCATAAATAACTCTACATGAGGTTTTTAAGGAACCTAACTCCCAGATTCGGAAACACATTTTGTCTGTGACCAAGCCAGTGCAATCTGGATTTTTATTTAATCAAATAATTTATAACAATCTTGAGCATACATTAGAATCACCAGGGCAGTGAGTGATTCTGATGCAGGTGGTCTGTGGACATTTTGAGATGTGTGCACAAGAATAATGTCTCTAGTGGAATAATGAGATAGGCGAAAAGAAAAAGATGAATCTTCATAGCAGTCCATGATACAGATCTACTTACTGCCATTTTATAAGCAAGGAAACTGCCTCTGAGATATGAAATATTAGAGAATCTTAGGTAAGAGTGTCAATAAATGAAGAAACCTTGACTCAAAGCCAGGTCTTCCCAAATCAAAGATTCTGTACTTTCTGCTAGGTATCTATGATACAGGCTATAATGAAGACACTGAGACAATGACTCAGGCTGTTCTCAATCTTTAAAAAAAAAAAAAAATTCAGATGTGGAAATAAAGGCGCATTGCTGGTCCAGCAACAGTTTGCCATTGGTACTTTTCCCTGGGGTGTGTACACCACTGAGTTCTAACTAATCAGTTGTCTGTCAGCTCTTCGTGATCTCTCTCTGAGTTAGCAGAAAATGTGTCCCTGCTCTGTGGAGGCCAGAGCCTTTGGTGCTTGTCTCCTGGCTGGGGAGGGAGTGCTGTGATGAGGAGTGGAGAGAAGCAGATGCTCTTGGTGTGGAACTGAGACAGGCGCTTCCGGAGTGTGGCAGAGCGACACCATCTGCCCTTCTGCAAGTCCCCAGCCCGGCTGCTTCTGAGGAGGAAGAAAAAGCAATTTAGAATGTTTGTGTGGTCTCTTCCGCCTAGGCTGTTGCAAGTGTTTCTTATCAGCCTGGGCCCCACCAGGCTCATTTCATTAGTCAGATTCTTAGAAACACAATTGTGAGGTGTGCTGAAGCCATTCAGGAATGATGCAAACTAGAGAACTTTCTCTATCTATTATCATTAGAGATTTCCCCAAATCCTTGAATTGCACTAAAGCTATCACATTTTAGTCTTTCAACAAATATGATGTACCTACTATTATTAGGAGCTGTGCTGGTTTGGGGAATGAAATAGAGAGTAAAAGAGATGATAGTCACTGTCTTCCTGGAGAATTAGTCTGTTGGGGGGAAGGGGCAATAAGCCTAACAACCCCCAGATAAATAATTGCTAAGGGATGTGCAATTATCTATCGCACCCTGGTGATACAGACTATATAACAGAACCCCTTATCCAGAGGGATACGTTTCAAGACCCCCAGTGAATGCCTGAAACCATGGATAGTACCAAACTTTATGCAGGCAGACCTCGAAGATTGTGGTTTCAGTTCCAGATCACCACAGTAAAGTAAATATCACAGTAAGGTGAGTCACATGAAGGTTTTGTGACTATAAAATTTATGTTTATGCTATACTGTGGTCTATTAAGTGTGCAATAGCTTTATGTCGAAAACAATAGTGGATATACCTTAATTAAAAAAATACTTAATTGGTAAAAAATGTTAACTATAATCTGACAATGCAAGGTTGCCACAAACCTTCAATTTGTAGAAAATGCAAGGTCTGTGAGGTGCAACAAAGTGAGATGCAATAGAATGAGGTATTCCTATATACATACTATATTTACTCCTGTACTAATGAGCAGGCAACGTATACAGTGAGAGCACTCTGGACAAAGGGATGATTCATCTCCCAGGCAGGATAGAGTTGGACAGTATGAAATTTCATCACGTTACTCAGAAGGACATTGCACAATTTAAAACATATTAATTGTTTATTTCTGGAATTTTCCACTTAATATTTTTGGGTCCTGGTTGACTGTAGGTAACTGAAACCATGGAAAGTGAAACTGCAGGTTAGGGAGGACTATTATAATGTCATCCCTTCAAACTGTTCTTATTCCCACCCAAACGAGACAATGGTAGGTTCTTTAGGTTTGTTTCATTCATTTTGTTTTGATTTAGGGGAAGAGACTAGTCATTGGCCAGAGTATGTGTTAAGTAAGATGGGTGGGATATATCAAGGCAAAGAGGAAAAATAATTTGGGACAGGAGAAACTTCTCAGTCCAAGTTACAAAACACCAAAGAGAGCTGCATGCTTTTCTGTAACTCCAAGCTGCTCCTATGTCTGGAGGGTAGGTGAACTTTAGGAATAAGCACATGAGGCTATTTCATGTGAGGTTTACCAGTAGCTTTCTATAAGATTTGTGGATGAAGATAAATGTCATTTAAAGGTAATGCCTTACATAATAATTTATGAAGATAGTATCTTTCTCAATCTTTCTATATATCTCTCTTCATTTCTCAATCACGATATTTCTATTAGTCTCTCTCACACACACAATGACTGCACAATTGCATGAATAATAAATATTTGGAATTGTAAAGGCTGGCATATCTTCCAAATTTTTATGTTTAAAACAGCGGTTTTAAGGTAGTTGTGAGAAACTGGGTGATGTTTCATTGCACCACAGGGACTGAGCAATCATAAAGCAGTCGAAAGGACATGAACCGTGGAGTAAAACTGTCTTGAATTTAAATCCTGGTTCTGCCATCTACCAAATGTCTGAGCTTAGGCAAGTCACTTAGCACTTGTATCTTATGTTTTGTCATCTGTAAAATGAGGATAATAAAACTGCTACCAGGCAAACCTTCTGCATGAATTATATGCAAACACATGTGTCAGGAGTCCTAAATCCATTTCTATGGACCCTAGGATTTTATGCAAAATATTATATTTATATGCATTTGGGGGATATAAGTATTCGTAGAACTTACCAGATTTGTCAGATTGTTTGAGTCATTAATCTCAAAGTACCCAGGGCTCAAAACAAGGTTTCCACAAAGATAACTTCCCTATTCCCTTACTTTGAAAATAATATATTATGATTTTTCAAATAGTATCTCTCTCTCTCTCTCTCTCTCTCTCTCTCTCTATCTCTCTATCTAACTATCTATCTATATATTCGTGGATATACAGTCAGGGTAAATTACTGATTGATTTCCCCAATCAACACAATAACAAGACAGTTGTCAAATAAGATGGAATGAGGCAAGTGTTCAGAATTCTAGTGAGGAGGATTTATTCATCAGGCTTAGAGTGGTACATCATAATGTTTAATATCTTGTTCTCTAAAAGTCACAAAATCCGAGTTCAACACTCAGTTTATGCCTCTAAAGGCAGCTAGCATTTACATAAATATTGTAGCTAGTAACCAATAAATCTTATTGTATTAAGCCACTGACATTCTAAGGGTTGATTTCTTGCTTAAATAAAGTGTAATGGGTGGCTAAGGGAGTTTGTAAGATGCACATTCTTTAGTCAGTTCACGACCCCGGCTCTTAGCTCTTCTGTGGCCCCACCAACTTCAAACGGCCTTGGTGTGCCCTCGATTCAGCCCCGGGTTCGGAAGGGCCCCACGTGGAAGACCACCACTTCTTAAACGTATTCGCCCGGAAACATGCTATTTCTGCTCATATTCTATTGGCCAGAAGTTAATTACATTGCCATGCTTAATTGAAGGAAAAGTTGGAAAGTGTAGGCTGGTTCCCCATAAATGAAGAAAATGGATTTTGATGAACTCACAGTACACTCAGTCACGCTGCCTTTGTGGAACTGGGCAAGTCACTTCTTTTCTCCTCTCCAGGCCTCACTTTGCCTATCTTTATGATAAACAGCTTATTAATACTTTCTTCACAGGGTTGTGAGCATTAGATGTACTCGTCAACGTGAAGCTTTCACCCTGTTCCTTGTGTAATGTAAGTGTTCAATAAATGTTTGCTGTCACTATGTATATTATCATTTCTACAGCAGCCTTGACTGAGAGAAGTTAATGCTATCTGGGTGGATATAGGGTCCTCATTTACAAAGATTCAAAGGAATTCAGTGCCTTGAAAGGCTTGCATTAAAAAAAATAATAATAAAAACAAAAAGTCTCGACGTCTAATGCTTAAAGAGAGACTTTGGTGATCTCTTGATCCAGTTCATGTATGAGCTTGTCTGGAGCTCCTGGGATGAGATAGAATGGATCCAAATTTTACTCTTTGATAAAGTGGTTGTCATCAGGCCTAATTGCTCTAGGCACAATTAAATGTGAATTAAATTATCACCCAAATGCCTTTTCATTTAGCTTTGTAGCTTATGACTGCCACCAGCTTCAGGTATCTGACTGCTGAATGAAGAAAAACAGATATGGCTCCTACTGGAAACCAAAACGCGTGTGACCACAGATCATTCTGATTTCAAAGGGTAATCTGGGTCCGTTAGAGGGATGTAAAATGCAGGCACGTTTTCCCTGGCAATTTCAAGCAGAAGTGAATGTTTGCAAGACATATTTTAATCTGGCACAGCGGAGCAATCTTTGCTCTTGGAATGTTTTTGTTTGTATAATCCGGCTCCTCTTCCTCTTCCTTTTGATATCCTTCCTTCCCACACAATCAATTATTAGGTCTTCAAATCATCCATAGAACATCTTAATCATCCTAAAACAGGAGCACAAAATTAGGGCCATTTAGCAAATACTAGATAAAAAACAAAACCAAAGCGAGACTTTAAGCTGATTGTAAGATATTAACTTTTAGAATTAGAATCAAGAATTATAAAGCCAGAACACTACATGAGGAGCTGCTTATTTTCTTTCTGGGAAACAGGAGCTTGACTTCCACAGTAAGGTGGGGTCCATGCAGACTTGTATATATATCTATTGATTGATCAGTATACACACACACACATACATGTAGATATATATCAATCAATAGATATATGTAGATACATCTATATCTATGTATATATACACACACACGTACACATGCGTATCTATTGACTGATAATAGATATAGGTAGATAACTGGGGAGGTTATTTAATTAACAAAGTAAGAAAAATGAGAAAAAATATTTGATGAGAGTGGCTTAACCATCACTGTGTAATGAGAACTCCATATATTTTACTATAATAATAACTGATGTTGATTTAATTTCTACTTTGGATCCGCCACTTTGCTACAAACTTTGTGTGTACATTATCTTGAATACTCACAGTAATCCCATAGAATGTATTTTATTATTCTGTTTCATAGATGAAGAAACTAAGTCTTGGAAAATTTAGTATGCCCAATTTCACCCAAGTATTAACTGGCAGAGCAAGCATTTGATTACAGATCCTTCACTCCTTTTACCATAAGCATTAAAAAAATTGTATATAGCGTACTAGTCACTGCTCTCTGATCTCACTTCACTTTTTATTTTCTCTGCACTTACAGACTCTAGAGAATTGTGTGTATGTATGTATGTGTGCGTGTTTCTCTCCAGCTCTAACATATCTTTTTTTAAAATTAATTAATTAATTTATTTATTTTTGGCTGCGTTGGGTCTTCATTGCTGCTTGTGCGCTTTTCCCTAGTTGCGGCGAGCGGGGGCTACTCTTTGTTGCTGTGCAGGGGCTTCTCATTGCAGTGGCTTCTCTTGTTGCAGAGCACAGGCTCTAGGTGCACGGGCTTCAGTAGCTGTGGCACGCGGGCTCAGTAGTTGTGGCTCGCGGGCTCTAGAGAGCAGGCTCAGTAGTTGTGGTTCACGGGCTTAGTTGCTCCGCGGCATGTGGGATCTTCCCCAACCAGGGCTCGAACCCGTGTCCCCTGCACTGGCAGGCAGATTCTTAACCACTGAGCCACCAGGGAAGTCCCTCCAGCCCTAACATATCTTACTGATAAAAAGTGCCCTTCATTTATCTTCTGTCTCTAGCAATTATTGCTATTCTGTTGGCCACGTAGTGTGATTGCAAAGAGAATCTATACCTCGTGATGGTTTTGACCTCTGTCTTCAGAAACTGAACATTATCAGCTCGTTTGATGTCCCTCTATTTGCCCACTACAGAGGAGACCACCATCCTGTAAGCCTGTGAATCTCTTCCTCTCTCTCCCTGAAGACATTAATAGTTGTTTTTAAGTTTTCTTCCCCTTCTATAGCTTATTTCCTCCAAGTTGCTTTTGTCATTTTACCCTCTATCCTATCTATCTTTATTTGTTTTACTTGTTTTGGCTTGTGTTACTCATGTTAGAAAATTTTCACAAGTCTGGTGATTGTTGACTTTTTTCTCATACGAAGACTAGGGCAGTAAAAAGCTGATGGGAAGCTCTGGAAAGGGCTTGTTTAATGTGAGCCACACTGCAGGGTGATCTGATTGATCCATTTCACTATGTAACTTCAGACACTAGTAGTTTTAGATTTTTCACTGGAGCTGGTTAGATTCCTCTGACAAGATATTTATAGTCTCCAACGTGGCAGAAGAAGTCTTTTTGCCAGTGTCCCAAGTGCTATTAGGGAAAGGCTGGGGAGAAGCTCTTAGAATTCAACATGTAATCTTTCACTTGATCACTCCCTCCCAACTAGTAAACCAGTTGCTTGCCTTTGGTTGTTGTCGTCCCTTTATTTATACTATACAAGTCTTTGAGGAAGAGAAACTTCATGCGTGTGTTGAGTTGACCAACTCTAAACAAAAACATCTTCATTATGATTTTAATTTGCATTTCCTTGATTACCAGTGAGGGACTATATACACTTATCTTTTTTTTTTTTTATATTTATTTAGTTATTTATTTGGCTGCACCAGGTCTTAGTTGTGGCATGCAGGATCTTCGTTGCGGCATGCAGGATTTTTAGTTGCGGCATGCACATGGGATCTAGTTCCCTGAGCAGGGATTGAACCCAGGCCCCCTGCATTGGGAGCACGGAGTCTTAGCCACTGGACCACCAGGGAAGTCCCTATATGTACTTTTCTGTTAAATGCCTATTCATGTATTTTGTACATATAAAAAATCATTTCTGATTTTTTAAATGTACAAAATATAAAGAATTCATCTGTAGGAATTCTTTGTATATTCTAGTACTAATCCTTTGTTCTATGTGTTGCAAAAGAAATAATTACTCTTTAACTGTCACACATCATAGGAGAATGTGCTGAATAAATATAAAGGGTCTAATAAATAACGGAATCTATCATTTATGACAACTAATCTTCACAACAGTGGTAAAAGGAGGTTGAGATTTTCTCCACTTGCGAATAAGCAGCTGAGGGTTTAGAACATTTATGATTTTATTTAAGCTCCCCTAGTTCGTTAAATAGATCAGAGTGTAAAACCCAAATCTGAAACCATTCTGACATTTGCTCCTCTCAAGAGAGTAAAGTACTAGGCCATATCTTTTTGTGAATGGTCTTTGAAACGCAAAATGTAAAAGACCATTTCTATTCTCAATGAAATTAAATAAAGTTATAAAATAAAATTCCAGAATATAAGTTAAAGGTTTTGTTTTGTTTTGTTTTGAAGAAACAGGGCTAATAAGTCTTATTTTGCTCAACGAGGACTTACCTGCTACTAAAATTCAAATTCACTAATTGGAGATTTTGTTTTGACAAATAAAAATGGAAGTAGGTATACAGTTCTATTTATTATTCACTCATATTCTTTATTATGTGATTTAATTATATTGCATACTCTCCTAGCATTTCCTGTTACTCTAATATTATGCCAATTATTTGAAACACATCTTGAAAATCAAACGAGGAGATAAAATGCTTACTTTTTTTCATGTTCTCTGTGTGTTGTGTTGATGAACATCAGAAGCCTACCATAAAGCATGGAAAATTGTAGAGTACAATTGCTCAATAAGCTGAAATGCACAGCTTTCTTTTTAGTTAAGCAAAAAAGAAAAGTTTCCTTTATAGCATGTTACAGAAGCTATGGTTGGGAAATGATAGCAGAAAGTGATTTTGGTGTTTTCTTTAAGAACACAAAAGTGTTTCCAGGTTGTATATGGTAAGAAAACAGTCAAACCCAAATCTGTATTCACAGGGCAGTGCAATAGCCTTTCAAAAATGTTTTCCATGGAGAAGAGACCAGAATCAAAAGCAGGATCTAAGATTGCAGGTGAAAGGGTAATTACTCACTAAAGAATGTACCGCAAACCATTTCTGAATAGGGGAAGGACTCCTAAGAACTCTGCTTTTGATCATCTTGACCTGTTGGATAGTGGCATATAATGTATTTGGAGAACATAAGATATTGAGTTAGAATTCATTCATTTCCCAACTTTACTTCTTTATAGGTTTAATGATTTGGGGGAAAGTCAATAAATTTATGAGCCTTAAATTCTTCACCTGAAAAGTTAGGGGGGAAATCTCTGCCACACGTCATCCGTTTTACAAAAAATTATACAATTACATGAATGAGCTTTGTAAGCAGTAAAACATTACACCAATTAGATTATCATTAGTACTTTGATTAGCTAATCTCTGTTGCTAATTATGATGCAGCAAGTGAACTTTGCTCAAAGGTTTAAATACTTAACCACCTACATGACTCAATAATTCTGCATAATGGATCAAAGTCATGGCATCTCTTATGAGTTAGGGAGGCAATGCTAGAGTGGAAATCAGAGTATGAGTTACACAAACTGTAGTTTCATTCCTTTGCCTGTTAGCTGTGTGTCCTTGGGCAAGATTCTGAACCTCTCTGACTTCTGAATTTTTTAATCTGTAAAATAAGGATACTTATTTCTACCTCTAAGTGTTACGATGAGTAAATAATATGATAAACACTATCCATGTAAAGAGTTCTTGGAATTTACTAGAATTTAAGTAACTTCTATGCTTCTCCTCAAACCCATTTTATTCTAAACATTGTTTGAATGTTCAGAAAACATATCTGGGTGGTTCTTATGTTGGATGAAGAATTAAGTGCAGGCAGGCACCAGGACTTCGAGAGAAGGGTAGTCTGCTGACTCACTGAGAATGGCAAATCCTCTATCTAGATCTGATCATATTATATGAAAATGATAAAGTCCAAATGCTAAATGGTACAATATTTGTATTTGTTTTTTAAAGAATTGTGAGAACCTCAGCATCTCTAGTTATGAGCCCCACTCTATCTGGGTTCTTATTGTCTGTCATTAGTCAAGTATAATTGACTAACTTCTTTGCCCCAACCATACTTGCCTCCCCAACATTTTTCAGAGAAGATGGGACTAGTTTGTTGTAGACCCTTAATAAATGTCAATGAATAAAGACATTCCTGTTCCTACAATTGACTATTTGGGTATGTTCTCTAGTATATAGAGGCTGCTGCTGCTGCTGTTATTGATAATGATGATGATGAAATAACATTAACAACAATAGCAACCCTCTGTTTAGATAATAAGATGTTCCATGCACTGTGTTAAGTTGTTTAACATGATTTTTTTCTTAAATCTTCAAAACAATTCTCTGCACAGACTAACGAGTTAACCATGAAACAAGACAAGTAACTTCTTCAAATTTACATCCAGTATTTTATGGAGGGAGAGAGAGACAGAGAGAGGGAGAGAGAAAGAAGGAGACATACTATGTTCAATTAACCAACTTGTATTAAAATATCAGGTTTACTTTATTCAGTATTCTCTATATTAACCCCTTATCAGTCATATTATTTGCAAATATCTTCTCCCATTCAGTGGGTTGCCTTTTTGTTTTGTTGATGGTTTCCTTTGCTGCACAACAACTTTTTAAATTGATGTGGTCCCATTTGCTTGGTTTTGCTTTTGTTGCCCTTGCCTGAGGAGATAGGTGCAAAAAGATATTGCTAAGACTGATGTCAAAGAGCATACTGCCTATGTCTTCTTCTAGGAGTTTTATGATTTCAGTTCTTGCATTTAAGTCTTTAGTCCACTTTGAGTTTATTTGTGTATGTGATATAAGCAAAATATCTTGTTTTATACTTTCACATTGTAGCTGTCCAGTTTTTCCAACACTATTCATTGAAGAGACTCTTTTCCCCATTGTATAGTCTCACCTCATTTGTCATAGATTAATTAGCCATATGTGCATGAGTTTATTTCTTGACTCTTTATTCTGTCTCATTGATGCATGTGTCTGTCTTTGTGCCATTACTATACAGTTTTGATTACTATAGCTTTGTAGTATAGTTTGAAGTCAGGGAGCATGATACTGCCAGCTGTGTTTTTCTTTCTTAAGATTGCTTTGACTATTCAGGGTCTTTTGTGGTTCCATACAAATTTTAGTATTATTTTTTCTAGTTCTGTGAAAAATGCCATGGGTATTTTGATAGGGATTGCAGTGAATCTGTAGATTGCTTTGGGAATACAGAAATTTTAACAATATTAATTATTTCAGTCCATGAGCATGGTAAATCTTTCCATTATTTGTGTTGTCTTCAGTTTCTTTCATCAATGTCTTGTTTTCTGAGTATAGTTCTTCTACCTCCTTGGTTAAATTTATTGCTAGGTATTTTATTCTTTTTGATGTGATTATAAATGGGATGGTTTTCTTGATTTCTCTTTCTGATAGTTTGTTATTAGTGTATAGAAATGCAACAGAGTTCTGTGTATTAATTTTGTATCTTACGACTTTACTAAATTCATTTATTAGTTCTAACAGTTTTTCATGAAATCTTTATGGTTTTCTACATATAGTATCATGTCATCTGCAAACAGTGATTATTTCACTTCTTCCTTTCCAATTTGGTTTTTTTTTTTTTTTTACTTGTCTGATTGCTGTGGCTAGGACTTCCAATACTACACTAAATAAAAGTGGCAAGAGTGTGTATCCTTGTCTTGCTCCTGATCTTAGAGGAAAAGCTTTCAACTTTTCACCATTGAATATGACGTTACCTGTGGGTTTGTCATATACAGCCCTTATTATGCTGAGGTATGTTCCCTCTATAATCACTTTGTTGGAGTTTTTATCATGAATGCTGAATTTTGTCACATGCTTTTTCTGCATCTATTGAGATGGTCATGTGATTTTAATCCTTTATTTTGTTAATGTGGTGTATCACATTTGCAGATGTTAAAACATACTTGCATCCCTGGAATAAATCCCACTTGATCATGATGTATGATCCTTTTAATGTGTTGTTGATTTTGGTTTGCTAATATTTTGTTGAGGATTTTTGCATCTATGTTCATCAGGGATATTGGCTTACAGATTTTCCTTTTTTGTAGTGTTTTTGTCTGGTTTTAGTTTCAGGGCAATGCTGGCCTCATAGAATGAGTTTGGAAGTGTTACCTCCTCTTCAATGTTTTAGAATAGCCTGAGAAGGATAGGTAGTAACTCTTCTTTCAGTGTTTGACAAATTCACCTGTGAAACTGTCTGGTCCTAGACTCTTGTTTGTTGGGGTCGGGGCTGGAGTGGAGCCCAGAACAGGCTGGGGGGGCATGCTGAGGCAATATTGGCAGGCTGCCTAGAGCACCAGGCACTTTTCAGTCTGCAGAGGCTTTGAAGTGAGTATGTTTGTGAATGAGCCCTTTAACCACAAATTCTCCATTTCCTAGAATCTTCTGGCTTTCCTGCTCATGAGCCCTGCTGGTTTTGAAAACCATTTAAGGGGGCTCATCTTCCTGGTGCCAATCTCCAGAGCTCTGGTGTCCAGTGTGGGGCTCAAGCCTCTCAATCCTTAGAAAGGATCTTTGAGTTTGTGATATCCCCTCCTGTTTGTTGGTCACCACACTAGGGGTATGGGTCCCAACCAGGTCTGTGTCTCTGCTCCTCCTACCCATCTAAATGTGTTCTTTTTTCCCTTATATCTTTACTTATAGAAGAGCTGTTCTTCTAGTCTTCAGTTCATTTTCAGAGAGAGTTGTTCTACATATAGTTGTAATTTGGTGTGTTGGTGGGAGGAGGTGAGCTCAGCATTTTCTACTCCTCCATCTTGATTGTGCCCTCACAATATGATCAAGGGTATATTTTCAAGATCTAGAATTTTGGCTTGGCAGGTGTTTGCCCCTTTTAACACTGTGAAGATGCTTTACCATTGTCTTATAGTTACTATTTTATTCTGATGAGACATCAGTCGTATTTCATATTGTTGTTTACATGTATGTAATGTGATTTTACTTGTCCCATGGCTTTCAAGATGTCCCCTATATCTTTTTTTATCTTTGACTCTGTTGTACCTCGGTATTATTGCCTTTCTATTTCTCTTCCTGGTGTTTGATGAGCTTTGTGTTTATCAAGTTAACGTCTTTCACAAAATTGGGGAATTTTTTAGGTATTCTTCCTTCAAGTAAATTTTTTTCAATCCTATTCTTTCTCTCCTCTCCTTTTGGGATTCAAATTACATATATTTTAGACAGCTTCATATGTTCTCGTAGTCGAGTCAAGGCAAGGAGGTTTTGGGTGGGGTTTTTTATTCTGTTCTTTAGAATGGATCATTTATATTTGTGTTGATCTATCTTAAGGTGCACTAACCTTTTTTTTTTCTATATCAAATATGATCTTAGGCTTATGCAGAGAAGTTTTTTTTTTAATTAGACTCATGTATTTTACAGGTCTAGAATTTCCATTTAGTGCTTTTTATTCTGTATTTTTCTTATTATTCACCATCTGTTTATTCATTTTGACCAACTTATTTTTGAGTTATTGCACATATTTATAATAGCTACTTTAAAGTCCTTATCTGCAGATACCAACATCTGGGTCTTCTCGTTGTTGGTTTTTATTCTTTATTTTTTTCTCTTGATTTTGGGTTTCATTTTTTGTATTTTTGTGCATGTCTAGTATTTTTTTAAATTGTTTACAGGCCTTTGTAAGTGACATATTTTAGAGATGCTCTTGATTCTGTTATCTTTTTCTGAACAGTGTTGACTTTTTCTAGCAGTCTAGGGAAAACTCCATGACTGGACTCAAGCTCCAAACTATATCTCCATTTCAGGGAGAAGTGCAGGAATTTTTTTCCCCTCCTAGTCTCCCAGGTACTGCTTTTGCTGGAAAACATGGCATCTTTCATGCTTACTATGCCTACTTTCAGGGCTTAGCCAGGATTTGGGTGAAGATTTTTAGTAGAGTTTTGAAGATCCTCCTCTCTGGTTCTCTCCATTCTTGGACTTCTCTCTCACACTCCACACAGTCTGGCAGCCATCTTTCCCCTTCTCAAGACAGTAAGACTATGGATTTCTGTTTGAATTCTAGCCACACAGTCTTGGGTGGACCGGAAGGTGTACTCAGACCATATAAACATAAAATTGACTCAGTGTAGTTTTCTTTTTTCCTTCACTTTCTGGCCATTTTTTTTTTCTCCAGTGCATCCATATAATTTGTTTTTGTTAAAATTTTATAATTATTATCAGATAATTAGTCTAACATAAGCTACTCTGCCATTACTAAAAGAGAAACTCTTCTACTACAATTTTAATTTTTTTTCTAATTAAAGCATTTTCTAATGAAGTATTTCCGCCTGTACAGTTTCCTCTTTTTTCCCCTGTTTTTCTGATAGGAGCACTATGTAACATTATGGCTACAAATTAGCAGGACTAAAAGTTCTTGGCTAATTTAACCAAGAATACAGAATCATAATGGTATTGGGAGGATACATATAGAAATAGCAGTGTAGTATATTTTATAATGGCTTTTCTAGTTCATTGGTCTCTAATGGGATTCTTAGTTTTTGGTGACACTAACTGGGCACAGTAGATTCCTACCTATTTTAGGAGATGTGAGTCTACCAGTACTGGGAAATATGAATTTTACTGCTTCCCTAGAAATCTCAAACTTGCTCCTTTAGTGTTCTTTCATATATAGCTTATTTAATGCTTTTTATAGCTAGAAGCAGTTTTAATATTGATTAAAACAGTTGAACTTTCATGTCTCTAATACCAAACTGATTATTTAAATAATGTCACATCTTCATCTTTTTCAGGATGAATAAGTCAGAACACACTTATCTTGCAGTTTTCTGTGATTTAGCATCCTGGAAAAGGACTTCTCCATTGCCAAACAGCTGTACTCAATAATTTTACATATTTGACACTTTGAGAAGAAAATGTATAGACATGCTTCAGAAATTAAGTTAGTGTTTTAGAGAAATGTATTATAGTGTTTGAAAATAACACATGATCACTTAATGTACGGACATTAACTTTTATTTAGCTAGGTATTTATTTAAATGGGATTATTTTTTGGAAATTCTAGAATGAGAGTACAGGAGCATTGTTTATTAAAGCCATAGGACCCATATTGAAATCCTACTTCAAAGAATGATGGCTAGATGGTCAATCCTGTTTTGATACTCTTTCAGTGTGAATTTTTCATTGAATCCATAAAGATTCAAATTCTTTATGGGTCAGAAATGATGCAAAGATAATAAACCAATATATCTTACTAAATACTGTCCTTAAAACAAACAAACAAAAAGACCCTTTTTTTCATGCAAGTTATGTTTTAGCTCCCATCTACTGAGAGGTTAAAGCTGTGTTAATCATTATCATCCTCTCATTATCACAATAATCAAATGCTTAAATTAAGTGTATCATTTCTGAGAGCCATCTGTCAAAGTTGTGCTATGAGCATATCCAAGCTATAGAATTATGAGGTCTGATATTGTACATACCATGGGCTGCTTCGCCTCTGGTTCATTCCTGGGACACCACAGGCCATTTTTCAATCAGGCAATAATCTACGTGACTAGATCTTTGATCAAAAGATTCTGTCAGACAGGATGACTATTGTAGGTAGCGGGGAATAACTAAAACGAACAAAAACAGCTATTCTCCTTGGCCCATTTAATCTTTCTTAAACTCAGACAAATCTTCATTGTAATCTATTTCTAAATCATGTCTACTATCTTGATATTAGGTAGTATGGAGGTATGGAAGGATGAAACAACAGATGCATTTGGGGAAATGTGAAAAGCCAGGAGAAGTGAAGGGCACCTGAGGTAGAGTAGAGAGAGATGAGTTTGAAAAGGTCATCAAAAGAGATGCAATGAGGATCTTGTGTGATAAATAAGGGGAGGTACTCACTTAAGAATTTGCCAGAAAGTGACATGATTGGATGTGCATTTTTAAAAGGTTAGTCTAACAGTTTTCTCCATTCAGGGTACTATTGCTCAGAGGGAGTGTTTGGAAGAATGTATGGGGACAGGGGACATTTTAAAAATAAACTTTTTTGTTTTGGAGTAATTTTAGATGTACAGAATACTTGTAGGGTTAATACAGAGAGTTCCATATACCTCTCATTTAATTTCCTATTTTGTCAGTATCTTATATTATCACAGTACATTTGTCAAAGCAAACATTAGTGCATTACTATTAACTTCATTCCCAACTTCATTTGGCTGTTACCAAATTTTCCATTTATGTCCTTTTGTGTGTGTGTTCCAGGATTTAAATTAGTGTATTACTTGCCTTAAATGGTCATGTCTCTTTAATGTCCTCTGGTCTGTGAAATTATTCATCTTTTCTTTGTTATTTGTGATCTTGACAGTTTTAGGAGTACTGCCCAATCTGATATTTTATAGAATGCTCATTGATTTGTATTTGTCTAATGTTTTCCTCATGATTAGATCAGAGTTATGCCTTTTATAAAAGAATACCACAAAGTGCACTTACATCATATCAGGAGTACATGGTATCTATATGACATCACTGGGGATGGTAAACTTTATCACATGTTAACATGGTGTATGCCAGGTTCCTCCTCTATAAAGTTACTATTATTTTTCTTTCCCTACTCAGTTCATTGGAAGCCAATCATAAATCTAGTCCAAGGTCAGCAAAGGAGGGGTAAAGCTCTGCTTCCTGGATGAGGAGTATCTACATATACTATTGGGAATTCTTCTATAAGGACATTATCTCTTCTCTTAGGAAGCATTTTTTGTTACCACAGTTACTAGAGATATCACTGATATTTGTTGGGCAGGATCCAAGGAAGCTAAGGGTCCTGCAATTTGGGGGTCATTTCTGTATAACAAAGAATTGCGTGTCCCTAAACACCAATAGCTCTTCCTTTGTGAAGCTCTGTAGTACGTGCATTCTCAGTGGGAGTGATGTCACCTCTAAGGGTGTGAAAATTGATTCTTTGGGGCAGAAAAAAGTCTTCCTTTTGTTAAGTATAAAGCACAAATATACAAACAGTGAAAGAACAGATATATAGTATATATAAATACCTGTGGTATTAAAATTTCATGGAGAACAATCAGGAAAAATATATCTAAAAATATTCCTAGGGATTGATAATTTTAAAAAAGGGGTGAGAAATATCAGTTTAGCTGAAAACTGGCAAATGAGTTGAAGCGCATAAGAGGAGGGTTTGAGCAAGGAACAGAAAGGAAAGGAAAAGGTATCAATCAAGAAATTACTTCCGTTGACCTCCAGATTAAGCATATTATGGACGTTAATGAGAACACTGTCTCTTTTTGTTTAGGATTGATTTCTATGTGATTTTTTGGATTACTGTCTTTAAAAAAAATTAGTCACTTAAGATAAGCCATAAAATTATTTAAAATATTTCAGGGAAAAATGACAAATTATATGATTTTTTTGCACACCCAACAAAATTTTGGAACGTATTGCTTACATATAACAGCATTCCCCATACTTCTACATGTTTTGATTATAACTTCCTTCTAGCTTCACGGACATTTTCTGGGTAGGTGACGTTACTGGATCACTGACCCTGGAAAATAATGTAGTGACCGTCGTACATTTTATGACTTTATCTGGGTTAACTCTGATAGGAATCCTTGAGATACGGCTTCAAGACCTTGTGCATTTTTTAAAGAAAAATCTGAGTGTAAGCAATAAAATTAAAATTTTTTGATGGGAGAGGTGAAGAAGAGTGCAACTCAGACAGATGATGTTTATCTTCTTTTGATTTAATCTCAAGGTAATATGTGCTTAGAAAGTCTGGAAAATAAAGGAGAGTATAAAGAATAAAATATATAATGCATGCAATTTTATTGCAGTTTCAGTACTTTACTAACCAATATTTTCCATGACTTAAATATATTTTCCTCCTTTATAATGTTTACTTTTTAATAACTCTATAATATCCCAATATTTAAGGTATAATATATACTTTTTCGATCAAACTTCCTCTCTCTTCCTATTCATTATTCGATTTCTTTGCACTCAGATAACCTCAACTTAATATCACTTGCCTTCTTTCATGAGCAGCTCTATCATTCTTCCTTTTCCAACTTCATGACCTTTAGCTATGTGAATTATCTAAGGCTGCCCTTTAAACAGCATTCTTCCATGGACAAAGCCCAGAGAGCAGTTAAAAAAAAAAAAAAAATCCAGTGAGTCTTATTTAGTACAGTGCAAAACTCTGAATGATTATGGAAATGAGTAGGTATATTTAATGCATCTCACAGTCAGATGTGTGTATACATTATGACACCAAAATAGAGGTCTTAAATGAGTTTAAGGACCCCGGTTAGGATTTATGACTTCCCAGGGTACTGAAGTAAGTAGGAAATTAGATTGACAAACTACTGATCTTTGAAGAAGAATAGTGAGTGGGAGAGGAACAAGGAGACAAGGCAGGAAAGTGATATCCTAGTTTTCAAAAAGACAAGGAAGTTATATTCCTTAAACAATGAGCTGTGAGCGTGACTTTAATGCCCAATGAAGTTGACATTTTTGTTCTATTTGACTAGTTAATCTTCATTCCTACTTCCTAAGGCTTTTACAGGTTTTCTTTCAGATCTATTCTCTTTCTGAATCTCAGGTCATATGATTTGGTGGTTGTAGTTTGTGTTAGGAGTTAACCCTACCACTGCTCCCATAGATGAGTTCTGAGGGACTTAAGACAATCAGCATATTTTATCAATACTTCCCTGATCCTAGTGATTTGTTGATGTGGGGGGGCATGTGACACACTTGGATCAATGAGAGATAGAGCTAGAACTTGTTTTATTCACTGGGAGAAAGTAGCTCCTCTCTGCACTAGAGCTTTTGGACCTGAGAGAACATGAGATCTGTAGGTGCTGAAGGTTTAATTGGGCCTACAGAAGAGATCCAGGTGGATAACAAAGCCAATGAAGATGACGGAATAGGCAAAGGTGGAGAATCCTGTCTTGATGCCAACATGGGAGTCTTGTAATCTGACCAGGGATAAAGACAGACCACCTCTTCAAATGTTAATTTATGTAATTTGAAATGCTTCAGTTGCTTCTTTTACTTGCTACTGATTACTTTATGTTCTCTGCTTGCTTTGGAGGATTTTTCTTTAGGATTTTTTTTTTTTTTATTCTTTTAAAAAAAATTAAATCTTACTCTACTCAAGAACATTCTTCTTGAGTAATATTACCAATCTCAGTGACCATCTTTGTGCTGATGACTCCCAAATATTTATTTCCACTTCCCTAAGTGACAGATACCTATTTGATTCATCTACTTGAGAATGCGACAGAATGTTTTATCTACTCCCAATGGTGACATGTCTCCTCTAATCTCAATTTCAGTTAATAGAATCACCATCCACCTACTTTCTCCAAGTACCGCTTGAAATAACCTTGATACATCCCAATCCTATCTTTCCTCACATTAGACCAATTATCCTCAAAATTAGCACACATTAGACCTACTTGAGGCACCTGTAGATTCCAGGCTGGGAATGGTCTGGGTTGGGATCCAGAAATGTGTGTTTTTATCAAGCTCCTCAGGTGATTCTGATGTAGGTTGTCTGTGGACCATATTGTGAGAAAAGCGACATTTAGATCATAAAATTATTTGGGACAGAGGTCATGACTCATTACATTTGTATCCCCAGCATTTAGGAAAATACTTGATACATAGTAACTGATTAAAATATTGGAAAAATGGATGGATCCTGAAGACAACAAACTTAGACATGTCAATAATTTGGCCATTTCCATCACTAACTCTGCCACTGCTTTAGTCGACTAAGAATTAATCTATGACATTAAACTTAATAGAATTTCTGAGTGAGGTCTAAACACCTGTGTTGTTGAATATAAGCCCATATTATTTTTATGAGACAAAGAAAATGTTTAAAAAATGAGTAGTTTCAATGGAATATTACTCAGCCATCGAAAGGAATGGAATTGAGTCATTTGTAATGAGGTAGATGGACTTAGAGTCTGTCATACAGAGTGAAGTAAGTCAGAAAGAGAAAAACAAATATACCGTATGCTAACACACACATGTGGAATCTAAAAAAATGGTACTGATGAACCTAGTGGCAGGGCAGGAATAAAGACACAGATGTAGAGAATGGACTTGAGGACACAGTGGGGGAAGGAGAAGCTGGATGAAGTGAGAGAGTAGCAATGACATATATACACTACCAAATGTGAAGTGGATGGCTAGTGGGAAGCTGCCGCATAGCACAGGGAGATCAGCTCGGTGCTTTGTGACGACCTAGAGGGGTGGGATAGGGAGGGTGGGAGGGAGGGGATATGGAGATATATGTATACTTATAGCTGATTCACTTTGTTGTACAACAGAAACTAACACAACATTGTAAAACAATTATACTCCAGTAAAGATGTTTAAAAAAAAAAAAAGTAGTTTACTACCTTCTTATCTTTCAGTTTTACTCTCAAAAACATATCCCTTATCAGCAGTTTCTCTTTACTACAATAAATTCCCATATTTCCACAGGAGCTACCTTTGGAAAACGTAAATCTATTGATATATATGTCATTCCTTTTTACAAAAATTCATGTAGGATCCTCATTTGCTAGAGGGTAACAACCCTAGTTGCTGATCTCTTTTATGACTCGATGCCTTTGTGTGTGATGCTTCTATGGAATGGCTTACTCTCCCTACTTTGAAAAAAAGAGTAGATGATGGATAGATAGATAGACAGATAGATAGATAGATAGATAGGATCCCTCCATCAAGATCCAGATAAATGGTATCTCATCAGTAAGGCTGTGACTCCCCTCAGGCAGAACTATTTGCTTCATTCTACACAGCTCTGAGAAGAGTTGTCTTTATCTCTCATTGTAAAGTTGTATTCTTTTGTTTCCACGTGTATACCATTTGTTTGCAAATCTGACAGTTATACTTCCCAAAGTTACTAAACATCTTGGTAGGAGTCAAATAGTTGAATCAAACTCACGTATCTAATATTTGGAGGCTTCCACTGGCAGGTGGCCAAGGGATCACAAAATGTGTGTCTAAAATTCTCATGGTTCATGGCTGGTGGTATTACCAACATTCCATGGGATGGATGAAGAAGGGTTTTTTTAAAAGAAATGCTGCTAACGTTGCAAAAATAAAGATATCTTCTACACAGTACAGGACTTTCACGATAAACACCAAGCCCTATAGAGTTACTTACAAGGGTTTTCATTATCTAGTCTCTGCCTATATCTCCACATTCATCTTGTTCTTCTTTTTTTTTTTCCCTCATATTCCATACTCCAGCCACAATGGTCTGCTTCCATGCTCTAAATCTCTTTCCTCTCTGCTTTTATATAACATGTTTATTATGCTTAGAAACACCCACCCTCCCAAAACTTTCTCAGGTTCACTTCAAGTTTTATTTCCTCAGGTACAACCCCTGTGTATGGCCTTCTTACTCCTTGGTCTGTTGCGAGTAACCATCCTCTGTGCTTCTGAATGACTGCATGCCATTTCAGTCTTCACATGGATGTTTATTTTTCTATGCTAGACTCTGAGCTTCACCACCCCTGCATACTTCGTATCTACCGCAAAACTTAATAAATTAATTAATGAATGAATTGATTGAATAAGTAACTGATGACTAATAATAGTTAATATAACAATTCTGAATATGTTAATAAATAAACTAATTAATATAATAGGTCATTTCAGGCAAAGATAGAATGAGGCTTTATTAGCGTTGCCTTCTCCTCACCATTCCTTGCACACACATACTCACACTAGCTGGCACTTCTGAACACACAACAGCCTAATACCACTTGTTTAAACAAATATATTTAATACTAGTTCTTGGACTCATGAAATTTGCTGATTTACAAAACTGAAAGAGAAAATCAGAGTATTATACCCAACTTAATTTACATTAGAGTCTCTCTGAGCTAACTTTTATTTATAGTTTTCTTCTTCAAATGTTTTTAAAATTTGTAGAAAGACTTGGTTGCTGTTTTTGAAAAAGCATCATTCAGGCTTTAATGTGGACAATAGGTTGTACCTCAAAGAGGAAAGAGGTAAGATCCTTAAAAATCATTGTGCATCTAGACAAGAGTAATTAAAATCTAAAACGTTTACAGGGAGAACTCCGGTTCAAGGTAGCATTAGAACAACTGTGTAACAGCAAAGTCTACCTTCATAGCTTTTACTGGAGAGATGCTTGAAATTCATCAGTAAAATTAGAGCCCCATAACCTTTGTATCCTCTTCATTTCCAAGTTAAATTGGTACATGTAGACAAGAGATAAATTAGATAAATAGTCTACATCATTAAGTCTCTTACTCAAAGTGGGAAACAAGGTTCTGTAAAACGATCAAGAGATAACTTAAAGGATTCTGATTTTTCTCTCTCCCCGTTCTGCTCCTTCTCTATCTTCGCTTCCTCCTTCACCTCCATCCTACTCTAAGATGGCAATTGAGACACCTCTATTTATTTGTTTTTGGCTGCACTGGGTCTTTGTTGCTGCGCGTGGGCTTTCTCTAGTTGCAGTGAGCAGGGGCTACTCTTGGTTGCGGTGCGTGGGCTTCTCATTTTGGTGGCTTCTCTTGTGGAGCATGGGCTCTAGCAAGCAAGCTTCAGTAGTGGCACGTGGGCTCAGTAGTTGCGGTTTGCGGGCTCTAGAGCGCAGGCTCAGGAGTTGCGGCGCATGGGCTTAGTTGCTCCGCGGCATGTGGTTCCCGGACCAGGGCTTGAACCCGTGCCTCCTGCATTGGCAGGCGGATTCTTAACCACTGCGCCACCAGGGAAGCCCGAGACACCTCTATTTAAATCGTAAGATAGAAAAGCATGGGTGATCTTAAATCATAATTTTTGTCTTCCTTTTTTTTTTCATCAGATGTTTCCGGGACTGTATTTTTAACCACACAAATTTATATTTGGGGAAAAAGCAATGGTGTATGCAACCCCAAGAAATAGGGGAGCACCATATGTATGGAACCAGAGGAGTCATTTAGTATATCTAGAACTGTACTGTCTACATCTGGCTGTTTAAATTAATTACATTTGAATACACTTAAAAACCTAATTCTTCCATCACCTAGGCTATATTTCAAGTGCTCAGTAGCCACATGTAGCGAATGGCTACCATGTTGTACAGAACAATAAAGCCCGGAACTCAATTTTTATTTTACTTTTTTAGGTAAACTGAATCTGACCTGCTCCTCCCCTTCTTCATTCCCAGTGAGTCACATCTCTTTGTTCTTTACTCTTATGAGACTCCTCTTCCTTTCTTTCAAATTTGTCCCACCATTTGCAATTATACATTAATATGTATTAGTAACCCCATCTTCACTGTTCTAAGATCTATTAGGGAAAGTACTATCAGAGCAAATCGATTTGATAAATACTTTTGAATAAATGAGTGGATGGGATGGTAGATGATATGACTTGGGAAACGTCAGCAAAATATCAGAAGGGATGCGGAGGTTATAGAAGAACTTAAGCAGGGATACGACATCACAATTTTATTTTTAAGTGAAGCTGTTTATACTCCTAATCAAGTGGATGCTGCAAGGGAGGAATTTTTTTTCCTGCTACTGTTCTGGGTTCTCTGGCTGAGGTCTTGTAAATTGGATTGACAAAAGACGATTCACAAGAGAAAAACCAATAGAAATTTATTAGCATGTGTATCACGCTTACACTCAGGAGCACTCACAGATGAGTAACACGAAGGGCTGGTTAGAACTTGGGTTTATATTGTATATTAGCAGAGGCACGGTACTTTTTTAGAGAAGTGACAAGACAAAGGAAGAGGATTTTAAGTTTCTTGGGCAGCAAATTGTGAGAAGGCAAATATATGGAAACTAATGATAGATAAAGGCTAGTTCATAAAGTTTATTATGTGGATTGCTCTGGTGCTGTCTCCCAGCTGATAAAGTTCTAAAATTGTCTTGAATGATTAACTTTTTTCCTTCCTGGTACAGAGGAGAGGGGCATACCTTTTTAAATTCATGTCCTGCTTTTAGGCAAATAGGGGGAAGGCAGAGAGCTTTTCTGGAACCTTCTTCTCAATTGCCTTCAGCTCAAAATAATGCTTATGCCAAAATGGCATGTTTTGGGGTGGCGTGTTCTGCCACTTGAGATGCTTAATGCTCTTTACCCTTTACTCAGCCATTGTAGCATGTTCATTCTAGAATCGTGCCATTATGGCATCATACTTGACAATTTTCATGAAAAGGATTTCTGTGTATATGTGTCACTACCTTCTTCTCTATGTAGACATGCAGTTTCTTTCAATAGCATTAAAAAAATCATGTGAAAATCTTGTTAGGAATTCATACTGAGATTAGAGATGATACTTCAAAGGACAGACTTGAAGATGCTTATCTAATATACCCTAAAGATAATCATATAAAAATCCCACCTAAGATTCAAACTACACTTATTGTATTCCTTAATAAAGCAATAATTTTCCTTTTGTCCCAAATACTACAGAATGTTATTTTTAACTTTCCCTTATGACATGATTATATGACTTACGAAGTTACAAAGTTGCAACTAACTCCTCAAGAATGCTTTATTTCAGTCCTAAAAAGAGAGCAAGAAAAAAAAAAAAAAAAACTTCAGGTTGGACACAGTATTTCCCAGTTGGTAAGCAGCAAAACTGCCACTTTTTTATTTGATGAAATATGATGGATGGGAAAATATTTATCTACGGGTAGAAAAATATTAATGTGGAAAAAATCATTTGTCCAAGGCTTAAGGAATATATGTTACTCTTTATTTTTAATTAAATACAATTTATGCTAACCATCCTTTTCTACTTAACAAAATTAAACATTCTTTATAAACAATATTCTATAAGAATATATAAAGAAGATAAGCATTATTTAGCAAATTAGCCTAAAGCTCACTTCTTGGATCTATCAGTTATGCTTCCTGGCTCATCCAAAGTGATTTGTTGCAGCTATTTTCTTATAAACTTATGTTTGTCATATACATTTTGTGTTCCTCAGTTTCCCTAATATTGAGCAGTATGACAAACAGAATACATCAAATTATTCAGGGCCCGCGTGCTAAGTAACAAGCTGGTTGTCAGATAGATGACATTTTACTAAGGCCAGCCAGTGCACATTTTTCTTGGCATTCACAGTGTACAATATTAAGATAGCTAAGAGGATAAATGCCAGGTAAAGATGTTGTTCTAGTAAGATATTAAAGGAAGAAAAGGTTAACATTTTTCTCACTGGTGGCTATAAAACCATCATAAAGGTTTCTCCTTCTTTCTTGTCATCTTTTTTTGGTGTATCCTAGGATAAAACACTTGAAAACAAATTGGTTATAAATTAGATGTGTATTTTACTCTTCTCAGTGTTAGATGCTTATAAGAATCTGATCCTTTAAGAAGCAATCTACATAATGAGGCAGAATCTCTTTGTTCTGTAAAATAGTAGATGAATTGTAATTTTGATGACCCTGGAAAAAATAATGGTTAATTGTAACCACATTTTTATTTTCTGAAGCAAAATTATGACCCTATGTCTTTGAACCTAAGTTCTTTTTCTCAATTTAAGGCTTATAAAAAGCTACTCTTTTCATTGGAAGTTAAAGCATGAAAATCACAAGAAAAAAATAAACGTGAAGGTACTTTTACTTTTAAATTATCATCTATGAAGGTCTGTGTTTTTTAGGAAAAGAGAGGCTATTTAAGTGGGAAATATAAAATAAACAAATTTAAACTATGGCTTCAAGACTTGGTAAGAACAGAGAGTTTGGGACTTCCCTGGTGGTGCAGTGGTTGAGAACCTGCCTGCCAGTGCAGGGGACACGGGTTCGAGCCCTGGTCCGGGAAGATCCCACATGCTGCGGAGCAACTAAGCCCATGTGCCCCAACTACTGAGCCTGCGCTCTAGAGCCGTTAAGCCACAACTACTGAAGCCCGTGCGTGCCTAGAGCCCATGCTCTGCAACAAGAGAAGCCACCATAATGAGAAGCCCGTGCACCGCAACGAAGGGTAGCCCCCACTCACCACAACTAAAGAAAGCCCGCACGCAGCAACTAAGACCCAACAATGAAGACCCAGTGCAGCCCAAAATAAATAAATAAATAAATAAATTTATTTATTAAAAAAAAAAAAAGAACAGAGTTTTAGATAAAATAATTCAGCTGCGTTTTTACTATTTTTCCTCATGGTTCAGACAAGTCATAAAAATCCTACTTCAGTATTTCAGTGGTGATAAGGGCTATTGAGTAAAGGAAACTGCTGGGCATTCCCATGTATAATGAAGTGCAGGATACATCCCATGATCTTACCACTGTGATAGACAGATAAACAAAGAGTTTAAAAAACATTCTAGTAAGGAAAAAAACAGAATGATTCAGAAGATAGAGAGTAACTCAGATGAGAATATGGTTTATTCTGTCTGGGGTGTCAGTAAAGGTTTCCCGAAGGAGGTAATTAGCATTATGGGTATTAAAGGAAGGAATAATATGCTGATTTTGTATGCAGATATACCATGACACTGAGTGCTTTTCTTTGTTTTATTTTATTAAGACCTAAAATAAAGGTGGCTGTAAACACACTCAATCTTAGCTTAGTAAACAGTCAAATGCCAGATATGTAATTCATTCAGAATAGTCTGCAGACTTCTGTGCTCAATAAAAATAAATGTAAAGTGCACAGAGACAAAGGGGAGGGTCTTTTGTCGTTGTTGTTGCTAACAATGTGTCACTTATTGTGTGGGGAAGGTTGAATTGTCACTGAAACCCCTTGGTTTCCATAAGTAGCAAATCTGCAGAGAAGTAATAAAGTAGAGTTGTTTGGCTAGAATCAGGAACTACAGCTATAATGTACCTATAAGGACTATTTAATTAATTCAGTCAACAGCTGCCATATCACCAGTGAAAATTAAGCTGAGTTTGACCAAGAACTCAAAACATAATTTGGTTAGTAAACTATTGAAAACCAATGGAGGGAAAAGTACCTTCTATGTACTTGTTTTAAAATATTCATGCTATCGAAACATTCCCACTAAATGCATAAATGACAACATAATATTCAACTGTAACAGTTGGTGGAAGCCATTTTAAGTAGCAGTTTAACAAACAGAAATGAATTTTAATTTGCCATGCCAGTTGAGCTGTAATAAAAACTAGTATTCCAGCTGTGAAAAAAAAAAAAAAATCCACAAATCCACACAGCTTGATTTAGAGTTATTTACAGGTTTCTTGGGTTTTCTTTTTTTGTTTTTTGTTTTTTTACTTTACAGTACTGTGAAACCATCTTGTTTCTATCCACGCCAAAAGTTTGTTAAATCCCAAAACATGACTTAGGAAATGAGAAAGGCATGTCTTTAGGGAAATAAAAATATCTTTGCTGTATTAGATTACAATGTTCAATTTAGTGCAAGTTAACTTAGCAGCTGAATGTGTTAAGGTTTTTGTACTATTTCTGAAATTGACAGGATTATTTGAGAGCAAATGGAAAATTTGGGCTGTTACTTTTTTTTTTTTAAACTAGCCTCCCTCCCTCCATCCCTTTTTTTTTTAAATTTATTTATTTTATTTATTTATTTTTGGCTGCATTGGGTCTTCATTGCTGCGCGTGGGCTTTCTCTAGTTGTGGTGAGCGGGGACTACTCTTCCTTGCAGTGTGCAGGTTCCTCATTGCAGTGGCTTCTCTTGTTGCGGAGCACGGGCTCTAGGCGCACGGACTTCGGTAGTTGTGGCGCGGAGGCTCTAGAGTGCAGGCTCAGTAGTTGTGGCACACGGGCTCAGTAGTTGTGGTTCATGGGCTCTAGAGCGCAGGCTCAGTAGTTGTGGCACACGGGCTTAGTTGCTCTGTGGCACATGGGATCTTCCTGGACCAGGGCTCGAACCCGTGTCCTCTGCATTGGCAGGCGGATTCTTAACCACTGTGCCACCAGGGAAGCCCCTGGGCTGTTACTTTTGAAGTAAATGGAAAACAGATATTTTCCAATATTGGAGTTCACAAAAATGTCTTTTTGCAATCAATACTCCCTTCCTGGGTTGATACTTTATTAACAAAAATTTCAACTTGCCATTTATCAGGAAAGCATTGTAGGGAAATCCATCTGCATTGTTGACTGCAAACACTAAATCCTGATGATGCAGAAATTTTTGTAGACCCCCCTATCATATTCCCAAAATGGTATTCTCACTATTAAATAATAACTAAATCTGCATAAATGGGCACCATAGGTTTCCAACTTAGTATTCCATTTTACTAAGGGTTTTAAAATTATGCAGACATCTTTAAAAAAAAAAGTTACTCCTAGGATTCTGTTGAAATCCTGTGGATTTACCAATATAATTTTATTTTTTTTAAATGAAGGTGATGAACTATGACAAGAAAAAAAAAATAATTAGAAAAAGGAACAGTTTCCACTATCAGGAAAAATTCCTTCTCTGCCTTCTGAGGATGTTGGAGTGTACGAAACATGCTTTGTCATGCTGAGTGGGGACACTGTCTGGGACCATGGAGGCTAAGTAGAGGAGTAGAATGAGGAACACACTGGTTTTTATTAAAAAAGAGGCTTTCCATGACCCAGTGGCAGAGCTCCAGAAAGGAGGGATGAGGTGGGAGAAGAGAAGGCAGGAAAAAACGGGAACGGAGAGGCTATGGGTAGAGGGGGTGGAAAGCAAGAGAGAGAGAGAGCAGACAGAGAAAAAGAGAGAAACATACATAATTAAACAGAAACCTCAATTAAATACATTTGGGATACCAGAAGGTACCAGAAGGGGGAGCACTCACATCCTTCAAAGATAACTGCCCAACGGGGATAAGGGCTCCTTCTTTCCTTGCAACAATCAGCCAATGAAAAACCATGGACCCTTTGTTTACTGTAGCCAACCTAGCTTCCTTTTCCCCTCTATAAAAGAGTTCTCCTCCCCTTGCCATGTGGACACTTATACCCTGGATTGCAATTCTTTGCTAATCCTGCCTAAACCCCACTGTCCCCCCTTTTTTTTTCTTTTTGCTGGAGAAATAACTGACAGTCTATTTGTTTTAGATCAACAGGCGGAAAGACACAGATTGACAGAGAGAGACAGAGAGAAGTGGAGACAGAGAAAGTATGAGTGAGAGTCCAAAGGATAGCTATTCAGATGAGGAAATGAAAGGAAAAAGACAGGATAAAAATGGAATATTTATGTAGTTTTGCTTGATGAATGACATATAATATCACCTATTTACTTAGGAAAACTTTACTACATTTTATGTAAATCAGCACTACTTTTGCAATTGAATCTGTGGTCCTTGGACACGAAAATACTCTGAGACTTCTCCTAAGGAAGGCACAAGAAAGAGCTGGGATCCAGTTACTAAAATTCTGTCTAAGTTATGTGCTGCTCCTGAGACATAAACATTTACCTTTCTTCATGTAGAAGAATATATATACTTCTGATATTCAGATTAGCCAAATAGCCCCAAATTTCTCTTCACCATTATGTATCCGATGATTAAAGATACATAACAAAATAATTTGTTGAAAGAATGAACGCACAAATGGATTTTTTCAAAACATGTAGTTCTTGCTCTTGTTTAATATGATTATTATCATTGTTATTATTTTAATAAACTGTCTTTGGACCTTTTGGCATACTCAGGATTCCAAACATGATCTTTCAGTTTTATTTGGCTTTAAAATCTGACATCGTAACAGGTGCTACTACTGCTGCACTTGAGATCACTTAATTTCTCGGAATAAATTCAGTGAAAAGTCTCTGTGGAGAGCACATCAATGCAACAGAAACTGTAACATCCTGTAATGAAACCTAATGAAAAATCTCTAGGCTAGATTAGATGGTGATCTGATGTGAGGCCAAGCAAAAGAGAACACTTAAGAGAAGTCCGTGGAGTTGAAATTATACTTTGTGGAACAACAGGCAGGCCATGTGGGGCAGTGAAGGCAGGCTACCAGGACACCAGCAGTGATCTCTGCATTTTTTTTTTTAACCTCCCTAGAGACTGGCTGTGAAAGCTGACTGCTTTTAGAGAGATGTCAGTGTGAGCTGCTAGAGATCTATTTTGTTCATCCAACATCAGGATATGTAGTCTGACAGGTGTGAGTGTATTTGTATGGACGGTAGCTCTGAGTTTGAAATAGGAACTGTCATGTATATAGTGTTACCTTACAATTCTTGAGGATCGAAAGGTAAACTCTGAAAGGAATGAGTAGGAAAACGTGAGTAAGTTCTGGGGAGAGAGAAACACTAAGTACTGAGGGAAAATAAAGAGAGGTTTTGGAATGTATCAAGAAAAAAAATGAACGAGACTAGTGACTTTCATATCAGGTCTCTGGAAATCTCACACCATCCAAATACTCAGGAAACTGAACTGGATATGAAAGTAAAATAAATTTACAAAGCAAAGCATTTAACCAAGACAACTAAGTATGTTTCAGACACTCAGGACAGCTCATTCCCAATATCAAAATAACAGGAAAACAAATTAATCCTCAGGATATTGATTGGTAAATCAATGATCAAGGCAAAGAAACCGAAAGGATTTCCTGGATCATTTCATTCATTTAATCAGAATTGATTTATAATACAAAGATGAGACTGTGGTAGGGCTTGTTGGTTATACCCAAGAAGTGGAAATGCAGCTGTTTTCCAGTATCTGCATAGCTTTATTTTTGAGACCAGTGAAACACTAGTAATAAAATCAGAGAGGCAGCCCAGGGTTTGTAGCAACATGGGCAAATCTGGCTTCCCCGATCCCAGCTGCACCAGGCTTTCTACCCAGGTGATAGCGGACAAGACACTAAACTTCTCTTTTTTTTTTTTTTTTTAATATTAGGATGCACTCTTTACTTATTTATTTATTTATTATTTATGGCTGTGTTGGGTCTTCTGTGCGAGGGCTTTCTTTAGTTGCGGCAAGTGGGGGTCACTCTTCATCGCGGTGCGCGGGCCTCTCACTGTTGCAGCCTCTCTTGTTGCGGAGCACAGGCTCCAGACGCGTAGGCTCAGTAGTTGTGGCTCACAGGCCTAGTTGCTCCGCAGCATGTGGGATCTTCCCAGACCAGGGCTCGAACCCGTGTCCCCTGCATTGGCAGGCAGACTCTCAACCACTGCGCCACCAGGGAAGCCCCTAAACTTCTCTTTACCTCACCCTCTCAAGTATGTGACAGGGATGCTAAAAGGTGTCCAAAGAAGTGCTGGGAGAAAACGTTTCCTACAGTTCCTGGTGGATATTAATGACTGAGAGATTTTTTTTATTTTTAAGTCACCTTTGCTTGCTAATAAAGTAACAATCTGTGCACATAGGAAATAATTTAGCATAGGCTTAGATCAAGGAACAAATTAAGTGTTTTAATAAAATAGTAATTTGGCCAACTTAGAAAAGGAAAAATATACTTTACAGTAGGAAGTAATATTAAGAAAGTAAAAGGAACAGCAAACAGAGTTGTGTGCTTATTTAGTGTTCCAGTGTGCACACTCCAGAATCAGGCAGCCTGGCTTTGAATCCTGGCTCCTCGTCCCCATCTGTAAAATGGGATAGTAACAGTACCAACCTCATAAATCTGTAGAGATAATATATGTAATGTGTTTAGAGCTGTGCCTGGTACATAGTGAGCATTCGATAATAGCTAGCATTGATTAGTAGTCATATTCTGCCAGCTTTAAGCAGTTTTTTGCCTTGTAGTTTCCTCAGGGAAATCTCTTGCCCTCAGACTAGGTCAGATTTCCCTGTCAATGGCTCTCACAGCCACCTGTGTTTATCTTTCCCTGTATTCGTTATAATTCAAAATTTAAAAAATTATTGGCGTAAATATGAACTTAATGATTGGCTCCTTCAAATCCAGTAAACTCCCTGAGGGCAGGTCTCCTGTTCCTGATCATCAGAAGTGTTTCTCCAGTGAGGAGCCCAGCCTCCAGCACTTGGTAAGGCACTCACACATGCATTGAATAATGGAACGAATGGAATGAGAAAGTTAAATGGCTATCTCCAAGGGCTATTTTTTAATGTGTAATATTGCTTTAATTTTTCCATTTCACCACAAGCATTTTCCTATTCAAAATGTGTATGTAACATGGTTTGCACAGCAGTGCAGAATATTGCATTAGCAGGCTGAGAAGAAGGAGAAAAGGAGACCATTTACATGTAAATGTATGTTTAACTCAGCCCCTGATCGAGAATACCCAAAGGGTACTGCTGGTTTCCTTAGATAGTAACTGGAAGCCTAATTCACATAGGTTAATTGTAGGGTAGTGGCCATGCATGCTGGGCTGTGCACAATAGCAGAGGAGAGACTGATAATCTGGCTCCGCTGGCTCCAGAATAAAATAATCCTGCAACATCCACTTCCTTTGGCTTTAGCGTGTCACTAGTTAAGGGAAACGTGGAAGAAATGGAAATATTTCTCAAAGTATATAAAAATAAACCTTCCGCTGACCCACACGGTTACTTTCCTAAGAACAACTTGGGCTGTCTCATTGGTCCTCATTGAAATTCTTGAACTTCAGGAGAATATCTGGGACAAGGACTGGGTCTTTTTTTTCTCCCTGTTCATGCTAATGTCTGTGCAAGAGAGTGTGTTTCCCATACCAATACTTAGGATACTACAGCAACACTTACTAACAGTGTGATTTGGGACACACTTCTTAACCACTCGAAACTTCAGTTTACACTTCTGTAAATCAGGGATAAAAATAGAATCTAGGGACTTGCCTGGTGGTCCAGTGGTGAAGAATCCGCCTTCCAATGCAGGGAATGCAGGTTTGATCCCTAGTGGGGGAACTAAGGTCCCACATGCCACGGGGCAACTAAGCCATCGAGCCACAAACTACAGAACCCAGGCACTCTGGAGCCAGCGTGCTACAACTAGAGAGAAGCCTGCGTGCCGCAATGAAAGATCCCGCATGCCGCAGTGAAGATCCTGAGTGCCGCAACTAAGACCCGAAGCGGCCAATAATAAAATGAATAAATAAACAAACAAATATATAAATAAATATAAAAAAATAGAATCTAACAATGTTAAAAGATGAGGTAATTAACGTAAAGCACAGAGCCTAGTGTCTGGTCCTTAGTACACAGAAAATGTTAGCTCTCTTTTCTTCAAACTGATTGGAAGTCTCTCATTAAGTTAAGCATACATCTACCCTACGAGCCAGCACTTACACTCTTAGGATTTTACCCAAAAGAAATGAAAATGCATGTCCACAAGAATACTTATACTTAAGTACATGAAAACCAATGAGTAGAGAGGAGAGAGCATTTGCAACTATCTAGAATGGAGAAGGAAAACTATGACTTGGATTCCAAAAAAAAAAACAAAGAATTTGTCTTATTGAATATTTTTCCAAAGGGCTATATTCAAGTTAAAACTTTTTATAGTAAAGACCACCTCTGACTTCAACATTGAAATATGAGATACTTAATACCCTACCTTCCTCTATCCCACCGTCACCAGCTGCATTAAGACTGTCAGTGGTAGGTACCCCTTCCTCAAAAAGAATAAAAGGTAGAGCAGCAAAACTATTTTTGTCACTTCAGGAAATGCTGTTACACATCATTACATATTTTAATTTGAAGGAGTGTTACATCATGAAAGGGTCGTGGCTTTTGGAATTGAAAAGATTTTGCCAGATGTCTAGCCATACAATAAGAGAGGCATGGTTATCCCTATTTTCCAAAGAATCAGAGAACCATCTAAGGTCCACAGATAAAGGGTGGAATAAGGATTCAAACCTAAATGTTTCTGATTTCAAGGCTCATGAATCACTTAAAATCGAGCAGCTCTTTTTACTCTTTTTTTAAGAGTGTATAATTTTAATTAAGATTGAACTTTAGAACAGTTTTAGATTTACAGGAAAATTGAGCAGATACGTGTACCCCCCCCAACATAGTTTCCTCTGTTATTAACATCTTGTATTCATGTGATGCATCTGCCACTATTAATGAATCAATATTGATAAATTAGTATTAACTAAATCCCATAGTTTTCATTAAGGTCCACTCCGTGTTGTATAGTTCTGTGGGTTTTAACAAATGTATAATGCCACGTAGCCACCATTATGGTATCATAAAGTATAGTTTTAACATCCTAAAAATCCTCTGTACTTTCCTGTTCATCTCTCCCCTTCCCCCAATTCCCTAAAAATCACAGATCTGTTGACTGTCTCCATAGTTTTGCCGTTTCCCAAATGCCATACCGTTGGAGGAATAAAGAAAAGTTATTTTTTGAGGTGTGTTAATATACATTGTTTCTCCTTGTCTGTATATTTAAGTGAATCTATAAGTAGACATTTGCAGTCAAATTACACATAATATGCTTTAAGGGTCTCTGATGAAACGGCTAAACAAGTTTAATTATGGAAAGGCTCTGTATGAGATTCCAGAAGGAATAGTCAGAGACAGTGCATGTTATAAATACGAGTGGGGTCTGGCAAGGATGATTACAGAATGAGGCATTCTATCAATTAATTGCCACAAAAGACTAGATCAGACCAGCTGCTACAACCTTGCTGTTGAAGTCTACAGCTGAATAAAAACTTAGCAATTTTTTTTTCTATGAAGATTTCTTATTTTCAACATTGCCTAATTCTAACAGTTATATGAAACCATCACCTCATATTAAGTAAACTCATTTCCATTCTTTCTGGGAAGAAAAATAATAAAATCTCAGCCACATTAATGCTAACAGCTTATCTAGCATATTTAGAATAAACACAAAATTGTTATTATATTCTTTTTGTAATTTCATGGCAATATAATAAGGATTAGTATATGAACACTAGACTATACTAAAGAGGAGAATTAAAATCACTCTCATATTTGTAGCAGGCAAACCTTTGAAAACAGGTTAAAGTGCTCCCTTAGATATTATAATAATTGGAATCTGTGAATACTCTTCCCCTTGAAATCCTACTTATCAGCATGTGACAGAAGGTAAAAAGTATGTTTTCAGGTATAGGGAGATTTAAGACATCAAAGTTAAGGAATGGAAAAAAGACTCATATCCTTTATATTATTAAAAAAAAAAAAAGATTTCATTACCAGCAGTCTTCTGAGAATACCTGCCACTCACCAGTAAGAACATAAAGGAAAAAATACCAAGGTGTGTAGAGTTTCAAGGTCTCGTGATGTTTGCTCCATCTTGCTTGAACTCTTAACACTGTTCAATGGAGAACGTCAGATCCTTCCCTTCTGCTAATCATATTTGCTAATTCTACATACTCTTCTTGGTATTTCTGGCCAGTACCCCTAAAATGTTGGGTTTTTTTTTTTTTTTACAATCTTTTAGTTCTAGGGTGGCCATACTCCTAAGGATAGAAACTCGTGAACTAATCCCAAACCCAACTCCCACTTCCTTCTCCATTAGGGTGACCAACTGTTCACATCTCCCTGAGACTGTCCAGATTTTAGCACTGAAAGTCCCACTTCCAAGGAAATCCCTCATACTCAGAAAAACTGGAACAGTTGGTTACCTGAGCATTTTCTAGTATCCTATATTCATATATCCTATATCTATTGGGTAGGCAAGGAGGGTTTCTCTCAATTCAAAATTTTTTCTAAAAAATACTTAGTTACTCTGCTATATATTATACCACAATGATAGTTTTAGTCTTCTTACCATGTTAGTGATCAATAAAATGATTATGATAAACGGTGTTTTTCTTCCATTTTAAAACTATTTTAACAGTTCTTTCTATTTGAAAAATAAGAAAACTCTCAAATTAAACCAAAATGTCAAAGGCAAATGATTGGCTTTCCATTCATCATGTATGTGATTTATCAAGTAATTTGGATATGTAAAGAATGTTTAGAGTCTGTCCTTATAACAAGGACCAGTAAAGAAAAATATCCTGGAGAATCTGAAAGTCTGATGATTAGGGGTAGAGACAAAAAACTTCAAGTAATTCCTCTGAATTTTAAGTATTTTCTTTATTTTGAAAGCAGTTTATTATTTCTTTCCATTTTTATTTGATGTTTTAGAAACAGTAGCTTGCTTTTCTTTGTTGCAAAAGAAACACATAGCTATCTATCTGGCACTTAGGAACAAAACTTGTAACTTGTGAAGAACCTTGAGACATCCATTCATTTAAAGTTACATCCAGAGATCACTCTTTCCAGTCTTAAGATGCATTCAAGGATAGGAAAAGAGAAAATCCTGAACTGTAGTTTTTCATAAAATAGAACTGGCATTCAGACAGGCATTCCATATCCTGAAGAATTCCTCCATTAAACAAAAAGCAGATTGATAGCTGAAAAGATCTGAATATATCATAATGATTAAATTACTTATTGTAAAGAGAAAACCTCAAGACCTATTACCATTTATTGGACTCTGCCAAGTCTATTTTTCTTCCGCATAGTGCATAAATAAAAAGAAAACCAAAGAAAGTTACAGGGAAGGGACTTCAGGGATTTTAGTTGTCAAATTAGCATTATTTTAATGAAAATATTGGTTTACCAGACAAAATAAATCATCAAACTCAGGTATGTGTTCTGTATGGCAGGGTCTTCCTCAGGTACACATCTTTTAAAGTAAAAGCACAATTTTAGATTCCATAAGGAGTAATTCCAATAGAATCCTCATGTTCTGTATGTACTCAATTGTAACTATGTTGCCAGAATTATTCTCTAGTAGACATGGTGTCAAATATTTTTAAAAAGGCACATGTAACACATGAGTGAGTAGTAAACTTTAATTTTATGCTCATATTAAGTAAAAATATTTTTCACAGTTTTAGAACCAGGAAAAGAGCTATCAATGGTGTCTATTCAGACAACAAAGCCATGGAGAATGATAAATAGGTGTTTGCTAAATCTTTTGCAATTGAAAGCAAATGTAAATGCATATATGTATGTATATATCTATATATATAGGCATATATGTATGTATGTACATATGTGCACACACACATATTCATAATAGACATTGACAAAAACCCTTATAACGATGAAAATTATGAACATTCATGAGCCCACAGATAGATAAGCTTTCTAGATATTTTGTTTATTTTGATGAGCAGTTTTGATATTTGTATGCAGTCATTTAAATAATTTTGAGAAAATTGGGATACTCTCAGGCATGCTGCTTAAAATCTCCTTTTAAAAAAATAACAAATCATTAATATTTCCCATGAAATTGTTCTTTATATAGAACATTCATTATTTATAGCTTATCACAATTATAAACAGTTCTGTGATGAACATCCCATTGGGTAAATCTTTGGACACTTCCATATTCTACAGTTGTGTCAGTAGAATAAATTTCTGTAATTAGCACTGATGCAGAAGGAATGCTTCTTTAACTTTTTTTACAAATCCATGGTTCTTAAACTTTAGTGTCACTGGTTAGAATGGGCATCATCAGAAAATCTACAAACAACAAATGCTGGAGAGGGTAAGGAGAAAAGGGAACCCTCTTGCACTGTTGATGGGAATGTAAACTGATACAGCCACTATGAAGAACAGTATGGAGGTTCCTTAAAAAACTAAAACTAGAGTTACCATTTGACCCAGCAATCCCATTACTGGGCATATCCCAGAGAAAACCATAATTCAAAAAGACACATGCACCCCCATGTTCACTGCAGTACTGTTTACAATAGCTAGGTCATGGAAGCAACCTAAATGCCCATCAACAGACGAATGGATAAAGAAGATGTGGCACATATATACAATGGAATATTACTCAGCCATAAAAAGGAACGAAATTGGGTCATTTGTTGAGATGTGGATGGATCTAGAGACTGTCATACAGAGTGAAGTAAGTCAGAAAGAGAAAAACAAATATCGTATATTAACGCATATATGTGGAATCTAGAAAAATGGACAGATACACCAGTTTGCAGGGCAGGAATAGAGACACAGATGTAGAGAACAAACGTATGGACACCAAGCGGGGAAAGCACGGTGGGGGGGGGGCAGTGGTGGTGGTGTGATGAATTGGGAGATTGGGATTGACATGTATACATGATGTGTATAAGATAGATAACTAATAAGAACCTGCTGTATAAAAAATAAATAGATAAAATAAAATTCAAAATAAATAAATTAATTAATTAAAAAAAACAACTTTAGTGTGCATCAGAATGTACTGGTGGCCTTGTGCAAGCACAGATGCCTGGCCCCATGCGCAGAGTTGCTGAGTTTCTGATACGGTAGATCAGAAGTGAGATGTGAGATTTTACATATCTAAGTGGCCAGGGGATGCTGGTGCTGCTGACCCAGGGTTCACATTTTGAGAAACACTGTGACACGTGTAGTCAAATGCTAAAAACTTTCAACCATTTAAAAGATGAGTCATTATAATGTTAGCACGTGTTGTTTCAGAAAATATGTATGTGCATATGAACTGTGAATCCACTCCAGTGACGCTGAGGTCCCTAGGGGTAGGGATGAGGCTGTTATATCATCGGTCATTGATTTTCTGCCAACTGATTTCAAAATAAAGCAAGTGTTCCTTCTTCATACTTTTCTCTTGCCTCTTTTGCACACCGCATTTGTTTGCTGTTGAATGAATATTTTGAGTTAGCTATGATGGTGCTGACTGAGGGACACCGTTAATTTTCAGCTTTGTTACCAATTGTGATTGCTAGAAAAGTACATTTATGTATATAAAACAAAATGTGTACAAGCATGCATATATGCCATTTCTTTAGACTTTGGACAGGAAAATAGAAAACAGGGCAGATGCTAGGAATAAGAAATATAGGTCTATAAAAAAATGTACTGGAGACAAATGTGGAAATAATTAGGAGTGTCAGAAGAGAATATTTAGCCTGATTAGATACACAGTGACTTACAGTGGGGGACTCTTTGAGCAACTGTGAAAGGGAACATAAAGCACATGCATATGTTACAAACACATCAAAGAGTGTTAGGGATTTGGCTTTTGTTTTCATGTATAAAGCTTTCTCAGCAGAAAACCCTAGAGGACATAAAGCGGTGAGTTTCATGAGTTAAACGCCTAGCCCGAACAGTAAATAAGTTATTCCTCGTAATGGTTGGGCCACCACCTCTTGTAGATGCCATCTCACCTTCCTCAGCTCTCTTCTTCAGGTGTAGAGCTTCTCTGATAAAACTGAATTAGAGACCAGACTTAGGTCTGGAAAGGGACAGGACTTCCAACTCTCAACCCTTTAAATTTTCAGATGCCTGTGCAGGCTCTGTCTGATGTATTAATCTAATCGTTGTGAAGGAATTAGAAACTTGGAGTGATGGGTGCTGGACTTGTGAAGACAGACTCAGCCAGGTTAGGTTACCAAGTCATTGGCAGAAGCTTAAAAAAGCCTTTGCTGTGTAAGTGCTCAAGAACGGGAAGAACAAGGAAAGCCTTATCTGCTCCCTTTTTATAATGCATTAATCCCTCCCATTAGTTGTTTTGATCAGTTGTATGTAGCCAATCAGATTAGCAATTCCTCATGCCTAGGCAAATGGGAAGAGTCCAGGGAGTGACAGAGCACCAACAATTGGACCAAATTATCCTGTTCCTCGTTGGCCTTCGCAGAAATACTCAGGGAGCAGAAATTATCAGCACCCAGTCCCCTGCCCTGACCCCACATACACACAAGTACACAATTATGTCTAGAAAGCAAGGAACAATTAGGAGCTTTATAACATTTTAACTCTCTCATCTAACCAAGTTGATTCAGCATCTTTATATTAAACACAATCAAGCTTGTCTGTTATTACACATTTGTACAAAAGCAGTCCTGGAAAAGAAACAATGTGCAGACCGTTTGTTTTTTTCTTTTTAAATTGAAGTATAGTTGATTTACAGTGCTATATTAGTTTCAAGTGTACACCATAGTAACTCAACATTTTTATACATTAGACTCCACTTAAAGTTATTACAAAATAATGGCTCTATTTCCTTGTGCTGTACAATGTATACCTTGTTGCTTATTTATTTCTTACATAGTAGTTTATAACTCTGAATTCCATACCCCTGTCTTGCAATTGTCTGTATTACCCTTCTTCAATGTTTTGTTACCTTGCTGCTTCTTATTCAGATTTCACTTAGATATTCCTTCCTCAGAGAGGCTTTTCCTGACCATACAATCTGTATTATCTGATGAGTAATTTGCTTTAAATTACCCAATTTTAATCAACTACATAATATTAATAGTTTTATCTTGTGCATTTATTTATTATCTATTTCTTTTTACTAGGACAGAAGCTCCAAGGAAATGGTATTCTACTCTGTCCTGTTTGCTCTAGAACAGAGCCTGACACATAATAAGAAGAAATATTAAGTCATTATTCGTTGTTATTATTACATTTTTGTTATTATGTTTGCTTTTATTATTTGATTTCCTAGAATAGTGTATCTTCTACAACACATTAGTGAATAACTTTGTTTTGGGGGAGTGTATTAGTTTTCTGTTGTGGCTATAACAAATTACACAAACTTAGTGGCTTGAAAAAACACAAAAATAGCATTACAGAGTTTTTTAGGTCTAAAGTACAGTGGGCTCATCTGATTCCTTGGCTCTGAGTCTCACAAGACTGAAATCAAGGGATTGGCCAGTTTACTTCCTAGCCTGGAGGCTCTCAGGAAGAATCTGCTTCAATACTCTTTCAGGTTGTTGGCAGAACTCAGGTCCCTATGACTGTAGGACTGAGGTCCCCCTTTCCTTGCTGACTGTCAGCCAGGGATTGTTCTCAGCTTGTAGAGAAGCCCCAGCAGACTTCATATATTTTAATAGCTCAATCTGTTCATGGCTCTTTACAGTTTAAGAGAGGCCACAGAAGTAAGTAAACGGCATTTCCTAATTTCCATGGTAAAAGACTAGCCAGGGAGAAGGAAATGGGTGATAGCAATTGGACTGTCTCTGTCTGCAACAGATATACTAAGCAAGATAAGTTTTAAAAGAAAATTATTATTACATCAATTTGTTAGGGAAAAAAATCATCTAACATTTCCCCAATTCTACTTTCTATGCAGAAATTTTTTATTGATGGTATTCTGGGTTGTGTTACTAGATGCTCTAATATTTTTATTTATTAAGAAGAAGAGCAATTTTTTTCTCTGCTATTACAGATGAGACAAGTCCCTTGGAAACTGAGAAGGCATGGGATGATTGACACCCAGCCTGCATTCTTATTTTATTGAGATAGTAGCATGCCACTCATTGGGAAATAGACCACTAAATGACATTCACATTTACCAGATGGACTGTCAAGGTGTATTCAGTGTCATCCCCTCTCCAGAATATAACAGCGCCTGATGCCATTTTGTCAGGAGTTTCAGATTTGATGTTCCAGAATAAGTTGGCTCACATCACATAAACTCCCTGTGTATTTTTTTGCTTGGGGTAAGCATGGTGCATCTCTAATTTCTCATCTGAAAATCTACACAATGCCAAGAAAAATCATCTTCAGTCTGCTCCATTTAACTGTATCTTCTCAACATTATCAGAATATTTTTTTCTGATATTACATGTTTGACCTGCTCGAACACAGTAAATAGAGAAATCCAGTTAGAAGACATATATGAAGCCTTAACTCAAGGGATTTTATTTATAGACCTCCGTGTTCTCAAATCCTTGAGAATTTGAAAAGCACAAAGCCAACGATCACATCTCCTCTGCAAGAGAATAATAAGAGCCCTTTGAAATATCCCAGTTCTGAGACTGTCTTCCTTTTTAACCTGATACATATTTCAAAGACAGAAATTAACTTAAATCTATTAGTAAAGAAAAACAACAAAAACAACCATATTCTATCTTTTATTTCATATTAAGTACTGTTCTCTTATCTTACATGATTTTTGCAATAATACCATAGGATAAAAATACACTATTGCTATCCTGATTTTACAGATGGGGAATCTGAGGTACTGTCTTAGTCAGCTCACGCTGCCATAACAAAATACCATAAACTAGGTGGCTTAAACAACAGAAAATTATTTTCTCACAGTTCTGGAGGCTAGAAGTCTGAGATCAGGGTGCCAGCAAGGTTGGTTTCTTATGAGAGCTCTCCCCTTGGGTTGCAGATAGCAGCCTTCTCGATGTGTGCTCGCATGATCCTTTTGTGTAAGCCTATAGAGAGAAAGTGAGCAAGCCTCTAGGTCTCTTTTAAGGGTACAGATCCCATCATTAGGGTCCCACTGTCATGCCTTCATCTAACCCTAATTACCTCCCAAGGCCCCATCTCCAAATACCATCACGCCATGGGTTAAAGCTTCAATATGTAAATTGGTGGGGGGCGGTATACAAATGTTCAGTTTATATTGAGTACAGAGATGCCAAGTATCTTGATCATGGCCACACAGCTAATAATAAAGGAAACTAATATGCAAACCCACAGAGTCAGACTCCAAAATCCTTATTCTTAGTAAATGTTTAGTGCAGCCTCTTTGATGTTCCACAACCATGGGAATTAGTAAGTGGGATAGGAGGAAACAGATACAATGGATCAAAGTTTGTATGGAGTTATAATCTCAGAATTATCTTCCTTCAACATGTCCTATCTGTTAACAGGAATATATTTATTGTTTCAGTATATTGACCACAGTCTTTTAGTAAGCCTTTCTAAACATAAAATCTCCGAACTTCAAGCATTCAAAAAATTATAATGAAGACTCATTACTTTAAAAAAATTGTTCAAAAGATCTAGCCAAATTTGTTAACAATTCTCTGAGGCCTTAAGTCTTTGATTTGAGTTTAAGTCGTATTAATTTGGTGCAATGACGCTAACTATCAAATCTTGCTAATAGGCTCTGATTGGCTTTTGTTAAAATCAAAGAAATTTCATGGAGGTAATTGAATCTGGTCAGTCTGTGTACTAATAAGCAATATACTCCCACCAGAGGTACAGCCATGATGCAACTAAAAATAGAGGATAACATTGAAGGGTTTATATGATAGATTAGTGTTATTCTTTCTTAGACTATGGGTCTGAGTGTGACTTAATATAACATGGCATTATGAATTCACAACTACTTTAGAGCATGGAGTGTTGTTTTTGCTTTCCATTTTGCAGTTAAGGGTCAGTTTTATATGATAAATTTTAATAGGTCATGTGTAGATATTCATTGGTGCAATAATTCTACTTTTGTGCTCTAATCTAAATCTTAGGTTCAGGAGCTAAACCTACGAGTGGAATCAAAACAAGCTAAAGAATAGTTTCCTACAGGACACGTCAAAAGCAGTATACGTGCCTGGGGGTTAACTCGGGCTTTAAGGTCAGAAAATTCTGATTTCCAGTACTCTAGGTCATTTTACCAGCTTTATGGTCTTTCATTCAACATGTCTGACATTTGGGGATTAGCCCTGAACAAAACAGATGCTTTCTCTGCCTTGAGGAAGCTTACAGTGTAGTGAAGAATTGTACAATCTATTTCTTAAAGTTCTGTTTGTGTAACCTAACTGTGGGCATTACAGCCTCTGTATATAAATCTTCCTTTGGAGATGGTTGAAAATGGGTTCCAAAGAAATGCTTGGGTAGTGAGCATTTGGGAGACCAAAATGCATCATATATCAAAGACAGTTTTGCATCGCCAACAGGACATACATGAGCGAATTGTTTTTAAGAGGCACAACACAATGATTTAATGTATGTATACATTGTGAAATGATTACCACAGTCTAGTTAATTAACACGTCTATCACCTCACATAGTTATTTTTTTTTTTTATAATCTAACAACATACAATTTTTATTGTCAATCATACCTCACTAAGGCTGGGGAAAAAAATTGTGTTCTAATGATCCTGTTGTATTAGCTTGTCTCCCTCCTCCAGGAAAGTGGAGATAACTTACTTTAGAAAGTGACAGGTGGTGTGTGTAGGGAAGAGTGGAATACTGAAGCGAGTGAATCAGGCAATGAGGGAAAACCACCGGGATGGTGAGTTCTTGAGTTGGTCATGGGGCTTTTTCTTGCTGGGGACTCCTAAGAGTTCGGGTAAAATGTGCCTCACAATTGCTCACCTGAAGAATGGATGAGGGGAACATTTATTCCTCTCTCATTCACCATCTGCAAGATTTTCCCCATGGGGTATGTGATGGTTAGTTTTATGTGTCAAACTGACTGGACCCCAGGGTGCCCAGATATTTGGTTAAAAATTATTTGTGGTATTTCCCTGAGGGTGTTTTTAGATGAAATGGGCACTTAAATGGGTAGAATGAATACAGCAGATTGCCCTCCATAATGTGAGTGGGCCTCATCCAATCAGTTGAAGGCCTGAATAGAACAAAAGGCTGACCCTCCCCTAAGAGATAAATCTCCTGCCTTCAGGACTTTGAATAGGGACATAAGTTCTTTCCGGTTCTGCAGCAGCTACTGGCCTTAACACTCAAACTGGGACAGCAGCTTTGCAGATTTTTGGACTTATCAGCCTCCATAATCATGTGAGCCAATTCCTTACAATAAATCTCTCTATCTATCTATCTCCAAAACAGGGTGTCAACTTTCTCCTAGGCTGGGGTTTTTCTGAGTCCTTGGCAGATATATGCAGCTGTTTTTCAGAAAAGACCTAGGGAAGAAATGGAGAATTAAGTGATGTAGCTCACGTAAAAGTGTCACCAAGTTATATTTGTGGGAAGTTGGTTTGCTATAGCAGTATCTGTTTTAGAAGGTAGTTGGAGAGGATGTGAAAAGGGGCCCTAGAGGCATTTGATGAATTTACTTACAAAGAGAAGTTATATAGAGATAGTTTCTAAGGTTATGGTTAAGCAAATCACATAAGCTCTTTTATCTTCCTATACAAAATTGAAAAACTGAGAATTCCCTTGCTTGTTTCAGTATTGTTTTTTTCTTCTCCAAAAAATCTGATTCTCAATTTCACTGAAATTTTGAGCATAAGTATCATTCTGGACGTCATAACTGTTTAGGCAGAAAGGAATCAATGGTGTGAAATAAAGAAAAAAAAAGAAAGACACAAACATAATATGATGTCTTTGTGTCTTTGTCTTTAGTGACATATCTTTAGGATATTTATGCAATGTATGATTTTTTTAAAATAAATTTATTTATTTATTTTTGGCTGCGTTGGGTCTTTGTTGCTGCGCTTTCTCTAGTTGTGGCGAGCGAGGGCTACTCTTTGTTGCGGTGCACAGGCTTCTCGTTGCAGTGGCTTCTCTTGTTGTGGAGCACAGGCTCTAGGCACGCGGGCTTCATTAGTTGTGTCATGCAGGCTCAGTAGTTGTGGCACGCGGGCTCTAGAACGCAGGCTCAGTAGTTGTAGCTCACAGGCTAGCTGCTCCATGGCATGTGGGATCTTCCCAGACCAGGGCTCGAACCCGTGTCCCCTGCATTGGCAAGTGGATTCTTAACCACTGCGCCACCAGGGAAGCTCTGCAATGTATGATTTATTAAAGGAATTTGAGCTATTAAATTAGGGCAGGGGAGAATGAAAATTCATATCCTGTTTATAATGAGGCTTTGAAAATGATGCCAATACATTAAACAGTCACTTGATATTTATTAAAAACCTACTATTAATATATTCTAGGAATTGTGCTATATCGGAAACATTAGTAAATTAGACATATATACTTGCTTCCCTTTTGGAGTTTACTATCTAGCGTGGGGTACACAGAACTTACCATGTGAATAGTTTGCTGGGAGACAAGAAGATTAAAGAAAGTTCTCTTTAAAGAATATAACATGACCTTTGCTCTTAATGAATACAGGGTTTCAATAATATTTACTCACATACAAAATGCCAAGAGCCAGAGACACACTCTTTTAGCTTAGATGATGGGAATTTAATGTTAACAGGATCACAGGGATTAAAAAAAGAAGGAAGGAAACAGCACTTTGATAGCCACAGTCAATTCTCACTAAGAATTAGAATCTCTTTCCGAAAGTTAGAGTTTCTCTTCTGATTATTTACACACAGTTAAGGGTTTAGTCATCTGGTATCCTAGCAGCACCTACTCTAGTGTTTTACCATGAAGGTAGCTTAGTCACCGTCTCTTTTGCTTCTATACTTTGCTGACTTCAACTAATTGCTTCTCCGCATAACTCTTACTGTGAGAAGACGATTGGGCTGCAAATCATCCTTTTGAGGAACCCTATTATGCCAAGTCCCTTACAGGCTTCTGTGCAGTTTGTCAAGAGGCAGTGTGTGTTGTGGATGGAAGGTCCTGGTGTCTAATGCAGTAGCCTGCAGCTACTTCCTCCAGAAGGGAAGGCATTCATAAAACAAGTGATTGCTACATTGCAGAGACAAGATATGTAAACACATTCTTTTATTCCTTCTTTCAGTCCACTTAAAAAACAAAAGAAGATCTGTTTTGCACCATTCGGTATTCTAAGGACTAGAAAAACCAAGGACATCCTTCTTATTTCGGTTTTTGTTTCTTCTCCAAAAATATAATTCCCAATTCCATTGAGTTGGTTAATAAAATATGGCCCATTACCTCGTGGAGCCAGGCGGGAGAAACGGACATTGAAACGGAACCTCACCAATAAATATGCACCTAAGAAAACACTGGCAATCTCTGTGCTCCTCGGATCTGGTTACAAAAATCTTCAACTCTAATCCCACAGTTGTAGGATTCCCTGTATCTCCCACAAATTTCTGAGTTCCTGGGATATGCTGCCTTATTCTTCCCTCTACCTCTGTACTTCTGTATTATCTTATCTGACTTGCTTCCGTACTATGAAAAAATAGCCAGTTGTTTCATTGATTTCCTTAGCTATTTGATTTTACTGATGATTTTAGAAGTCATGAGGTAAAGTCACATCTTTTGCAAAATTGCTCGATCTACAATAATTTACTCTCCCATATCCACTATCTGCTTCTTCCTCAGTTAGAGTATCCCAGTTTTATTCAGAGTAGCAATGTCCTCTATTTCCCAGTTTCTCTTTAAGGTGTTTTTGGCAGGCAACCTCAAAAATGGTCCACCATAAACCCCATTTCCTGGTGTTCATACCCTATGTAATCTCCTGCCCTTGAGTGTGGGCTGGGGTTATTGACTTACTTGTAACTAACAGAATATGGCAGAAGTGATACGCTGTCATTTCTGAGATTAGGTTATAAATAACGGTAGCTTCTGTGTTGGGTGTTCTCCTACATTCTCTCGTGGATTGCTTGCTCTGGGGAAGCCAGCTCCCAAGTTGTATGGCAACTGCATGGTGAGGTCCATATGCATGAACTTGGAAGGGGACATTGGCAGGCCTGACAGCACCACATGAATGAACTTGGATGTCAGTCCTCCCAGGTTGAGCCTTGAGATGACTACAGCCCCAGTCAACACTTTGATTGCAGCCTTATGGGAGATCCTGAGCCAGACCCACCAGCCAAGCCATTCTCAAGTCCCTAACCTACAGAAATTTTGCAATAATAAATGTTTATTGTTTCAAGCTATTAATTTTGGGTGTAATTTGTTATGCAGCAGTGGATAATAATACAGTGTTCAATTCAGTTGATTAAATATTGGTTGAGCATATATAAGGAGTATGCTTCAAGTACTATTATTCAGTAAATTGAGGGTAGAAAGAAGAATTGGAAATTGTCTGTGCCCTCAAAGAGCTTCTGATCTATGGAGTATAAATTGGGACTTTTGCATAAACAGAAAGTAGAAAGAAGAAAGTAGAAACAAGAAATCTTGTCAGCAGAATAGCCCACCCTTTTTTTCTCTTGTCTCTCTTTAGACTGTTTCATTTTGACTCCTATCAGTTTTATTAATGTGCTTAAACCAAATAGTAGGTTTTGTATGAAAACCTAAGGGCATTCTCTGTATGTATTGTCAACTAAGCAAGTATCTGGATTTCAGCACCGTTGTAGTAAATAACTGTGACTAGAGTATCTTAATTTTTCCTGCTGGAATCAAGCTTACATTTGACAAGGTTGTTTTGTGCCAAACATAAGAAGCTTAGCCAGCAGAAGAAAATCTCGAGACAGCAGTAAGTTTCAAGTCTGAACTCAGCATTATAAGGTGCACCTTGGTTTCCTTTGTTTTATTGCTTACTATTAAATGTGTTAGATTTGAGATTAAACTGTTTCACCAAAAAGCACACAGCCTTGGACACAACCTTGCTAAAAAGCTGAACTCTGCAGCCGCATTTTTCATTCTGCCCTGAGACTCAGTGTTCCAGCCATAGGAGAGCCCTTGTGTAGTCCTTAGTGCTCCAGGATTTCTCCTGACCTCCAGGCCTTAGAACACATGGTTTCATCTGGCTGGGATTCTCTTCTCCATTTACCTGTGCAAGGCCTACTCATTCTTTAGCATTTAGATATCATTTCTTCCAGGATGACACTTATAAGTGAATTCAGAGAATTCAACACTTTCCTTTTTCCCATAGAACCTTTTACATGATGTTCAATTGTTTGCTTAAATATTAAGACCAGAGGTTGGACACCAGAGAGCCCATAGGCTATATAGGCTAAATCTGGTCCCCAGACATATTTTTGTAACAAAACAAAACAAAAACAAAAAACAGAACTGCTATTAAGTATTTTAGGAGCTTGGGATCACGAATGCTTCTACTCTGCCACTTTTCTTATTGTCTTATGAACGACCAGCTTCCCTAGTGTGCATGACTTGCCCTCGTCTGTAGAATTTATAACTGAGACTTGTTGTGACCCTTTGAAAACAGGAGTATGTTTTGTTCATTTTCACACGTCCATAGCATGTCCTAGTACTTAGCATATTGTATGCACTCTGCAAACAGTTGTTGAATGAATGAATGCTGAATTTAATTATTAATCGGTTAACAGTTATGCTCTAAACTCTTTGATTAGGGGAATGTCCTTTCTCTAGCTTTGATCTCTTCAAACTGTTTGCCAGCTTTGTTCTCCATAGGGAAAGCCCACACGCAACAACAAAGACCCAACACATCCAAAAATAAATTAAATAAATAAAATTTTTTTAAAAGTTACATAACTTGTAATTAATTTAATGCCATGTATTTAGCACAATAGATGACTGCCAAAAAAACAAAAAGCTTTGCGTTCTGCTTAAATATCAACTTGTTAAGCATTTGATTTCCTCTGAAAGTCAGTCCCATTTTATTTCTATTTAAAAATAGAAATGGATTGTTTGTACTTCTTTCTGTGTGTGCGTGTGTGTGTGTGTGTGTGTGTGTGCGTGCACATAGTAGTTAATTTATAGACACAGGTGGCCCTCATGTTGTGGTGACCTATGTAATAAACCAAAATTTAAACCTGTGAATGCCTCAAGCTTACAAAATAAAAACACTAAGGACAACCAATCAAAAATAGCCTACCCGGTTTTACGCTATAGCCAAACAAATAATTCCCTTTCTTTGCTTCCAGACTTCCTCTGTATAAGTCTTTCCCCTGGCTCCTGTCTAAGGAGCACAACTTACCATTCCAGTTTGGCACTGCCCGATTCAAATTGTTTTTGCTCAAATAAACTCACCATTTTTAATATGCCTCAGTTTGTCTTTTAACTTGATTCTTCTGAGGAGATGCTGTTTTGAGGCTGCTGCCCAACCAAGTCCTGTTTTAATCCTTAGAGAAACAAGTTTGGAAGTATTAGATTGTGGTGGCAGTTTTCAGCCACTTTGTGAGGAAGTCTGCAGTTTATTACCATTAAGAAAGTTTTGAGGCTTAATGACACACTTTTTACAAAGTATAGCCAAACAAATGTTTTATTAATTAAACAATGATGCATTCATATATATTTATTGAGTACCTTCAATGTGAATGGGGAGTTTTAGCCAGGGTGTTGATAATTTTACATTTGTCCAAATCTTTGGGAAGGTAGGCACATGTAATCTTTATTCATTATTGATTTGGTTCTAATTAAAGGTGGAAACTGCTGAATCAAAGAGCAAAGAGAGGTGCTGTCTTTGCAAAGCTGATTCATAAACCCCAAATATGGACTCCAGGTACTCCTGCAATCGTGATTTAACCAATTCCTCTTAAAATGTATTTCATTTTTAATATTGCTAATTATTCTTTGCCTGCTTTGGTAAAAAAAAACAGATTTGGGAATGATTGGATCATTGTTCTTGAGCACTGATATCAGAGAAATAGATTTTAAACATCATTTTTTATACTTCTCCTGTGTTTATGCTCATCTGGACACTTTTCTGATAAGAATCACAGGGTTTAGAATGACATTTAAAGTCAGAAAGACATTCTTGATATTCATGAACCCTGTAACCTGGAGCAAGTAAATAATCCTCAAAAAGCCATATTTATGGACAGGGATCATCTTGTCTACCTCAAAGGGGTGAAATAAGGACAAATGAGAAAATACTCACAAAGGCATCAAAATAGCTGTCACACATCGAGGTCCTACCGTTACTAAAAAAGGACCACAATCTCTAGTCTAAACTCTTGGTGTCAAACGTTTCAAAATTCAGAACTTAGAGTTTAGAGAGATAATATTGAATACATCTTCCATATTATATAGCACGGACATATTAATAATTCCAATAATTTTTGAATCTTAAGACAGATTTTTAAAATACTACAATTGACTTACATCCTTTCAGGTCATGTCCTGCCACACAACGAGTGTAGGTCAGATCAGATTTTGCATTACCAAGTTACAATAATATATTATTAAAAGACTGAGGATTTTAGAATGGAAGTTTATCATCTATATTATAGGGGGTAGTATATTTTAAATGCCTAGCAAACATCTGGCTATCTCCAGGTGCATATTAAATGCTCATCCCTCCCTGACCTTTGCTCTTTTCCTTCCCCTAATATGTAGCCCATTCCTAGCTTCCCCGGTGACATGATGGGCTTCCATCCCTCAACCCTCAGTCTCCCTACAGCAAAGCTGTATGTTTCAGCACAAGTTCACACAGGGCATTGGACCTCCAAACAGCATTTACTCTATGAGGTTTTTCCCTTTTCCTAAATATTCTCATCTTTCTCCCCTCATCTCCCATTTCCCTTTTCTATGAATATTCTACTTCGTGACATGTTGTTATTTAAAGTGTCTCTGGCAATTATGTCAATGCATTGAGTCTAATTCACTAGGAATATTCTCTAACAAAAAGTTTTTCCAAATGCTGCCATCATTTTTATCCCTTTTCTGAGTTAATAATGATTGCGGAATCAGGTGAAGGTGGTTTTGGTGCAAATAACACACACACGTGTGTATATACATAAGTATGCATACATACAAATATATGTGTCCGTATACTGATATGCACACATATGTATATACTATATATATAGTATAGAGACATGTATATGTACATACACACATGCCCATATTTCTGCACTCAGGGATATAGACCAAAGGCAAGACTGAGATGTGTCTTTCTGACCTATATTCACTGGAAAGCCATGGATGTCTCAATGATTAGCCTGCAATTAGCCCGTGATTCAGGCAGGAGAAAAGCTACCTCTCAGGCCTTTAAAATCTCCTTCCTTGAAGGGCAACTCATAAAAAACACTCAGTGGATATTTAAAGCAGTTTAGGCATCATAATAGGCTCTATTCTGGGTCACTTTGCACACCCAAATTGTTTTTTTTTTTTTTTTGAAACATCTTTATTGAAGTATAATTGCCTTACAATAGTGTGTTAGCATCTGCTTTATAACAAAGTGAATCTGTTATACATATACAATATGTTCCCATTTCTCTTCCCTCTTGCATCTCCCTCCCTCCCACCCTCCCCATCCCACCCCTCTAGGTGGTCACAAAGCACCGAGCTGATCTCCCTGTGCTATGCGGCTGCTTCCCACTAGCTATCTATTTTACATTTGGTAGTGTATATATGTCCATGACACTCTCTTACCCTGTCACATCTCACCCCACCCCCTCCCCATATCCTCAAGTCCATTCTCTAGTAGGTCTGTGTCTTTATTCTTGTCTTGCCACTAGGTTCTTCATGGCCTTTTTTTTTTTTTTTCCCTTAGATTCCATATATATGTGTTAGCATACTGTATTTGTTTTTCTCTTTCTGACTTACTTCACTCTGTATGACAGACTCTACCTCCATCCACCTCATTACAAATACCTCCATTTCATTTCTTTTTATGGCTGAGTAATATTCCATTGTATATATGTGCCACATCTTCTTTATCCATTCATCTGTCGATGGACATTTAGGTTGCTTCCATGTCCTGGCTATTGTGAATAGAGCTGCAATGAACATTTTGGTACATGACTCTTTTTGACCTATGGTTTTCTCAGGGTATATGCCCAGTAGTGGGATTGCTGGGTCGTATGGTAGTTCTATTTGTAGTTTTTTAAGGAACCTCCATACTGTTCTCCATAGTGGCTGTATCAATTTACATTCCCACCAACAGTGCAAGAGTGTTCCCTTTCCTCCACACCCTCTCCAGCATTTATTGTTTCTAGATTTTTTGATGATGGCCATTCTGACCGGTATGAGATGATATCTCATTGTAGTTTTGATTTGCATTTCTCTAATGATTAATGATGTTGAGCATTCTTTCATGTGTCTGTAGGCCATCTGTATATCTTCTTTGGAGAAATGTCTATTTAGATCTTCTGCCCATTTTTGGATTGGGTTGTTCGTTTTTTTGTTATTGAGCTGCATGAGCTGCTTGTAAATCTTGGAGATTAATCCTTTGTCAGTTGCTTCATTTGCAAATATTTTCTCCCATTCTGAGGGTTGTCTTTTGGTCTTGTTTATGGTTTCCTTTGCTGTGCAAAAGCTTTTCAGTTTCATTAGGTCCCATTTGTTTATTTGTGTTCTTATTTCCATTTCTCTGGGAGCTGGGTCAAAAAGAATCTTGCTGTGATGTATGTCATAGAGTGTTCTGCCTATGTTTTCCTCTAAGAGTTTGATAGTGTCTGCCCTTACACTTAGGTCTTTAATCCATTTTGAGTTTATTTTTGTGCATGGTGTCAGGGAGTGTTCTAATTTCATACTTTTACATGTTCCTGTCCAATTTTCCCAGCACCACTTATTGAAGAGGCTGTCTTTTCTCCACTGTATATGCTTGCCTCCTTTATCAAAGATAAGTTGACCATATGTGTGTGGGTTTATCTCTGGGCTTTCTATCCTGTTCCATTGATCTATATTTCTGTTTTTGTGCCAATACCAAACTGTCTTGATTACTGAAGCTTTGTAATATAGTCTGAAGTCAGGGAGCCTGATTCCCCCAGCTCCATTTTTCGTTCTCAAGATGGCTTTGGCTATTCGGGGTCTTTTGTGTTTCCATACAAATTGTGAAATTTTTTGTTCTAGTTCTGTGAAAAATGCCAGTGGTAGTTTGATAGGGATTGCATTGAATCTGTAGATTGCTTTGGGTAGTAGAGACATTTTCACAATGTTGATTCTTCCAATCCAGGAACATGGTATATCTCTCCAACTATTTGTATCATCTTTAATTTCTTTCATCAGTGTCTTATAATTTTCTGCATACAGGTCTTTTGTCTCCTTAGGTAGGTTTATTCCTAGATATTTTATTCTTTTTGTTGCAATGGTAAATGGGAGTGTTTTCTTAATTTCACTTTCAGATTTTTCGTCATTAGTGTATAGAAATGCAAGAGATTTCTGTGCATTAATTTTGTATCCTGCTACTTTACCAAATTCATTGATTAGCTCTAGGAGTTTTCTGGTAGCATCTTTAGGATTCTCTATGTATAGTATCATGTCATCTGCAAATAGTGACAGCTTTACTTCTTCTTTTCCGATTTGGATTCCTTTTATTTCTTTGTCTTCTCTGATTGCTGTGGCTAACACTTCCAAAACTATGTTGAATAATAGTGGTGAGAGTGGGCAACCTTGTCTTGTTCCTGATCTTAGTGGAAATGGTTTCAGTTTTTCACCATTGAGGACAATGTTGGCTGTGGGTTTGTCATATATGGCCTTTATTATGTTGAGGAAAGTTCCCTCTATGCCTACTTTCTGCAGGGCTTTTATCATAAATGGGTGTTGAATTTTGTCGAAAGCTTTCTCTGCATCTATTGAGATGATCATATGGTTTTTCTCCTTCAATTTGTTAATATGGTGTATCACATTGATTGATTTGCGTATATTGAAGAATCCTTGCATTCCTGGGATAAACCCCACTTGATCATGGTGTATGATCCTTTTAATGTGCTGTTGGATTCTGTTTGCTAGTATTTTGTTGAGGATTTTTGCATCTATGTTCATCAGTGATATTGGCCTGTAGTTTTCTTTCTTTGTGACATCTTTGTCTGGTTTTGGTATCAGGGTGATGGTGGCCTCGTAGAATGAGTTTGGGAGTGTTCCTCCCTCTGCAATATTTTGGAAGAGTTTGAGAAGGATAGGTGTTAGCTCTTCTCTAAATGTTTGATAGAATTCGCCTGTGAAGCCATCTGGTCCTGGGCTTTTGTTTGTTGGAAGGTTTTTAATCACAGTTTCAATTTCAGTGCTTGTGATTGGTCTGTTCATATTTTCTATTTCTTCCTGGTTCAGTCTCGGCAGTTTGTGCATTTCTAAGAATCTGTCCATTTCTTCCAGGTTGTCCATTTTATTGGCATATAGTTGCTTGTAGTAATCTCTCATGATCTTTTGTATTTCTGCAGTGTCAGTGGTTACTTCTCCTTTTTCATTTCTAATTCTATTGATCTGAGTCTTCTCCCTTTTTCTCTTGATGAGTCTGGCTAATGGTTTATCAATTTTGTTTATCTTCTCAAAGAACCAGCTTTTAGTTTCATTGATTTTTGCTATTGTTTCCTTCATTTCTTTTTCATTTATTTCTGACCTGATCTTTATAATTTCTTTCCTTCTGCCGGCTTTGGGGTTTTTTTGTTCTTCTTTCTCTAATTGCTTTAGGTGCAAGGTTAGGTTGTTTATTCGAGATGTTTCCTGTTTCTTGAGGTAGGCTTGTATTGCTATAAACTTCCCTCTTAGCACTGCTTTTGCTGTGTCCCATAGGTTTTGGGTCGTCGTGTCTCCATTGTCATTTGTTTCTAGGTATTTTTTGATTTCCCCTTTGATTTCTTCAGTAATCACTTCGTTATTAAGTAATGTACTGTGTAGCCTCCATGTGTTTGTATTTTTTACAGATCTTTTCCTGTAATTGATATCTAGTCTCATAGCATTGTGGTCGGAAAAGATACTTGATACGATTTCAATTTTCTTAAATTTACCAAGGCTTGATTTGTGACCCAAGATATGATCTATCCTGGAGAATGTTCCATGAGCACTTGAGAAAAATGTGTATTCTGTTGTTTTTGGGTGGAATGTCCTATAAATATCAATTAAGTCCATATTGTTTAATGTATCATTTAAAGCTTGTGTTTCCTTATTTATTTTCATTTTGGATGATCTGTCCATTGGTGAAAGTGGGGTGTTAAAGTCCCCTACTATGATTGTGTTGCTGTCAATTTCCCCTTTCATGGCTGTTAGTATTTGCCTTATGTATTGAGGTGCTCCTATGTTGGGTGCATAAATATTTACAATTGTTATACCTTCCTCTTGGATCGATCCCTTGATCATTATATAGTGTCCTTCTTTGTCTCTTGTAATAGTCTTTATTTTAAAGTCTATTTTGTCTGATATGAGAATTGCTACTCCAGCTTTCTTTTGATTTCCATTTGCATGGAATATCTTTTTCCATCCCCTCACTTTCAGTCTGTATGTGTCCCTAGGTCTGAAGTGGGTCTCTTGTAGACAGCATATGTATGGGTCTTGTTTTTGTATCCATTCAGCCAGCCTGTGTCTTTTGGTGGGAGCATTTAATCCATTTACATTCAAGGTAATTATCGATATGTATGTTCCTATTCCCATTTTCTTAAATGTATTGGGTTTGTTATTGTAGGTGTTTTCCTTCTCTTGTGTTTCTTGCCTAGAGAATTTCCTTTAGCATTTGTTGTAAAGCTGGTTTGGTGGTGCTGAACTCTCTCAGCTTTTGCTTGTCTGTAAAGGTTTTAATTTCTCCATCGAATCTGAATGAGATCCTTGCTGGGTAGAGTAATCTTGGTTGTAGGTTTTTCTCCTTCATGACTTTAAGTATATCCTGCCACTCCCTTCTGGCTTGCAGAGTTTCTGCTGAGAGATCAGATGTTAACCTTATGGGGATTCCCTTGTGTGTTATTTGTTTTTTTTCCCTTGCTGCCTTTAATATGTTTTCCTTATATTTAATTTTTGACAGTTTGATTAATATGTGTCTTGGCGTGTTCCTCCTTGGGTTTATCCTGTATGGGACTCTCTGTGCTTCCAGGACTTGATTAACTATTTCCTTTCCCATATTAGGGAAGTTTTCAACTATAATCTCTTCAAAAATTTTCTCAGTCCCTTTCTTTTTCTCTTCTTCTTCTGGTACCCCTATAATTCGAATGTTGGCACGTTTAATGTTGTCCCAGAGGTCCCTGAGACTGTCCTCAGTTCTTTTCATTCTTTTTTCTTTATCCTGCTCTGTAGTAGTTATTTCCACCATTTTATCTTCCAGGTCACTTATCCTTTCTTCTGCCTCAGTTATTCTACTATTGATCCCATCTAGAGTATTTTTAATTTCATTTATTGTGTTTTTCATCATTGCTTGGTTCCTCTTTAGTTCTTCTACATCCTTGTTAAATGTTTCTTGCATTTTGTCTATTCTGTTTCCAAGATTTTGGATCATCCTTACTATCATTATTCTGAATTCTTTTTCAGGTAGACTACCTATTTCCTCTTCATTTGTTAAGTCCAGTGTGTTTTGAGCCTGCTCCTTCATCTGCTGTGTGTTTTTCTGTCGTCTCATTTTGCCTATCTTACTGTGTTTCGGGTCTCCTTTTCACAGGCTGCAGGTTCGTAGTTCCCGTTGTTTTTGGTATCTGTCCCCAGCGGCTAAGGTTGGTTCAGTGGGTTGTGTAGGCTTCCTGGTGGAGGGAACTAGTGCCTGAGTTCTGGTGGCTGAGGCTAGATCTTGTCTTTCTGGTGGGCACGTCCACGTCTGGTGGTGTATTTTGTGGTGTCTGTGGCCTTATTATGATTTTAGGCAGCCTCTCTGCCAATGGATGGGGTTGTGTTCCTGTCTAGCTAGTTGTTTGGCATAGGATGTCCAGCACTGTAGCTTGCTGGTCGTCGAGTGAAGCTGGGTCTTGATGTTGAGATGGAGATCTCTGGGAGATTTTTGCCGTTTGGTATTACGTGGAGCTGGGAGGTCTCTTGTGGACCAGTGTTCTGAAGTTGGCTCTCCCACCTCAGAGGCACGGCCCTGATGCCTGGCTGGAGCACCAAGAGCCTTTCGTCCACACAGCTCAGAGTAAAAGGGAGAAAAAATAGAAAGAAAGAAAGAAAGAGGCTATAATATAGTGAAGTAAAATAAAGCTATTGTAAAGCAAAGCTATACAGACAAAATCTCACCCAGAAGCATATACATATACACTCACAAAAAAAAGGAAAAGGGGAAAAATTAATATCTCCTGCTCCCAGAGTCCCCCTCCTGAATTTGGGCTGATTCGTTGTCTGTTCAGGTATTCAACAGATGCAGGCACATCAAGTTGTTTGTGGAGCTTTAATCCGCTGCTTCTGAGGCTGCTGGGAGAGATTTCCCCTTCTCTTCCCTGTTCGCACAGCTCCTGGGGTTCAGCTTTGGATTTGGACCCGCCTCTGCGTGTAGGTCGCCCGAGGGCGTCTGTTCCCCGCCCAGACAGGACGGGGTTAAAGGAGCAGCTGCTTCGGGGGCTCTGGCTCACCCAGGCCGCGGGGAGGGAGGGGTACAGAGGAGGCGGGGCGAGCCTGCGGCGGCCGAGACCGGCGTGACGTTGCACCAGCTCGAGGCGCGCAGTGCGTTCTCCCGGGGATGTTGTCCCCGGATCCCGGGACCCTGGCAGTGGCGGGCTGCACAGGCTCCCGGGAGGGGCGGTGTGGAGAGTGACCTGTGCTCACACACAGGCTTTTTGGAGGCGGCAGCAGCAGCCCCAGCGTCTCACGCCCGTCTCTGGGGTCCGCGCTGATCGCCGTGGCTTGCGCCCTTCTCTGGAGTTCGTTTAGGCGGCGCTCTGAATCCCCTCTCCTTGCGCGCAGCGAAACAAAGAGGCAAGAAAAAGTCTCTTGCCTCTTCGGCAGCTGCAGACCTTTTCCCGGTCTCCCTCCCGGCTAGCTGTGGTGCGCCAACCCCTTCAGGCTGTGTTCACGCCGCCAGCCCCAGTCCTCTCCCTGCGATCCGACCGCAGCCCGAGCCTCAGCTCCCAGCCCTGCCCGCCCCGGCGGGGGAGCAGACAAGCCTCTCGGGCTGGTGAGCGCCGCTCGGCCCCGAGCCTCTGTGCGGGAGTCTCTCCGAATTTTCCTCTGCGCCCCTGTTGCTGTGGGATCCGCGCTGATAGCCGCGGCTCGCGCCCTTCTCTGGAGTTTGTTTAGGCGGCGCTCTGAATCCCCTCTCCTTGCCCGCCGCGAAACAAAGAGGCAAGAAAAAGTCTCTTGCCTCTTCGGCAGCTGCAGACTTTTTCCCGGACTCCCTCCCGGCTAGCTGTGGTGCGCTAACCCCTTCAGGCTGTGTTCACGCTGCCAGCCCCAGTCCTCTCCCTGCGATCCGACCGAAGCCCGAGCCTCAGCTCCCAGCCCCGCCCGCCCCGGCGGCTAAGCAGACAAGCCTCTCGGGCTGGTGAGTGCTGCTCGGCGCCGAGCCTCTGTGCGGGAACCTCTCCGCTTTGCCCTCCGCACCTCTGTGGCTGCGCTCTCCTCCGTGGCTCTGAAGCTTCCCCCCTCCGCCCCCCGCAGTCTCCGCCCGCGAAGGGGCTCCTAGTGCGTGGAAACCTTTCCTCCTTCACGGCTCCCTCCCACTGGTGCAGGTGCCGTCCCTATTCGTTTGTCTCTGTTATTTCTTTTTTCTTTTGCCCTACCCAAGTACGGGGGGAGTTTCTTGCCTTTTTGGAGGTCGGACGTTTTCTGCCAGCGTTCAGTGGGTGTTCTGTAGGAGCAGTTCCACGTGTAGGTGTATTTCTACTGTATCTGTGGGAAGGAATGTGATCTCCGCGTCTTACTCTTCCGCCATCTTCTCTCTAGTCCCCAAATTGTTTTTTGAGACTATTAACAATGTCTTGCTGAGCAATTTAATAAACACAATCAGTGGTAAAGCCTGCTACTTTTGTTTTACTGGTTTGAAAAATCATTCTTGTATATATCTACTCATGGTTATAAGCCTGCCTACTTAACTAGGGAATCTTGAAGAACAACTTCTGCATGTATGATAAGGATCCTTTATTCATGGGTGACAGAGCCTATTTTGCAGTTTCTATTCACACCCAAATTGTTCTTGAGGAACAATTCAGGCATCATTTATGTGGGCCTCCCACACCCAGAATAGGTTAATAGCCAGTGTCACCTTCACTGGGCTATTCTTTGGATAGAGACCATCAAGGGAAATAGCTATTTCAGTGAGTGGCATATTAAAGTTCTAGCCCAGAGCTCTGTCTGGTTCCAATATATGTGATCGTGGCTCAGTGAGGGGGCTGCGTTGGTACCATCTCGAGGATGTAAATACAAGGAATCTAGCCATAAAGCTGAAGCATGAGAAAAGTGGGGCCTGGGATGATCCAAAAGAAGCTGAAAGAGAACGCTGTCTCTTCACTTAAGCTCCCTCTTCTCTAAGCGCCTCTATTCACCAGACACCTGTTTCCTGCTGGTTCTCCCATCTTAGTATCCACCAGCCTTTGTACTTTCCATTAGCTCTCTGGTCACTCTTATAAGTTTATTAGTTCAAGCCTGGAGTCTTGCCTCTGACCTAATTTTTCTGCCCTCCTTTTATTATTTCTCAATATCTGTGCTCATGAAATGTTATTTTAGAGTTAAGTGTTAAGGAAAGCTGTGCTTCTCCCCAAGGAGATGGTATTTTGAGGATAAGAATGACAAAACAAGCCATGTTTCCCTTTAAATTTTGGCTGCCTGGAAGCTCAGAGCCAAAGCTCAGGTTCATTAAGAATCTAAAAACTTGCTTTAATTAAGTTTTCTGTTTTTATAAATTCATCACTCAGCCCAAGTCTAGAGCTCACATTTCTACGAAATACTTTTCCCCTGGCCTTAATATCTTACTTTAGCTCATTTGTCCTGCCCCCATTTTTGACTCCAGTTGAACAGAACCAGATTAATCATATTTTTTGTTCATATTGTTCTTACATTTTCTCTCTCTTTTTTTTTTTTATTGCAAGTGATCCTGTAGTACAACAAATCCTTTGTGGAATGAGGCAAGGTATAAATAAATTATGAGTAAGTAAGCAATACCTTTACAGCAGGAAGCAAAATGAATATAGAAGCAGGACCAAGAGGAAGGAGATCTAGATGACTCTGCATGACAAAGTAGGCTGGGGATGAGGTGGCATTTCCTGGGAAGCAGGGAAATAAAGAGATGTGAGGAGATGGAAAGGATAGAAAAGAATATACCTACCAGGAATAAATTCTCTGTGTGGACAATGTCCATCAGTCTGTAGGAACAGTGAAATCTTACATTCAGTGTAAGAGTTGTCTGCTTAAAGAATTCCCCTCTGCCACAGAAAACCTTTAGTAAATTCTGCTACCACAATAGCCTGGGATTAATAGTACATGGAGGAAAGATGGTTTCCACAGTGTGACTTGACAGGCAATTGAGATAGCATGGCAGGACCAGAAAGGAAGTTAGGATTGTTAAAAAACGATAAAGCAGGTGGTAATGGGGACTCATAAGGGAATAGTTAAGTCTCCCAGTATATGAGATAAGGTTTGAGGTATTTTTCTCTTCCCTTTCTCTGTTCTTTCCTATTTCTTTGCCTCTCACTTTGCTTTCACCTCTCTTCTTTTCCTCTTATCCTTCCTTCCCTTCTTTCCTCTCTTACTTACTACCTCCCTTCCTCTTGGAAAGTGTTTGACTTTCTTCTAGGTGTCAGAGAGTCTGGTAGGTATTCAACATATAGGAGTAAGGAAGAGGTGAATGGCTCTGACATCCTGGAGCTCACACGTTAGTAAAGACCATAAAATAAAACTTAAATTAAAAATAAAATGAGTAGAGTTTAGGATGAGTGCTATAATGAACATAATCAAGGTATATACAAAGAGCATAGAAGAGGGGTGGGGTGGAGTTGGAGTTATTTTTGTTAGGGAACATATTTTTTAAACCATATGAATTGGTAACTGAAGCCTTGAAAAGCTCCCTCAAAAGCTGGAGGAATTGGGGGCATCGAATCTCATTTCAGTATTTATTCTCATTATATGGTGTTAAAGTTGTGTATAGGAAGGAAAGCAAATGCATTTCTGATCGTGTATTTTCTACTTGGGGCTTCATTCCCTTATATTCCTATTTGACTATTCAAAATTTGATGCCTATTTGAATTTTCACAAAAATATTTTTTAAATCTTCAAAGCAGCCAATTGCCCATGTTTCAAATAAATCGATACTGTTCTCCTCATGCCACGTTAAGAAGTTTACAGAAATGAAGTAATCATATTATGGATTGCATTTATGGATTTTAGGTCTCTGGACTATCACTTTCCTTTAACCATGCTTTTCTTCAGCATATAAATCTAGGGTGTTTTCAATAAAATTTATTTCCACGAAATATTTTAAGTTTTCCAAATTAGGGGTCTGAGCCTAATTTCTAATTTTGTATTAGAAAACATTACATTAGTCCTGCCATGAGTAAGGCAAGTTTTGAAGGCAGTTTCTGGTCATTTTGGTGAACTAGCTAGCCTGTAAGTAACTTTCATTTCTCTAGTTACCTTCTTGACTTTCACACTCATGTTTATCATTACCAGAGAGACAAAAGAGGAAAAGGCTGGAATTCAAGGTTTAGTTTTAGACCATGCACCAGAGCATTACCATTTAGGGCTGTTTTTTAAAAAAATGATATAATCATAATAATTATAGTAATAACTCCTATTTTCATATCATTCAGGCATAAATTTATGTTATCCAAAGAACTTTGAAAGATTAGGATTATTGCCCCTCTTTATATGAAATGAGGAAACTGAGACTTAAGAAAAATGAAGTAAAAAAAAAAAATTACAGCTAGCTTGTGTCAGTTAGAGGGAGGTTAATTAGAGATCAAAAAGAGGGAAGTTGAATTAGGTTGACTTTTTGACTCTGTAACTCCAAAATTTATTCTCTTAACTGCTACGCTATGGTACTGCTTTCTAGTCAAAGGCAACGATAGACTAATATACAAATAACTGAGATTCTTATGGGGGCTTCTGCAAGGTAGGTACACAGAAAATACTGAGTAAGGAAAAAGGGCTATCCCATAGTAATCTAATAACAAATAGGAAGATACATGTAAAAGCAGCTAGTAGATAGACTAGGTGTTTAGTCCCAGTTATCGTACCATTGAATCGTCATGGCAGCTTCTTGAAAGTAGCTGTTATTATCTTATTTTGTGGATTAGAAAATAAGGTTTAGAGAAGTTATGTGGCTTGACACTTAGCTGAGTGAGTGACCTTGCGTAGAGACTGGGTCTGTTCTGTCCTTCTAAACTAGAGGAAAAACAACAACAACAGCAAAACAACCTCTTATGGAGTTACTATTACCTTCTGTGAGGATCAGAGTTAACTCGTGTGAAAAGACTATTAGAATAACTAGGGAACAGAAGGTGCTTACAATTCTTGTTATTTATTATCATCATCACCATCACCTACAGTTTTCCTCTTTCCTCTTCATCATCTAAAGGCCTCCTAACAATGTGGCCCTTGTTTCTCTCCAACAGTGAATTGTCACCCACTGCTGAATAAAACTTCTCTTTAAAGGACAGAAAACATTACTATAACTGGTGAAGAATATTAGAAGACAACCTATAGATATATGAGAAAAGTGGCATCCAGTAGGTTAGGAAAATGTGGTGGCCATAAAAATGCCCTTCTCTGATCTCCAACTGCAGGGAGCAAACTTGACTAATGGCCTCAATGGCTGCTCTCTACACACCTTCACAGCCTTTGCGTGCAGAAGCTGTGCTTCCCAGTGCCTGAGCCTGGCAGAGATTCTAAGACAGGCTGGCTACTGGGAGACATGGGACTCCTCTGACTGGCAGCCTTGGCTCCAGGACTCATTACTGGATTTAGGAAAACTGAGAACAGCACTGCAGTCTAAGTCTTTTCTCGCAATTCTTCCCTTCCCTTTTTATTCCATTGCTTTGGGGTCTGATCGTGTACCCAGTCTCCCCCTCCCTCTTTTCCTCTCACAGGACTTTTTCCTAATAAATCTCTTGTGATCAAATCCTCTGCTGGCATCTGCTTCTAACAAAAACAAACAAAACAGAGAGAAAACAAAAACCTGGGCTTTTTAGAAATTTCTCAACATCTGGATCTCCAGCTCCAGTTAATACATCTTTGAACAATTCACTTATTCTTGGGTCTCTATTTCTTCACCAGACTGGAAAAAGACAGGGTTGCAGTAGATGATTCTCTTAATTGCTTTCATTTTATGATTCTAGAGCTATCAAATGCTGTCTAAAATAAGGATTAACACAATTGTTTCTTATAGTTCGGTACTAGATCATAGTGGTGTTAAATGGTTGCTCCATGTGTAAATTATTCTTTGATCTAAGAAAAAATATTGTTTTATCAAAGAGTAAATATTGCTTTGATTTTTGGCTCATGGATACCAACATATTGCAGCATAACAACAACAACAACAAAAAGTATCTTTGAAGATTTGCCATTATTAACACTTCTGATCCAGAACTGCTTATGTAATTTTAGAGTAAAGCATGAAATGTCTTCCTAATTGGCTTTTTTCCCCAAATTAAAAGTACTTTAATTAAACAGAATTGCATATCCATTATCACCATCAAAAGCTGACTTAAAATTTAGCTATTCTCTTCTTTCAGTTTTCAACTAGTGGTAATAGTGGCAAAGTTTTAAATCGAATCATGATTTTAAAAAAAAACCCACAGTCCTACTCCAAGGGAGATTGCTCCTTCCTAAGTCAATACTTGATTCTTTAAAGGTACAATAGTTGTGTTATTCACCTAAATGACAAATAGATCAAATATAGGATTTTTAATATGGAAAGGAAAGGTGATGGTATAACGAACCAATAGTTATTGCTTTTCCTTAATTAAAAGGCGAACACTGATAATCCATCTTTATCAATGGAATGGAACGTGAGCCTGAGAACCTGCTAGATTTAATGCAAAATAGAGTGTTGAGATTTTCCAAAATCTCTTACACATTACCTCAGTGTAGGACTATTTTTTTATAATCTTGTTCTAAGGCTATGATCAATGAGAACTTTAAGAAGGATTTAGTGGCAATGATAGGATTTTATTCTCTTGCAAGATGCCACACTGGGGGAAAATGCATGAATGGAAAATAATTTTTGAGTTATTTGATAAAATTTTACAATGCATGTTTAAGACCTTTATTTCAAAAGGCTTTAAAAAGCCAATTTTCGTGGTAATAGTCTTGATGCAATGGCATGTTCAACCTTGGTATACAAGAACTGAAGCAGTGATCATTCCAGACGCTGAGGCGTTCCAAATTAAAATGCAGTGAAATTGTGCGTAGGCGAAGTTCGTTAATAACATTTATTTAATTCCATCTTAGCTGTGAGATTTACATTCAAATTTGATTAAAATAATTTACCTTTTAAACATTTTCATCACCTTTGTGGAGTTGGACAAATTTGAGTTCTATTCAAATGAACCTAAGGAGAAAACAGGTGTATCATTAGTGTTCTCAGAAATCAGGTCCAGGAACGAAACCATGCCTGCTGTCTGGTAGGAGTAACCTGCCTAAACTCAATTTGTGACCAGATTAACCATCACTTCAGTTAGAAAGAAACCAATTGCAAAAATATTAGCCATCTTTCCCAAGCAAAGTCAAATCATGAAACAGGGACCTGGTGCCAACAACATTATTTCAGGGAATTCATACAATTCCTCAACTGCAGGGTGAAAGCTGAAATATTTAGTACTGTTGTACCAACTCAGTCTCGTTTGGCAGGTTGCACTTAGATTTCAGCAATTATGGTGAACGTTTAAAAATTTAATAAAGCATAATGTGGTTGGCCAAGATTCTGTCATTTTCATTTTTAAATCCGTTTGTAAAGTACACTAAACATCCTGCTTCTCAGTGGGTAGAAGAGCTGGACTTACAAAATGACTATGAGAAGGGTTTCATTTCAACCAGAATGTTCTTCTTTGCTTATGTACTTCTTACATACACCATAGTACCTATGTTTAGTTCTCTCTCTCTCTCAACAAAGAAAAAAAAATACATTTTTGGTTTCATATATAATGTGTGTGTGTGTTTGTGAATCCTTTACAAAATCCAGAAAGATCTTACTTGTGTTCAAATACTTGAACTCATCATTACTGAGCAGATTCTTCATTTGCAAAGCATCTTTCCTTCCTGATACCAGCTGCATTTTAATTCTAATCAAAATGTTTTACCAATAAAATAATTTATAGATTAGAAAGGGAAGACTCCCATGGTCTTATTTACTTGCACTTCCAATTGGACATTTTAAGTCTTAGTTATCATTTATTCACTGAAAAAAAATGATTTTGTTTTTGAAGGTAGTCTGGCAGTATCCCTGCCAGCTCTCAGCTTTGGTTACTAATATGGTTTCAAATGTATCTTCTCATTTCTTTATCCTCTCCATTTCTTTGCCTTATTCTTGTCACATTTTCTTGCTTGCTTGCTTTGTTTTTGACTTTTTCCCAGTACTGCCAATTTTCAGGCCAAAGTCCTTCACCTCCCACACTTTCTTTCCTTCAGCTATTTTTGGTGAAAACCTGGGCTTTTCCTGCTCTCCACCCTAGGAATTTTTTAAAATTTATTTTATGGATAAAAAAGCACTGCTTTTCTCATTATTGTAGAATATCAGTATGTTACAAATTCAATTAATTATCTATTCCCATGCTGTGCTCATTCAAGAAAGCAAAAAACTACTCTCAAATCACACTTCTTGTTTTTACTATTACTAGTAGTCTTGGTAGCAATACATTTGGAGAATAAACAGCAAATCCTAGGAGTTTGCTGAACAGTATACAGACATAATTGTATTTAATGAAAGCAATAACACCACGTGATTAAACAAGCCAGTAACCTAGAATTCTCTTTAGACTAAAGATTACAAATTGGCCATTGATTGGCTATACTCGATATACAGTTTTGTTTTCTTTAGCCACAGATTTTTTTGAAAACTGAATGATTAGAAGAGTTTAAAACAATACAAAAATGTTATTTTTGGTGGAAAAATTAGTAGATTTGGCAACATTTGGCCCAGATTTTTATATGACTTCAACTGGCAAGTGTCTGCCCTCTTTAAGAAGAGTCTACTCTCCCTTTTGTCTCTACCATTCTTTTGTTTTTGTTTTTTTTTCCATTGTACTGAATTTTTGCTTTATTTTCTTTGGAATCCATGCAGGGTACAATGGATGAAATGATAATTGCTAACCCCCATCTCTGGTCAAAATAAGCAAAACTTTGAATTAGACTTGGGGTTCTCCAAGATACATTAGCAAAGGGCTTTTTATCCTGTGACTTGAATTCCATTGTCTTTCCTGTGACTAGCTGAATACTCTTTTTTTAAAAAATTGAAGTATAGTTGATTTACAATACAATGTTGTATTAATTTCTGTTGTATAACAAAGTGATTCAGTTTTTTATATATCTATATATCTATCTATATCTATCTATATCTATCTATCTATCTATCTATCTATATATATACTTTCTTTTTTTAACATTCTCTTCCATTATGGTTTATCATAGGATATTGAATATAGTTCTCTGTGTGATACAGTAGGACCTTGTTGTTTATCCATTCTATATATAAAAGCTCACATCTGCTAATAACAAAATCCCAATCCATCCCTTCCCGACCCCTTCCCCCTTGGCAACTACTAGTCTGTACTCTATGTCCCTGATTCTGTTTCTATTTTGTAGATAGGTTCATTCGTGTCATATTTTACATAAAAGTGATAGCATGTGGTATTTGTCTTTCTCTTTCTGACTTACTTCTCTTAGTATGATAATCTCTAGTTGCATATGTCTCTACCATTCTTTGTGATTTTATACCTCTTGTGTTCCACTCACGCATATGTCCTGTCCAGTAAGCATTTGAAGTTTTGAAGTCTGTTCAGTCCCTTTATGTTATTCATTACGTCTACTTGACCAGCAAGTTCTGGCAGTTTTATCCACTGACTTAGGGCTTGGCAAACTTTTTCTTTAATCCAGAGAGCAAATGTTTTAGGCTTTGCAGACCCTAAGTTGTTGTCACAACTTCTCAGCTCTGCTATTGTAGTCCCAGTGCAGCCATAGACAGGGTGTAAACAATTGGGAATGACTGTGTTCTGATATAGCTTTATTTATGAAAATAGGCAGCAAGCTGGATTTGGTCCACAAGTTGTAGTTTGCTTAATCTTGCTCTAGATAATCATGTGCCAAGGTGTTTTATCCAGAACATTGTATCTGTGAAATGCTATATTACAAAAAAAAAGATCCTTTAGAAAATGAAATATACACCTATCAGATATTTAAATTAACTGAAAAAAAATGGTACTATTGAGAAGCATTCACCTTTGTTTACTTATAGTATTCCCAATCATACTGAACTAAAAAATCTTTATTTTAAAACTTAAAAGTCTTTATTCCCGTCCTGCCCCCAGGTTCTTCATGACCATTTTTTTTTTTTTTTTTTTTTTAGATTCTATATATATGTGTTAGCAGACTCAGACCTACTAGAGAATGGACTTGAGGACACGGGGAGGGGGAAGGGTAAGCTGCGACAAAGTGAGAGAGTGGCATGGACATATATACACTACCAAATGAATGTAAAATAGATAGCTAGTGGGAAGCAGCCGCGTAGCACAGGGAGATCAGCTCGGTGCTTTGTGACCACCTAGAGGTGTGGGGTAGGGAGGGTGGGAGGCAGACACAAGAGGGAGGACATATGGGGATATATGTATACATATAGCTGATTCACTCTGTTATAAAGCAGAAACTAACACACCATTGTAAACCAATTATACTCCAAAAAAGATGTTTAAAAAAAAATTTAATAAGTCTTAATATCTCAAAGCACTTGAACTGTGTTTCCAGTGGAAGTCTTAAATCCATCATCACTTCTCCTCCTTCACTGATACTGATCTGGTTCAGTTCCTTGATTCTCCTTTCTCTTCCATTTTATTTTATTTCATTACATTTTATCTTAAAAAAATTAATGCATGCATGTGAGGAAAAAAATTGAAAAGTAACAAAAGATATCTAATAAAAATCAGATCCCTTCCACCCTAGAGCCCTAATTCCTATCTCAGAGTCAAAGTTAGCTTTCTGTGTGTCCTCCTGCTACGTTCTATACATGTACGAGTGCAATGTGAGTGTGTGTGTGTGCATTCTTTTCATCTTTTCTTTCACACAGTCTGAGAATCCTAAAAAAAAAAAAGTCTAGGTATCATTCAATGTTGTTCTATTACCTAAAGTCAGAATCAGAACACTTAATAGAGAAAATACACATTAAGCCTGTCATGAGCTGATAATTTCCTTCAGACCTGTTTCCCACCACTTCTTTTAAAATCTATGTTCTATGCTCCTCAGTTTTTCTATCTATGAGATGGAAGGGAGAGAGGAAATAATAATGCTGTATCATAGACATTTTATGATGATTAACAGGGTAATGTCTGTAAAATATTAAGCATAAATAAGTAGTCCATGGTAGCTGGGGAACAGTGGTGGGAGGAGTCGTGGCTGTATGTAGAGTTTGAGAGCCGTTGTACAGCTGAGGCATTACCAAAAAGGATGTGGGACTTCATGGCATTTTCAAGTTTAAAATTATTTTAAGTATATAATTCCATTTAATCCTCATTTCTACATTCACCAACTATTTATTCAAATATTCACAGTAACTGAGACATAGTAAGAACTCAAATGTTAGACAATATTAATAGGGTCATCGATTTCAAGGAACTTATATTCTAGAATAGGAAATTGTTGGTATATCAACAGTACATAAAGTTAGTGATTGCATATTATGGAGAGGGATCTGCAGGTAATGAAGAAGGTGATATGGTACAGGTTAAAGAGTGGTTTGCTACTGAATTTAGATAGCTCGGCTGCTGCAGCTGTACTCCAAGTGAGTACCATTATCCTAAAATATAAAACGCTGGCTCTGGGCTTGGGCAACCAAGGTGGCCCTGTTTAACCTTTAAGGGCCTTAGGAATATTTTTAGAACATACTTTAGCCTGAACCCAGGGGAAACGATCGTCAGAATTCTTACAGAATTTATTTATTTCCCTTAAGACTTGAGGAGCTTAGTAAATAAAAGATAGGCTTGCACCATAGAATGTTGGTGAAAAGATAAAATGTAGCAATAGAACAATACAACAGAAAAAGGACCCGGGGCTGACTTCTTGGTTAAGTGCAATAGTACAAATGGAAAAAGTAACTTGTCCAATGCTTTCTTCAATATTTCTTAACAGAATTTTGGGGACAGAAAGAGAGAAGATGCAACCACAGGTTGAGAGGTGGGCTCATCCACTTTTGATGAGATATATATTTGAGGAACAAGTATGTAGTCAAATGGTTGTCAGAACTTATTAGGAAGAAGATGAGAGTTGTGTAATCAATTTTAGTCACCTTTTTTCCATAGACAAAGAGAAGTTATTGTATCATTTGGCCCATCTTCTAATAACCCACAGCATTAACTAAAGTGAGAAATACTTATTGTGCAGCTCTCATATTATAAGCATTGCCTAAATTATAGGTACTTTATATACCTTATTTTGTTAATCCACATAACAAACACAGGCAGTAAACATTAATACCCCTGATGCCAGTGAATTTAAGGTTCTTTCTTTGTCACGAAAGAATTCAGAGACAGAGTGATAGGTAAGAAGTGGATTTACTTAGAGAGAAACACGCTCCACAGGCAGAGCTTGGGCCATCTCGGAAGACAAGAGGCAAGAGGCCTCGAAATATGGCATGGTTATTTTTTATGGGCTGGATAATTTCATAGGCTGAGTGGGAGGATTATTCCAACTATTTTGGGGAAGGGGCAGGGATTTCCAGGAATTGGGCCACCGCCCACTTTTTGAACTTTTATGGTTGGCCTCAAAACTGTCATGGCACTGGTGGGTGTGTCATTTAGCAGATGCTAATGTATTACAATGAGCGTATAATGAGGCTCAAGGTCTACTGGAAGTCGAATCTTCCGCCATCTTGGACCTAGTTGGTTCTCACTAGTTTTCGTCATGTGCCATGGCTATATCATTCTTTTAAAGGTTGTGCCCTGCCCCCTTCCCTCCTGTTTCACCTCAACTTTACAGATGAAGAAATGCCAGCTAAGACTCTGGGAGAAATAGGAAATAAATTTAGGGGAACCTGTATTTCAGACAAGATGTACATGTTTTTCCACACACCTCAGTTCCTTATATAGACCAGGTTCTTATCATATACTGATGGAAATTAATATGCTTGCCTATCAAATCAGTACCAGGAAAGCTGGTTATGTTCTTTGCCTATATAACCTAATTTATAGCTAAAATAAGGTTGAATCTATTTGAAATCTACTCACTGTATCTATCTGAACATGTAGCTCAAAACTCTGAAGCTTTCCTGCCTCATCTGAGGCCCAGACCCCAATCTTGTACATAGTGACCAAAGGACAGGCTGCAGGTGGTGGATATGGGTAGGGGCCAGGAGGAATAGGGTTTTGAGCATGCCATGATCTTCCGTGATGAAAGCATTTTTAGCTATGGAGAGAGTCATCAATGAGCAGGGTCAGCAGGTGATCACATAATCTTGATCAGAATGCCAAGTGTTTAAAAGTCAGAGACCTGTGTGTGTGTGTGTGTGTGTGTGTGAGAGAGAGAGAGAGAGAGAGAGAGTATACGCATGCCTGTGTATGAGATACTCTGAAGTCTTAATCTGAGTGAAAAAATATCATTACTTTTTTCCTATGTGTTTTTTTGTTGTTGTTGTTGTTGTTTTTCTTTCAGTCTGAAATACTTTGCTGTTTCCCTTGCCTGGTAACGCCTTTAAATTCAACTTCTTCCAGGAAGCCTTCCTTGACCCCACTTATAACCCTTTCTTCTTTGCTTTGTGCGTTCCTCTCTTGGTGTGCTTACCATACCATGCTGAATGTTATTTATTCATCTGCTTGTCTCTCTTGACTCTAAAGGTACTTCAGGGCAAGGTCACTGCCTTATTAATCTCTCTGTCCCCTGTACCAATCTCTATAGGTATAGCATGAACACTATTTGACTTGAAATGAATTAAGCAAATGGTAAACGAATACTTGCAATTTTACCCTATGAAGGCAAAATGGGGTTAATTAGCTGAAGATTGTAGAGACACACTGGTTGAAAAATCAACTTCCATTTTCCCTCCCAAATTCAGTTTTTCTCTCTTCCTCTGAATTCCTGGTTTGTGATGAAAGATGTAAAGCTGTTGGGGTTTTATGAATCTTGCCACTAGCCTACACAGCCTTTCAAATATGATTCAATTTCATGCAGAGACTCAGAGCAACTTGGCAGTTAACAGCTAATGGCTTTTAAGGGTTTAAGTCACCCCCAAACATTATTCCAATAAGTTTTTGTGGTTTAATTACCTTAAAACATTAAGTAGTGAAAGAGCCCATCAATACAGATGCATTTAGAGATATCAAATGTGCACTGCTCACAAATACCACTTTGAAGGTGTCTAACACAGCATCTTATTTTGCCAAAAAAGCATGTAGAAAATAGTTTGAGTTTACCTATTTGAGCCTAATGATGTGTGGCCACCATTAAACTGGGAGAAATGTGAATTCAAAATCATTCTCTAAACAACAAGGAAGACCTTTACAAAGCAAGGGGCAGAGCAATTTCTGCCCTATCCTGTTCTCCCCCATACTATGTCAACTTTAAGAGGTGGCCTTAGTGATTAAGATCCCTGGCTCTGGATTCCAATAGCTCTGGGTTCAAATCTCACCTCTGCAATTTGTAGGGAGGTTAAGTAACAGGATGATAAGTCTCAGGGAGAATAATAATACTTATTCAGTTTAATTTTTGTGACGATTTCATGAAATGATACATGTAGAATTTTTTTTTAATAAATTTATTTTATTTATTTATTTTTGGCTGTGTTGGGTCTTCGTTGCTGCACGTGGGCTTCCTCTGGTTGCTGAGAGTGGGGGCTACTCTTCATTGCAGTGCGCGGACTTTTCATTTCTCCTTGGGTTGGCTTCTCTTGTTGCGGAGCACAGGCTCTAAGCGCCACTGGCACGTGGGCTCAGTAGTTGTGGCTTGTGGGCTCTTGAGCACAGGCTCAGTAGTTGTGGGACGCGGGCTTAGTTGCTCTGAGGCATGTGGGATCTTCCTGGACCAGGGCTCGAACCTGTGTCCCCTGCATTGGCAGGCGGATTCTTAACCACTGTACAGCCAGGGAAGCCTTAGAAATGTTAATAATAACAGCTAATATGTGTTAGGCATTCTTTTATTTTAAAAAAGGCTGTTCTTGTGATTTTGGAGGAGAGAAATAAAATGAACTTGCAGGGTCAGTATCCTATGTAAAGGCTATAAAAATGGGCCTTAATATCTCCATTGTGATTTTCCTTATTTGTACTGCAATTAAGCAAACCAAAGTTTGTCACTTATTTTACGCAGTTTCAGATTTTTTTTTTTTCTTTCTATAAAACTCATTTCTATCCTTGGGCTCACTGTAACTTCATTACTCTTTTCAAGTCAAATCACATCCCGACCTCAACAATTCAAATTGGCCTAGGATCCCTCACTAACAAAATGTTAATATTTATGAGTAACTCATTTTGCCTTCAGAGCTAGGGAGAGAAACCTTCAGGGAGACAGAAATGAGTTATTGACCCGCTATAGAATGTATCATTTGGAAAGAGCTGCTTTGTAGGGAGAGATGATTCAAATGCACAGTTTCAAGGGGCAATGCAATCTAGTTTACTGATCTCTCATTATACGAAGGTGAGGCCTTAGTGAACGCTGACTGCTTATTAGCATCTTCAGCCCACAGAAGAATCCAGATAATGGGTGCCGGTTTTATTCTCATAATTGAGCATTCAAATATTTGCATTCCTTTCATTAAGCCATCATTTAAAAAATTAAGAGCAGCAAAAAAGGTAAAGGCAATTATTTAACCTGTGATCATGGACACCATATGTTAGGTAATCTTTATTTTTAACTTGAAAGTCTCTAAGTAGTTTAAGTGAGCAGCTCATGGCCTCTGAAATCACTAATCCCCCTTCCTGAGTCACATCTCCCTAGGCCACCTCTGAGCACATTTCTTCCTTTTTCATGTTCCATTTTGCTCCTATGCCAGGCAAGCTGGTGTTTCCCTTCTGAGAGAACTCAGTTTTGAGACTGCATCTAAAATCCTTTGGTCAGTTTTGTTTTGTTCTTTAATTTTTTAATTTAATTTTATTATTTTTTTATACAGCAGGTTCTTATTAGTCATCAATCTTATACACACCAGTGTATACATGTCAATCCCAATCGCCCAATTCATCACACCACCATCCCCACCCCCCCACAGCTTTCCCCCCTTGGTGTCCATACGTTTGTTCTCTACATCTGTGTCTCAACTTCTGCCCTGCAAACTGGATCATCTGTACCATTTTTCTAGGTTCCACATAACATGCGTTAATATACGATATTTGTTTTTCTCTTTCTGACTTACTTCACTCTGTATGACAGTCTCTAGATCCATCCATGTCTCAACAAATGACCCAATTTCGTTCCTTTTTATGTCTGAGTAATATTCCATTATATATATGTACCACAACTTCTTTATCCATTCGTCTGTAGATGGGCATTTAGGTTACTTCCATGACCTGGCTATTGTAAATAGTGCTGCAATGGACATTGGGGTGCATGTGTCTTTTTGAATTATGGTTTTCTCTGGGTATATGCCCAGTAGTGGGATTGCTGGATTATATGGTAATTCTATTTTTAGTTTTTTAAGAAACCTCCATACTGTTCTCCATAGTGGCTGTATCAATTTACATTCCCACCAACAGTGCAAGAGGGTTCCCTTTTCTCCACACCCTCTCCAGCATTTGTTGTTTGTAGATTTTCTCATGATGCCCATTCTAACTGGTGTGAGGTGATACCTCATTGTAGTTTTGATTTGCATTTCTCTAATAATTAGTGATGTTGAGCAGCTTTTCATGTGCCTCTTGGCCATCTGTATGTCTTCTTTAGAGAAATGTCTATTTAGGTCTTCTGCCCATTTTTGGATTGGGTTGTTTGTTTCTTTAATATTGAGCTACATGAGCTGTTTATATATTTTTGAGATTAATCCTTTGTCCGTTGATTCATTTGCAAATATTTTCTCCCATTCTGAGGGTTGTCTTTTCATCTTGTTTATGGTTTCCTTTGCTGTGCAAAAGCTTTGAAGTTTCATTAGGTCCCATTTGCTTATTTTTATCTTTATTTCCATTACTGTAGGAGGTGGATCAAAAAGGATCTTGCTGTGATTTATGTCAAAGAGTGTTCTTCCTATGTTTTCCTCTAAGAGTTTTATAGTGTCCGGTCTTACATTTAGGTCTCTAATCCATTTTGAGTTTATTTTTGTGTATGGTGTTAGGGAGTGTTCTAATTTCATTCTTGGTCAGTTTTGATCTAAGGCATGTGAAAGTGTTTCTGCCCATTAGCTGGCTAGAAGAAAAGGTCGCTTTTTTTGTGTTGGTCTGTTTTTTACATTAAGGAGATAACAGGGAGTTTGGAATGGCTAGTAGAAGGCTATATCTTAACATCTGTTAGTTGAATCTGGGCAAGCCAATTCCCTCAAATTGGTGTATAACCCCCTTGAGGGGGGAAAACACGCACTAGCTCAGAAGTTTCAGTTAGATGATCATAGGGGATGTTAACTGATACTAAGCTGTGGGAAAGGGTAACCTAACAAAGGAAAGAATACATACAAACTTTTCTGCTTAATAAACTTTTCTGCTTTTTTATCTTAGCCCTAGTTAGGTCAACTATGGTATTGTTCCCATCAACCAATGCCCTGAAACAAGAAAAATAATCATAAATACAAACAACTTCAGTTTCTAGTATCCAAATGTATCTAGATGGTCTTCTAAGTTTGGGGGAAGGGAAAGCTGCATGTGAGAAACACAATATTGCTATGAGGACTGTAGGAGAGGAAAACTTTTCCTTTCTTCTCTTCGAGGTTCTTTGACTGGTCTAATAATTAAGTTGACATAAGTCAGATTAACAGGAGCAAAACAAATGCAATTTCCTGTGTACGGGAACTCATACAAATAATGAGACTTAAAGTAGTGACCAAAGCAGGCAGCTTTTATATAAAGCTTTTAGACAAATAAATAATAAAAATTCAGGAAGAACTGACTTGGGCTTGGGGGAGCTAGTTAGTGAAGACATCACAAGGTTTGTTTTTCTAGGCTTCTTGGCCCTGAATTTCCTGTCTCTGGTGATGAGGACGCCCCTCTTCCTCCTGGAACATGGAGGGTACCTTTCCCAAGGGAGATCTTTAACAATCATTTATTTAACTTTTTTTTTCTACAGTTTTTAAAGGTTGCACACCATTTACAATTATTACACAACATTGGCTATATTCCCTGTGTTGAGCAATGCGTGGGAGATTTATGTCTTGCTTTCGGGGGACAAAGAAGGGTCAGAATATCCTTCTTGCACCTGCTGTTTCTTAAGTAACTGATTCACACTAATCTCTGTGCTAATGGGGCATCTTTTGGGGTGGCATATTCTGCTCCCCTTCAGGACCAATGAAGTAAATCACATAAAATGCACGTGTTAAGTTATGTTGCACAATATACATCTAAGGTGCCATTAGATGAACAGAATAATGATTAACTGTGAATCACCAAAGTATATATTAGCTTTTAATTGCCCTAGTAATAATGATAGTAGAAAGTACTAGGATAATTATAAACCTGTCTGGATTGTGGTGTAGTTGGATAAGCACAGGTTTGGAGTCAGACAGACCTAAATGAACTCCAGGCTTTCGTTTTCATAGCTTCATGACATTGGACAATGCATTCTGCCTCTGTGAAATGTGGATGATAATTTCCATTTCCAGGTTTGTTTAATGGGTTAGAGATAATGTATCTAAAGCATCTAGCATTGTGCCTGACGTAGATGTTCAATATTCAGCAGCACCAGTGGCAGCAGCAACTGTTGTTATTATAGTCCTTGCTCCAAGAAATTTCCATCATAAAAAGAGAGAATGAGTTCCTTTAGAAGTAAAACAGTCAGTGCACCCTCCGAAGGGGCCCGAGGCAAGGGTGGCAGTGAAGCAGAGGTAGTAGGTGGTCTTAGGTCTGGGTTCTGGCTGGAGAAGTGAGGTCTGGCATATGCTTCTGATGAGACCTGCAGACAGACACTTGTTCTGCAGGGTCATTGGGGTTTTCTTTTTCATAGAACACCCAGAAAAGGCATTTCCACTCAGAGGCACCTTGTTTCATGCAAACACACCATTAAACTCACTTTAAAGCTGATATTCTTCACCTGCATCACTGGCTTCTACTACTAGAGGAATAGGAATCAAGTTTCCCCTTTTGGTTTTATCGGAGAAGAAAACCACTGAGCAATTCCTTAAACCCCTGGCCTAAGGTCGTCATTGAGCTGGCTCTAAGTTTTTAGAGGTAAGTTGCTAAATTGCTCTGTTGCTCTAAGTATCAGTTCCCTCATCAGTAAAACAGTGCAAATAATAAAATATGATATACAGGAATACTCTGTGACATTTCATCCTATCCTCACAACAAGTGCCTAACACAGGTCCTTTTAGATGAGGCGTTTCTGCCTGTGCTCTAATCCCTGCTAGGACGATCTCATCCACGACCTGGTAAAACTAAGATGGTCTTGCCTCCATTTTCACTATGTTCTGTACCATGGTCATCAAGTAAAGTCAAGCCCTCTTCCCTCCCCCTTAATACTAAATAATAGGCTAGTACACGGATACCACTGTCAGTAGGTATTGTCAATAACCATGCTTTAAACTCATTAAGAAGGAGTTAAATCATTTCATCCAAAACGAAATCACATACCTCCTTCTTTTCCTTCTCTTTCTCCTTCTTCTTCTTCTTCTTCATCATCATCATCATCATCACTATTCATCAGATGTTTCCTATATGGCCATTGCTAAGGTCTGAATGTCTGTGTCCCCTCAAAACTCGTATGTTGAAATCCTTTTCTCCAAGCTGATGATATTTGGAGGTGGGGCCTTTGAGAGGTAATTGGGTTATGCCTCATGACTGGGATTAGTGCTCTTATAAAAGAGGTCCCACAGAGTTCTCTATCCCCTTCCATCACGTGAGGGCACAAAGAGAAGTTGGCAGTCTACCGCCCAGAAGAGGGTCTTGTCAGAACCTGACCATGGTGGCACCCTGATCTCAGACTTACAGCCTCCAAAACAGTAAATTTCTGTTGTTTATAAACCACTCAGTCTGTAGTATTTTGTTACAGCAGCTCTAGCAGACCAAGACAGCCATCACTGGGCTCTGCTACATACATTATCTCATTTAATCCCTCAAACAACTTTAAAGGTAAGTTTTATTATTATCCCCATTTTATAGATGAAGTAGCTGAAGGCCTATTTTGGTGAATAATCTGCCCCACGTTTTAGAGGTAATACAGGAGAGGCTGGAGTTTGAACCACATTTTCCGGTTGCAATGTCCATTTACAATTCTTTGTACATTATTTTCATCTAAGATCATGTGACTGAAGCTAAGTGGCTTATAATCATTAGGACATTTGTATACCACATACCTTAGTTATTGGTTGGTCATCATTCCAGCATGACGATGATGAAGGCTATTTGTTCATTTTTTCCCATGAAAGGTCTTTATCTTGGAGAAAATTCCCTATTCTATTCTTATTAGAATCAACAGTGTAGCAACTGTAAGCACATCTTCTTGTAAGTGTCTGTAGATAATATGTTCCTGAATTGTTTTAATATATAGTAGGACTGGAGGAATATTATGCACATCAGTCTTATAAGTAATGTGACACAAATAACAGCTACATTTAGCGGCAAACAATTATTTTCTTCCAAAGTAAAATCATTCATTTTTTTAGAGTGAATTGGAAATTGGCATACAACATTGTCTCCTTACATAATTTGGGTGAGGTTCCTTTACTCAATTGTCTGAATTTTTACTACCTGAAGATAATCAGTTTTTCTTTAAGAATTTTCAAGATCTACTGACACTTTATTTTTGCCTGCGGTAAGGAGCAAAATTGTGTTTATGGTAATAGTGATATTAGTACCTATTTTGATGTTATTAGTATAAGGTTGCTACAGAGTTGACAGAATAAATCTCAAGTGCCTGGTACAGTTCATTCATATATTAATTCATTTTATTTGGAGAAAACCTACTATATGCTGGACCTGTGATACATCTTGGGTGTGCAATGGTGGATACAGGATCAGACCTAAACACTGATCTAAAAAAGATTTTTGTCTAGGGTAAGATGCAGACAATAAAAAAGAAAAATATATTTTCCAAATTTCAGTAAGTCATAAAAATAGAGACCTATGAAAGAGAATAGTTGAATAATCAGGGACACTGAGGAATTAATTTTAAGCAGAGCTCTAAAGTTATAGAGTAAACCTAGGTCAGCAAAAGACAAAGGTATGTTCTCGGAAGAGGGAAGAGAATGTGTGATTCTTTGGAGCTGGAAACAGATGTTTTTGAGGAACCGAAAGAAGACCAGTGTAGTTTGGACTTAGTAAACAAAGGCGAGTTATAGCTCATGGTGAGGTCACAGATGTCGATGGAAAACAATGAGATTTCACAAAGTTAAGGAGCTGATTTCTCTGGGCCACCTAGCTAATTAGTGATAATTTAAACCCAGGTTTTTATTACTGTAAATGTCAGCTTATTTCTCATTAAGTCCCTAGAATGAGAACATTCAATAAAATAATGATGATAATTAGTAATAATAGTAATAATAAGAATAGCTAAAATGAGTTAGTGCTTCTATGTGTCAAGCTCTCTTGTAATCACTTTTCAAGCACTGAAGAACTTAATCGACACATGAAATCTATGAATTACTTTAATCTTTGCATGAAACTTAATATTATACTCATAAGTATGTGGAGGTTAAATCACTTGCCCATATCACACAGCTACTGAAGGATGGACTTGAATTTGAGCCCAGGGTTATAAGACACTTTAGAGACTGGACGTTTAGTCCTCATCTTCATGGCAGATTAAATTTTTTTGCAGCTATTTACAACTTACCAAAAAGTTGTAAGAACAACATCATGTCTTTATCTTGAACTGTTTGAGAGTAATTTGTTGACATGATACACTACTATCCCTAAAAACTTTATCGTATAATATTTACAACCAAGGCTTTATCTTATAACCATCAAAATCAGAAAATTGAAATTGATACCTTTTTTCTAATGCAAGACTCTATTCAAGTATAATTTATTATACTAATAATGTCCTTCCAGCAAAAGATCCAGTCCAGGATCAGACATTGCATATAACTGTCATGTTTATTTAGTCTTCTTCAATCTGCAGAATTCCCCATTCTTTGCTTGGTGTTCATGACCTTGTGGCTTTTGAAGATATTACATCCTTTGTCTTAGAGAATCTCCCTCAATTTGGGTTTATGAGATATTTCCTCATGATTAGACTCATGTTATATGGTGTTTAGGGTAGGAAGATGGCAGAAATGTTGCTGTGTTCTTGTCATTGTCTACCATCAGGTGATACACAATTTCAGTTTGTCCCAATTTTGAAGATAATAATATTGACCACCTGAGTAAAGTGTTTCAGAGGCTACTCCATACTGTTGGAGCTTCAACATACTGTGCTGGGCTTCTGCTGCCACTCACCACACTCTTGCACAAATCCCTCCTCTACCCACCTGAGCTCTGCCTTCCTGTGTCAGACGACCATGGCCACTCCTTCTCCCCCACCACCAGTACCATGCTTGTTCCCTACTCACCTCCCACCCACTCAGGTTCTGACCCTCCTAAGCCTGCCTTACTCATTCTCACCTAATGGCTACTACATAGAATTTTAAAGGAAGGAAGAAGAAAGGAAGGGAGACAGGAAAGAAGGTCAAAGGATAACTTCTAGTTTAGAATAAAAGACATGTAGAAATGTATTGCTTTCATTTGAGAAAAGTGCTCAAAGTGATGCCAGATGAAATAACAAACACATTGTTCTTTCTCATTATACTCCACAGGAATTACTGCACACGTGTGCATGTGTGCGTGTGTGTGTGTGTGTGTGTGCGTGTGTGTGTGTGTAATAGCTTTTCTGGTGCTACAATCTCTTAGTCTGCCTTGTCTGATCTGCTATTCAGTTATCTACTCACTGCTCTCAGGAAAGTAGGTATTTTCCTAGTGGGAAAAGTCTATCATTAATCATTGCATATTCAAGTTCTTTTTTCTCTCTGTTCTGGACAATATAAATACGAAACTGGAGAACACAGTTCTGCTTTCCCTCAGTTTTATACCATGGTGCTCTTAACACCTGCCTTAAAGTCCTTTGTCCATAAAGGCAACAATATACTCATATGGGGACTAGTTTGGAGGTCAAGTCCAAGACTACTACTTATACCTTGACTTTAGCCATGTGACTTACCTATTTGAGCTTCAGACTCTTTACCTCTAAAATGAGTATAATTTTATAAGGGCACAATTATTGTTGTAAGGACTAAATGAAATGATTTAGGAAAAGTGTTAGCATGGTTTACAAACTACAAAACATAGACTTAAATTTACCAAATGCTTCTCACACCTGACAGTACTCTCCTTTGTACTCAATAGTACTTTGTTAATTTCTCTCTCATAACAAAAGTTGTATTCTATTTGTGAATCATATGGAGTTCATCTCCATTGGGCTGGGATCTTCTTAAGGGCAGGAATTGTTTTTCATTGCTATATCCTCAGCACTTAGCAAAGTTACTTGTAACATAAAAGGTGCTCAATGTATATATGGATTGAAGGATGGAGGGTGGTGGAATTGTGGGATGGTTAGATGAATGGATAAAAGGATGAAAGAATAAATTCATGAAAGGATAAATGGACAAAAGAATAAACAATTATAACAAGGTTCGAGTAAGGGGCTCAATATTTATTGAATGTTCATTACGCACCAAATAATTAATCGGCTATTTTACATATGTTATTAATACCTCATCAAGTTATTATGTTAAAGAAGAGAGAAACAAAACTTAATAAAGTAAAAAACAAATAAAGTCCATACTTTTGACTTTACCAAAAGAGTGCTACAAATGTTCTTTCTGCTTTGATATAGTAAATTCTATTTTTTCAACATAAAAGAAATATTTGCTATTAACCCAGGAGATAGGATTCTATAATTATTAAGAAAACTGAGCTTAGTCTAGATTGTTAAGGTTAGAAAAAATTCACTATCAATTAGAGAAAAGTGAAAGGTTTGGTGAGCATTTCCAAACTCAAATAAACCTGTGGTCTTCTCAAGACACACTTTTCTTTATTTTTTAATTCTAGATTCAATTCAATAATGTCAGAGATAAAGAATTAAACCTATATACTGTTTTCAAAGGATAACTCTGAGAGATTGTGTAGGCAAAGAATTGATAGACTCATACAGATCACCACTACCACATCATTTATAATTTCCTCGCAAAAGTTCATGCCTATGAATTGGGTGATATAAACTAAAATGTGAGAACATGGAGCTTATAATAGAGGAGTGTTTAAAAGGAAAATCACATATACAGGAGCCCATTCATATAGCAATGTTTTGGGGAATATAACTGCATTCTAGAATCTAGAATCCTAATCTAGAATGTAGTACTAGGTGTTTGGGAGGAAAAAACCAGTGATACATGTTGCCTGCCCTCCAGTGTCTCCTAGTCAGTGAAGTCCAAGATTCTGAAAAAAAATAAATAGTTTCAGAGATGTGGTGAATGTTTGTGTAGCAGAGAGAAAGAGATTCTAGTGGAGGATTGAGAATATGGCCCTTAACAGGCTGGAGGAGTTAGGGATGGTTCTCTAAAATCAGCGGCATTTTCTTTTGTTCATGAAAGATGAGTGGACATCTGTCAGGCGGATAAGGTGAGGCATATTGTGAGAGAGGAAACCACAATAAGATGCACAAATATTCACTTGAGACTGCAGATTGTTCCTTATGACTAATGATTCCATATGGCTCTAAAGCTCATGTGCAAAGGTTCATGTTTAGAGTGACAGTTGAGGCTAAGAAAGCAGAGGTAGGCTGGGCTCATTGGACCATGAACCATAAAGGGAATGCACAAAAGCGCATCTTTGTCTTTTTTGGCTGTCATTTTGGAGTCTCTTCAAATTATATATGCATATTATATGTTTATATAAATATAAATTATATATATAAATATATATATTATATAGTATTTTGTCACCTCCTGAAAATCTCTATCTGAAGGCCTGTTCTGCCAGTTTTGCCCAGAGCACAGAGTGCCTCATTCCTGATCTCCACCCTGAACTCCTTGCAGGGCGTGTTGAAGGTCAGCGACTGCAGTGGCTAGTGACCTGATCCTTGTAGAGGCAGGTGGCAAGTGCCAAGTTTTAGCTGGCAATTTGGAGATATTTTCCAAATATATACACATTATAGATGCATATTTGTACACCGTGCATACATAGATGTATTTATTTTTGGAGTACAAGTTACAAGCTACACTTTCATCAATTAGTACATACTTGCAAAAGAGTGAGCTTGATAATTGTTTCCTCCTTCTGTTTTACATTTTTTGTTGTTTTTCTCTCACATGAATAGTCACATTTTGGTTCCTTCTGACTGGTGTTCTTTCTTATTTCATTTTGAACAGTACTCAAACCTTGAGCGATTGATAAGAAGAGTTTCTTCTACCCTCCCTTATTGTTTTGAGTCCTGATGAAGTGTGACCTGAATAGGATTAGAAAATCACACAACATCCCAGCAACCGTCCTGATAGGGAACATGGCCCAGTTTTTGCCCTTGTCATCTCCATGCTTCTTGAAGTCATTTGTGTTCTCAGGCTTAATTAGTCCCCAGGAGAGTACCTTCCTAAGGATGTAGAGGTGCCATTCAGCTTTTGTGGGGAATGTGCTATCAGAGTGTCCTTTTGGCCCATCATCTCTCAGCCCACATCATCATTCCTAGAAAAAGCACTCCTGATATACTCTGTCAGTGATTTCTAAAATGCCTATTGATGTCTGAATTTTGTCAGAACCAAAATAAACAAATAAATAAATATAGCTATGTATAGCAAAAAAGATATGAATTGTCCCAATCCGTTTATTTACTATTGGATGAGGATGGGCATATCAAACAACATTTTACTCACCAGAGTGCTAACTAAATTTCACTTACCATTCCTCTTCTCTATTAGACCATATTTTGTGCCACTCATTTTCTGTATTTGAAAGATATCTTTAGTTTTCTTAAGCAGGTTACTAGGTTTTCAAAAATAAGATAACACAGTTTGATTTTTTGAAAAGCAAAGAGCCCCTTCAAGAAAGACTCTCCCTTCCATTTCCTTTGAGGGTAATCATGTGTTGGAAACAGTAAGCCCAGAACCAAAGAATCACAGTGGTATGACTAAAGCTTAGAGAATTTGCTCAGAAAAGTTTCCAAAATGCAGGTCTTTGGGAGCCAGTAATTTAAACCTGTGACACACTGTTTTATTGGCCCCAAACTCACAGGGTCATCTGATTATGCCTATGCATAAATGGCCAAATGAATCTCAATCTCTTTAAAAGTTATTATGCCTGTAGAACTCAAGAAGATGTGGTTAGTTTACTGTCATTCCTGAAAAGTTCTATTTCTCTGGCAGTACCTGATAAAGAAGGGGATTTCTCAAAGTCAATCACTCAAAATAAAGAACTTAAATCCACTTTAATATACCTCTGGGAAGCAGATCTGCATTAACCTAGTCTACGACTTCTCCGGCAATAATAAGGTTTAAGAGAGTACACAGCCACTGGTGATTTCTGCAAGTGATACAGTGAGGGGACAGAGACAATGAGACAGACACAAAATGGAACCTGGGATTAAGGGATCTTCCACTCAGCCATGTGTGGAACGTCGAAAATTAATGCGGTATTCTTTAGCGAGCAGCTGTCAAGTTGTTGTAATTTGCAAAATGTTTTTTTTTTTCTTCTTCTTCTCCGTCACCAAAAGACATATTAGAAATGGCTTCATTTCTGAGGGATGACAAAGTTAATCCTATTTGGAGTTTCAGTTGAAGAAAATGACACTTGAAGCTTGTCTTGCATTTATCAAATGAGCCAATGAGTTCACCATTTACTGAGTACTTCTGAATGGAGACACAGTATCAGATTATAAAGGTTATAATATTAGGTCATAATATTGTATTATATTATAAAGTATTAGGTTATAAAGTTGCATTGAGAACAGTCACTTCCATCAAGACACTTGATATCTAGTGAGAGTTACAAATGGAACAGAGCTTTCTAATTTCCTGTTTCTATAAACATCCAGGTAGAAGTAAGCAAAGGGTGGGAGGGGAGGACACAGGTGGACCTAATGGGTTGCCCCAAAGTTAAAGAGCCATGGATGACATGGGGACAGAGATAAGACAGACCTGAGGAAGTAGCCTGGTACTCAAGAAGGGTCCTGGGTCAGGCATGGTCTTTTGTTTTGTTTTACAATTTTTTAAAAATTGAAGTACAGTTGACTTGCAATATTATATTAGTGGGCATGGGTCTTTTGAGGCCTTTATTTAATACATCCAGAGGCAGTCTGTGTTTCCATAGAAATACCTCTTTGTATTATAATTACACCATAATGTATATTAAACACAATTTAATTACATGCACATGAGCAAGAGCGCTGTGTTTCATCTTCCAGCATGTAGCAGTGTGTGGTATCTTGTATGCACAAAGTAAATGTTTACGTAAATAGATCAAAAAATGACATAAATTTAGTCATGCCTAAAGAAAGCTTTTGAGAACAGTATTAGTGGCACAGTTTCAAAGTTCAAAAGAAATACAAACACGGGACTCTTATTGTGATACAAAAGAGCAGTTCAGAAGCTAGGACAATAAATAATAAGCACTTCAGGAAATGGGGGTTCTAAGATGGGCAAGGAGAAATCCTCTGGGATACTGGCTATAATAAGGGTAAGAATAATTCATTGGAGGTGGCAAACTTTGAGGGTGTAGGGCCAGTTGATAAGTTTAATAGTATAGAAGTTGTTCAGATAAGCTGCAGAAATACATACATACATACATATATACCTTCATTTCTTTGCATCCCCTTTATGCCAAGGCAGGCCAGAATGACAATTGCTTTAAATTTCCACAATCCCTTCCCTACATTGCTCTGCTGATATAAGCTTTCCAATCATAAGAACTGCACTGCACCCCCAAATAGAAATGCCATAAAGTTTATTTTGATATATTGAACTCATTCTATATCTGGGAGGTCTGTCAGGGATGGAGCACATATCAGCTGATTACCTGAGTTTCCACTTGCCAGAGACTTTCTCCTTGCCAGTTGGTCAGAAGGTGATCAGCTGCCGCAGGCCCACTTTGGTCCACTACATTTTATTTTTTCTGTAGCCAAAGAAGCTGACATCCTAACAAAAGTGTAATCACTTGATAATGGATATGCTTGTATTATCCAAGCCACCCATTCAGCAGTAGAATATTCATCAGTCTCTCTGATTAAAGAGAAGAAGGTGCTTTAGAGTTTCTCTCATTTCCATGAATTTTCAAGATGGGTTTGTTCCCGTCTGGCATCTGTTTTGTTTGTAATTTTCTCAGTTTAGTTGAATAAAGAGAATTCAAAGATACCGTTCTGAGACATCAGGGCAGGAACCTGGATAATAAAGTTAGATCTACCACTTTTAAGATGATAGGTTAATTAATCAATTTCTCTGGGCTTCAGGCTTATTTATCTGTAAAACTTTTCTATCATTCATACCTGCATTCATTCATTTGACAAGTATATACTGAGAATCTAATATACACCGATCTGGGTACTAGGAATACAACGTAAGAAAAAAATCCATTATTATCAATGACTCATGAAGCTAATATGCATTGTATTTACTCAAAAGGATCTTGTAATACAGACATGTATAATAGGGGCTTTCACCTAGTCAGAAAGATGCTTATGACAAAAATGATGCTTGAACTGAGATCTAAGGTTTAAAGATAAGTTAACTAAGTGAAGAGGAATAGAAAAGAGTTTTCAATGCAGGGAGAACAGTATTTGCAAAGGCCCTGTGGTTGGAAAGGTTGTAGAATTTTGAAAAAAGCCAGTGACAGTGTAACACAGGGAGCAGGGAAACAATGAAGCGATATCAGTGCTTCTCAATTGTTCCCTGCATATAAAACACCTGGGGATTTTCTTTTAAATGCAGGTTCTGGTTTAGTAGGTTTGAAGTGGAGCCTGAAAGCAGAAGCTCTTCTAGAGAGACCTTGGAAGTGATGTCAGCGTTCCAGGTCCACAGACCACACTGAGTAGTAAAGTGCCAGATGGAGTTTGGTTTCTGCCATTATGACCAAAAAGGGGGATTTTCTTGTTTATTTTAGTATTACCTAGGAAAGAGCAGGGATGGTACATCAGGCATACCAAAGCTACAGCTTTGTCATTTTCTTATTTCTCTCTTCTTTTTCTGTTCTCCTAGCTTTTACCTCCAATCTCTCTCCATACCAAATGAAGACAGAGAGACATTTTTACTCAAGTACAAATAGACTTTTTCTACCCAGGGAGAACAGGACATAATTGGCCTGGCTAGAGTTTCATGCCAATAGTTTGAACCAACCTCTGTAGGTAGCGGGGAGTTATTGGTCCATCTTGGGTCAAAAGTCTACCCTGGTCAGGTATAACATAATTTACCTAAATATATAGTTAACAAAATATCAATACTGGAAGGGGAGTAATTGTGAGTTTATCAATAATCCCAATTTATGTCTTGCAATAATATCAAAACAAAAGATTAAATGTAAAGCCATGGTTCAGGATTTCTTAGTGCTTAGACAAGAAACAGAAAGATACGTCATTTTACTGTTTACTAACGTAAGTGATCACTATTTAGGAAGGAAAGCAAGAAAATTACAAATTAAGTGCTACTACTACTAATCCCCCAAAATGTATGTTGGAACTAAATGAATAGAATTCTATTTTGAGCTGCTCTAATTCTATAGACAATTCCTGTGGATGTTCAGAACAGAGACAGTAAAGGTCAGTAACATTACATGTGATCCAGGACCTTATCTCAAACTCCTCCAGCATGTGGAGAATTATTATGAGACCAGGGACTCTTTCTTCTCCTAACAGTAGGTCCCTTTTAGTGGAGAGAAAACATTAGTTGAAAAGTGAGAAGTCAATGTAAGAATTCGGTATCAAGGTCATTCTGATATAGTTATTAAAACAAAACTAAAAAGGTGCAAGCTTGGGTTACACTTCTGTGACCTTGGTATACCGTTGGTTTATTTATACTGCACATTAAGTACGTATCATCATATGCCCTTGATTTCAAGAAGCTTAGTCTAGGGAATTCCACGGAGGTCCAGTGGTTAAGACTCGGTTGGTGCTTTCACTGCCGTGGGCTGGGGTTTGATCTCTGGTCAAGGTACGAAGATCCCGCAAGATGCTTGGTGCAGCCAAAACAAAAAAAAACTAAAGTGCTCTGGAAGCTTAGTTTATTGGGGAGGACAATCATAGTTACAGACAATTCCTGTAAGAAGAGAAATTTGAATAATAGGCAGAATTATAATAAGGAGGAATATTCCTGGGAGACGGAGAGCCAAAACTTGCCTAAGTGAGTTAGAGAGAGAGATCTTCATAGAAGTGGAGGCATTTCCGGCATTTCAGCTGATGCATGAAGAATTTATTAGTGGGAGATTTTGAAGTGGCAGGAACTTTAAGACAGAGCAAAGAGCCATTTACAATGTCCTCCAAGAGACTATATGAGTAGGTCAAAGGGCAGGTGGATGCAGTCTACGGGTATGTGTGTGTGTGAGTGTGTGTGTGAGTTGGGGTAGGAGACAGAATTGGGGGTAAATTATGATGAAAAGAGATTTGCCTGGAAAGGTAGGCAGGAGGTACCACAAATGTAATTTCTTTGCACTTCAGTTTTTCCACCTTTTAGATCAGCAGGGTCATGTAGATATCTTTCCTTATTTAATGGCCTGAACAACCTCAGGGTGTAAAGGGTCTGGCACATTGTTAGCACTCAATTCATACTGGTTGAATGAGAATCCTATTGATATTGAAAAGTAGAGTGTGTGTGTGTGTGTGTGTGTGTGTGTGTGTGTGTGTGTGTATTTTGGTGGTTGGAGAACTGAACATAATTTACATTGCTGAGTAGCAGAAACCATAATCCATATGATTGTAGTGACAGCCTTCTATAAACCCAATGCCATTCTATCTTCTTAAACTCACATCGCATGCTCTATAAATCACGGGTAGAAGGAAGACCCATGAGATGACAGTGAACTCTTTGCTGTGCTTTTTAATCCATCCATCTCATTAGAAGAATGTTTGTAATCTACATATTTTTGTTTAAAATTATATTGTGATTTTGACATCTAACTGCTAAACTATGTTAACCTTCTCCTCTTAAATGTTGTATCTTCCTGAAAAACAAAACACAACCAAATAAAAAGAGGCATACACACATGCAAACAACCCCACAAAACAAGGCCAGGAACCAATTCAAATGGCAAAGATAGGAGGAAACACAGACAATCAGATGGAGGAGAGGTATTTCTGCAGTTTCTCAAGATATGTGTTTGTCTTTTGATCTGGAAACAGAAACAGACACACACACACACACCTAGAGCAAAGTGGAGAAATAAGGGCTTATGGTGAATATCTTTTTTTTTAATTGAAATATAGTTGATTTACAATGTTGTGTTAGTTTCTGGTGTACTGCAAAGTGATTTTGAGATAGATAGATAGATTCTTTTTTCATTTTCTTTTCCATTGTGGTTTATTATAGGATACTGAATATAGTTCCCTGTGCTATACAGTAGGACCTTGCTGTTTATTTTATAGATGGTGGTTTGTATCTGCTAATTCCAAACAGCTAATTTATCCCTCCCTACCCTTTTGGCAACCATAAATTTGTTTCCTATGTCTATGAGTCCCTTTCTGTTTTGTAAATAAGTTCATTTGTATCATATTTTAGATTCCACATATAAGTGATATCATATGATATTTGTCTTTCTCTGACTTAATTCACTTAGTATGATAATCTTTAGGTCCATCCATGTTGCTGCAAATGGCATTATTTTATTCTTTTTTATGGCTGAGTAGTATTCCATTGTGTGTGTGTGTGTGTGTGTGTGTGTGTGTGTGTGTGTATTGCATCTTCTTCATACGTTTATGTGTCGATGGACACTTACTTAGGTTGCTTCCACGTCTTGGCTATTGTAAATAGTGCTGCTATGAACATTGGAGTGCATGCATCTTTTTGAATTAGAGTTTCTCTGGGTGTATGCCCAGGAGTGGGATTGCTAGATCATATGGTAACTCTATTTTTAGTTTTTTAAGGAACCTTCACACTGTTCTTCATAGTGGCTGCACCAATTTGCATTCTCACCAACAGTGGTGGAGGGTTCCCTTTCCTCTACACCCTCTCCAGCATTTATTATTTGTAGACTTTCTGATGACGGTCATTCTGACTGGTGTGAGGTGATACCTCATTGTAGTTTTGTTTTGCATTTCTCTGATAATTAGTGATGTTGAGCATCTTTTCATGTGCCTGTTGGCCATCTGTATGTCTTCTTTGGAGGAATGTCTACTTAGGTCTTCTGCCCTTTTTTTGACTGAGTTGCTTGTTTTTCTGTTATTGAGTTGTATGAGCTGTTTATATATTTTGGAAATTAAGCCCTTGTCAGTTGTGTTGTTTGCAAATATTTTCTCCTGGTCTGTAGGTTGTCTTTTCATTTTGTTTATAGTTTCCTTTGCTGTGCAAAAGCTTATAAGTTTGATTAGGTCCCATTTGTTTATTTTTGCTTTTATTTCTGTTGCTTTGGGAGACTGAACTAAGAAAATATTGCTACAATTTATGTCAGAGAATGTTTGCCTATGTTCTCTTCTAGGAGTTTTATGGTGTCATGTCTTATATTTAAGTCTTTAAGCCATTTTGAGTTTATTTTTGTGTATGGTGTGAGGGCGTATTCTATCTTCATTGATTTACATGTGGCTGTCCAGCTTTCTTATGGGGCATATCTTGACTTCCTTAAAGTTATTAGTACCTCTTCTGAACTTTGATCATACAGCATGTTATTTCTGTAATTGTGCAATGAATTTACAGTGTATTAGGAAAATAAAACAAAGGCTCATGTACTCATCCATGTCAATATGATATATGCTTCATGCGGACTCTGGCACTTAGAGAGAACCTGCCACATAGATACACAGGAAACATGTATTGAATGCTTAACTAAGGTTACTTAATTATCAGAGAGAAAATGGTAGTAGCTTTTTTTGTGTGCAGATTTTGTATAGGTAATGATTTTGTATTTTTTCTTTTGTCTTTCTTTCCTTCTTTTTCTTTTGTATCCCCCTCTTTGTTAAAGCATCCCATCAACTTTTATCCTTTAATTCCAAACAATTCTGTTCAACTCCCAAGGGAAATGTCAGAAGAGGTTCAAGTCTGTGTGTGTATAAGTGTGTGTCTTCATGTCCATGAGTTTGTCTGTATCTGTGAGTATATGTACATGTCCCTGTGTGTTTGTATACATATGAGTTTATGTGTATGAGCTGTGTACATGCATATGGATGTGTATTTGTGTGCATATGCATCTGCATGTGTGGGCTTGGGTCTGTATATAGACATATGTGTGTCTGCCTGTATGTGTGTATATGTTTGCATCAATGTGTGTGTACCTGCCAATATGTGTGTATCTGTTAATCCATATGTATTTGTGTGCCTGTGTAGATATCTGTGTGTCTCTGTATACACATATGCCTTTATGTATGTGTGTCTGTATGTGTGATTGGTGTGTGTAGGTGACTACCTGTATGTGTGTCTACTTGTGTAAGTTTGTGTGTCTATACACATGCACCATTAACCATAGTTCCTACTTCTTAAATAAATGAATGTGTTGCTTGCAGAAAAAATAAGCTACTTAGAACCTCATGTTCTAGAAAAATTCATATTAAAAGACATCTGCTTATACCAAATTCTGTTTTGTCTACACGTAGCCACAGGTGTTTAAAAAATGATAAGCACTTGGAAAGTAGACAAACCAAAAATTGTAAGAGTATTTATATTCACCTGAGCTTTCACAGTGAATCAAAGTATAAACAATGGGGAACAGTCAGTCCAAGATTTTCATAAGTGAGCTCTCTTTGGTGTAAACAGGACTCATTTCTCATAGAAATGTGCTGACACTAGGCACATTCTGAAAAGCTTATAGTGCAGTGAATCTGCTTACCTGATATTAATTTAGTTTTTATAGCTTTTTAAATATAGTATTGATTAAATTAGCATTTGGATTAATGACCTTTTAAATTCAGAGAGATTGAAGCAGTAGTCTCTTTTTTTCTTTTTTTAATTTTATTTAATTAATTTTTTTGGGCTGCTTTGGGTCTTCATTGCTGCGTGCAGGATTTCTGTAGTTGTGGCGAGCAGGGACTATTCTTTGTTGTGGTGCACGGACTTCTCATTGAGGTGGCTTCTCTTGTTGCAGAGCACGGGCTCTAGGTGCGCGGGCTTCAGTAGTTGTGGCACGTGGGCTCAGTAGTTGTGGCTCGTGGGCTCTAGAGTGCAGGCTCAGTAGTTGTGACACACAGGCTTTGTTGCTCCGCGACATGTAGGATCTTCCCGGACCAGGGCTCAAACCCGTGTCCCCTGCATTGGCAGGCGGATTCTTAACCACTGCATCACCAGGGAAGCCCAGCAGTAGTCTCTTAATACAGAATGATAACTGAAAGACCAAAATGTTTAAAAATCAGTTTTCTAAATATTTTATACCTATCTACTGCATATATCATTATATAGTCACGGTATATATTTATACTAATTTACAATATATAAAATGTATAAACATAAATATGTAGATACTCAGGTATTATACAGATACATACACACATGTATAGCATAAATCAAATTAAATTAATATAAATTATCTCAAAAAGCATTTTTGAATACCTGACAAATGCCAGATACTATGCTAGAAACAGAAGAGCCAAATGAAAAAGCCTGGGCTCCATTCTTAAGGAAGTCAGTTTCAGGTAGGAACAGGACTGGCTACAAAATTTGTAGGTCCCAGTGAAAGATGAGAATGTGGGATCCTTTGTTCAAAATGCAGGAACAAATGCAGTAAAAGGTACACAGAAACATTTTCCTTGTTTTCCACGGTCTCTCCCTCTCAACTCGTCTTTTTTTTTTTTTTAATTTGCTAGCAAATGCCTTTCTAAGTAAAGAAATATTAAAACCTTAAATTATGAGCATTAATTTTCCAATTCATTTTTATATTGTGCAGTGACAGTTTTAAATGCATATCAGAGCATGTAACCCTTCTGCAGAATCACAAAAATTACACACTCTTATTACATGGCTCGTCCCTGAAGGGTACCTTGAACTTGCCAGAAAAGACAAAAGCAAGCCAGATTCCCGAAGCTTGGAAGGAGGAAGGGAATGGCGCCCTGGACAGGAGGGGGCGCTCCATTCCGTAGCAGGAGGGTGCTCTGGGGCAAGTGAGGACCGTCACAGATGGGCTCTCTAGACCTATCCCAATGTCCGAGCCAGGGATAGGGTCTGGGAAATCGAGGTATCTCCCCTCTCTCATGAGCCCATCACCCCAATGCCTGGCAGATGGGCAAGCTCCCCAAGGATCTTTAAACCTGTGTGCCAGCAATGCTAGGTACCCAGATACAGGTAACAGAGGCTCACTCCCACCAGAAAGCAGCTTTTTTTTTTTTTTCTGGCCAGTCACCTGCCAGATACTCTGGGGCGCTGTCAGCTCAGTGTCCGGTGGTTGCCTCCGTGCCTTCCCAATAGGCTCTGGGGTGTGTACACCCAACCTTTTCCACCCTTGCAGGGAGTGGAGGGAGGCAGCAGCGGACGGCAGGGTTAGGGAGCGAAGCTGCCCCGGCTGGGGTCCCAGGAGTCAAGGGAATGGACAGCTGAGAATCTATTCCCGGGAGGCTGTGGAAGGTGGGACCACTTGCGAACCAAGGTTTCAAACCCCAAGCACAAGCTCCATGGACCATTTTACAAAGAACAAGTTCAAAGGAAAAAATTAAAATATTTGAAAATGGCAACTGTAGAGTATGATTTCCCCACGCATAAACCCTTCTGGAGGTGGTGATGAGTGACTGTCACACCGCCATGAAGCCAGCCCTGAGTAGGCAAGACAGAACCATAGTTTAACAGAACAACAGAAGTGTGTATTTAGTACAGAACTAACACAGAGGAGGCTGTTATTAATCCTGTAAATCTGGTGCAGAGAAGGGACGGTTACTATAGGAGTGACAATCTAAGCTAAGTTTTGAATCTAAATCTGAATTCTCTGAGCCAATAAAGGATGGGAAATGGCATTACAGCCACGGGAAATGGCATTACAGGCACAGGAAATGTCATGTCCAAAGTCTCGGAAATGTGGAAGGTCACGTCCTTATTTAGAAAGCTGCAAACGATGACATAGTAGCAACGTGTTTTTGTATGCATGCTCATATGCGTGTCTAGGGTAAAAAAAAAGATACAGGAGAAGTTATAAGCAGTTAGGGTTTGGGTTGCATCATGATAGAACTTGTGTTCCTCCATAAGGAATGTGGGCTCTGTAGATACTTGAAATGAATTAAGACTTATGCATACTCAAGCTCAAAAGTGTGATCTTCAATTTCCAAAAGATAACAGGATAAATTATACTCCACAGTCTCAAAATGTCAGAAATTCTTCATTGATATGCAGCAGCGTAGAGCTTTCAAAGGTCTTAAGTTAAACTGGAGGAAAAGAGCACGCGTGGTATCAGATTACTTACTATTTAAGCTTTCTCTGATTTTCCTCCATTAAGGTATGCCATTCATGTTATTGGATAACTATAGTTAAATTGAACTTGGTGATGAGTGTTTAGGCCATTGTCACTTTAAGGTATATACCTGGATGACACTCCAGATAGAATTTTCTTACTAAGTATGAAAATCGTTTTTTAAAATATCCCCATTTCATTGTGTTTGATTTTTTTTTTTTTTTTTTTTTTACGGAAGAGAACTATGTAGAATTACAGTGTCCAAACAAGAGAAATAAACATTCTTTTTTCCTTTCCTCCACCTTGTTTATGAAGTTGGGATGATAAACTTGCAGTAGAGATTAAAAACAGAATCAGAAATATTTGCATGGCAAGGTCTTTGTCTTTAACTCATGACAAAAGAAGGAACTTTCAGTGGTTACTGTGAAATCTGCTCTCCAAATAACAAAATTCTTAGGGGGTCCCTAACTCTTCATCTTGTCACTTCCTGAAGTGTCCTGCTTTCTGACATTCTCAAAGTGCATATGTTCTTCCTGACTTATACATTCCTGAAATCCTGTTTTAATTTGCCACAGTGATGGTGAGTATATTTAATTATGTGTGTATGCTAAAATATTCTTAATACAGTATCCCCTTCTAGGTTGATTGCTCAGAAAGAACAGGGGCTATGTTTTCTTATTCCCTCTGGCATATACAGGCCACTAGCATCGATTTTGGCTTATAGACAGCTCTTAATATTTGCTGTATTAAACTGAAATCAATTAAGTTGAATTAGTCATGGTAATTAACTCTGACTTTAAAAATCATAAAGTGGAGAAATGGTCCTTAATTTCTTTGTCAAAACCTCCATTTAACATGCTTTTTAAAAAAAATTTTATAAGGTATATTAGGTTACAGATTCACAACCTGAGTTGTAGACTCCTTTGTCAGGGATAGAAAGGGTACAAGTATCATGTGTAGAGGTGGATGTAGAATTATAAAAGGGATCCAGCAGTCCATAAACATGTTAACACTTCTCAGTCAGTGAATGCTAAATTTTAACAAATATTATGTGGGTGTTCATGAAATTGGAACTTGTTAGAAAGGTGTCCGTATTTCCAACAGAGTGAGGAATCTATGGTCTGTTAGATACTGAAACATAGTTTATAAGTATGTTTATGTATGTGTATGTGTGTGTTTGGGGTGAGAAGATAGTCCGTTGAGATGGGGGGTGCATTCTTTTGTCTTAGAAGAGACTGTGTTACTGTGAACTGTATAATTCAGCTATTTTTGTCACCATCCTCATTTTTCACTTTTTTACCCTAAAAACATTTTTAATAGACTATTTTATTGAGTAGTTACTGAGTTGTCCCTCGGTGTCCACGAGGGATTGGTTTCGGGAGCCCCCATGGATACCAAGATCCACGGATGCTCAAGTCCCTTGTATCCTATGGTGTAGTACAGTGAAGACAGTCAGCCCTCCCCAGCCGCAGATGCTAAACCATGGATACGGAGAGCCAACTGTATAAGCACAACACAAAGTGATAAACATACATTAACTTCCATCTTCTAAACAACCCTGCCAGGTAAATGTTCTAATGTCTGTTTTTAAATGAAGAAATTGGGACTGCCAGGGATTAAGAGACTTTCTCGAGTTCTGGAGTCCTTGATGGCAGAACCCAGGATTCAAACCCAAGTCATTCTGACTACAAGGCTATTATTCTTTTCTCCATGTAAGTTTCTCAAACTGTAGTCCATGGATCACCTGTAGCAGACTCACCTGTGGATGTAGATTCCTAGCGAGGAATGCATTTGCATATACTCAGGGAGTGTCATTCATGGAATATCTCTGCCCAGGGACCCCATCTCCAGAACTATAGAAACTCTGAGGCGGGACCCAGGAATCTGCATTTGAACAACTAGCATTTGAGAACCACTACACCACAGCATACTATTATAGAAGAAAAATTGTAATTGGTGGAATTTTTAATTTACATATAAAATCAGGATTGGGAGCTGAGGCTCGGGCTGCGGTCGGATCGCAGGGAGAGGAATGGGGCTGGCGGCGTGAACACAGCCTGAAGGGGTTGGCGCACCACAGCTAGCCGGGAGGGAGACCGGGAAAAGGTCTGCAGCTGCCGAAGAGGCAAGAGACTTTTTCTTGCCTCTTTGTTTCGCGGCGGGCAAGGAGAGGGGATTCAGAGCACCGCCTAAACGAACTCCAGAGAAGGGCGCGAGCCGCGGCTATCAGCGCGGATCCCACAGCAACAGGGGCGCAGAGGGAAAATCGGAGAGACTCCCGCACAGAGGCTCGGCGCCGAGCGGCTCTCACCAGCCCGAGAGGCTTGTCTGCTCCCCCGCCCGGGCGGGCAGGGCTGGGAGCTGAGGCTCGGGCTGCGGTCGGATCGCAGGGAGAGGACTGGGGCTGGCGGCGTGAACACAGCCTGAAGGGGTTGGCGCACCACAGCTAGCCGGGAGGGAGACCGGGAAAAGGTCTGCAGCTGCCGAAGAGGCAAGAGACTTTTTCTTGCCTCTTTGTTTCGCTGCGCGCAAGGAGAGGGGATTCAGAGCGCCGCCTAAACGAACTCCAGAGAAGGGCGCAAGCCACGGCGATCAGCGCGGACCCCAGAGACGGGCGTGAGACGCTGGGGCTGCTGCTGCCGCCTCCAAAAAGCCTGTGTGTGAGCACAGGTCACTCTCCACACCTCCCCTCCCGGGAGCCTGTGCAGCCCGCCACTGCCAGGGTCCCGGGATCCGGGGACAACATCCCCGGGAGAACGCACTGCGCGCCTCGAGCTGGTGCAACGTCACGCCGGCCTCGGCCGCCGCAGGCTCGCCCCGCCTCCTCCGTACCGCTCCCTCCCCGCGGCCTGGGTGAGCCAGAGCCCCCGAAGCAGCTGCTCCTTTAACCCCGTCCTGTCTGGGCGGGGAACAGACGCCCTCAGGCGACCTACACGCAGAGGCGGGTCCAAATCCAAAGCTGAACCCCAGGAGCTGTGCGAACAGGGAAGAGAAGGGGAAATCTCTCCCAGCAGCCTCAGAAGCAGCGGATTAAAACTCCACAAACAACTTGATGTGCCTGCCTCTGTTGAATACCTGAATAGACAACGAATCAGCCCAAATTCAGGAGGTGGACTCTGGGAGCAGGAGATATTAATTTTTCCCCTTTTCCTTTTTTTTGTGAGTGTATATGTATATGCTTCTGGGTGAGATTTTGTCTGTATAGCTTTGCTTTACAATAGCTTTATTTTACTTCACTATATTATAGCCTCTTTCTTTCTTTCTTTCTTTCTATTTTTTCTCCCTTTTACTCTGAGCCGTGTGGACGAAAGGCTCTTGGTGCTCCAGCCAGGCATCAGGGCCGTGCCTCTGAGGTGGGAGAGCCAACTTCAGAACACTGGTCCACAAGAGACCTCCCAGCTCCACGTAATACCAAACGGCAAAAATCTCCCAGAGATCTCCATCTCAACATCAAGACCCAGCTTCACTCGACGACCAGCAAGCTACAGTGCTGGACATCCTATGCCAAACAACTAGCTAGACAGGAACACAACCCCATCCATTGGCAGAGAGGCTGCCTAAAATCATAATAAGGCCACAGACACCACAAAATACACCACCAGACGTGGACGTGCCCACCAGAAAGACAAGATCTAGCCTCATCCACCAGAACTCAGGCACTAGTTCCCTCCACCAGGAAGCCTACACAACCCACTGAACCAACCTTAGCCACTGGGGACAGATACCAAAAACAACGGGAACTACGAACCTGCAGCCTGTGAAAAGGAGACCCGAAACACAGTAAGATAGGCAAAATGAGACGACAGAAAAACACACAGCAGATGAAGGAGCAGGCTCAAAACACACTGGACTTAACAAATGAAGAGGAAATAGGTAGTCTACCTGAAAAAGAATTCAGAATAATGATAGTAAGGATGATCCAAAATCTTGGAAACAGAATAGACAAAATGCAAGAAACATTTAACAAGGATGTAGAAGAACTAAAGAGGAACCAAGCAATGATGAAAAACACAATAAATGAAATTAAAAATACTCTAGATGGGATCAATAGTAGAATAACTGAGGCAGAAGAAAGGATAAGTGACCTGGAAGATAAAATGGTGGAAATAACTACTACAGAGCAGGATAAAGAAAAAAGAATGAAAAGAACTGAGGACAGTCTCAGGGACCTCTGGGACAACATTAAACGTGCCAACATTCGAATTATAGGGGTACCAGAAGAAGAAGAGAAAAAGAAAGGGACTGAGAAAATTTTTGAAGAGATTATAGTTGAAAACTTCCCTAATATGGGAAAGGAAATAGTTAATCAAGTCCTGGAAGCACAGAGAGTCCCATACAGGATAAACCCAAGGAGGAACACGCCAAGACACATATTAATCAAACTGTCAAAAATTAAATATAAGGAAAACATATTAAAGGCAGCAAGGGAAAAAAAACAAATAACACACAAGGGAATCCCCATAAGGTTAACATCTGATCTCTCAGCAGAAACTCTGCAAGCCAGAAGGGAGTGGCAGGATATACTTAAAGTCATGAAGGAGAAAAACCTACAACCAAGATTACTCTACCCAGCAAGGATCTCATTCAGATTCGATGGAGAAATTAAAACCTTTACAGACAAGCAAAAGCTGAGAGAGTTCAGCACCACCAAACCAGCTTTACAACAAATGCTAAAGGAAATTCTCTAGGCAAGAAACACAAGAGAAGGAAAACACCTACAATAACAAACCCAATACATTTAAGAAAATGGGAATAGGAACATACATATCGATAATTACCTTGAATGTAAATGGATTAAATGCTCCCACCAAAAGACACAGGCTGGCTGAATGGATACAAAAACAAGACCCATACATATGCTGTCTACAAGAGACCCACTTCAGACCTAGGGACATATACAGACTGAAAGTGAGGGGATGGAAAAAGATATTCCATGCAAATGGAAATCAAAAGAAAGCTGGAGTAGCAATTCTCATATCAGACAAAATAGACTTTAAAATAAAGACTATTACAAGAGACAAAGAAGGACACTATATAATGATCAAGGGATCGATCCAAGAGGAAGGTATAACAATTGTAAATATTTATGCACCCAACATAGGAGCACCTCAATACATAAGGCAAATACTAACAGCCATGAAAGGGGAAATTGACAGCAACACAATCATAGTAGGGGACTTTAACACCCCACTTTCACCAATGGACAGATCATCCAAAATGAAAATAAATAAGGAAACACAAGCTTTAAATGATACATTAAACAAGATGGACTTAATTGATATTTATAGGACATTCCACCCAAAAACAACAGAATACACATTTTTCTCAAGTGCTCATGGAACATTCTCCAGGATAGATCATATCTTGGGTCACAAATCAAGCCTTGGTAAATTTAAGAAAATTGAAATCGTATCAAGTATCTTTTCCGACCACAACGCTATGAGACTAGATATCAATTACAGGAAAAGATCTGTAAAAAATACAAACACATGGAGGCTACACAATACATTACTTAATAACGAAGTGATTACTGAAGAAATCAAAGGGGAAATCAAAAAATACCTAGAAACAAATGACAATGGAGACACGACGACACAAAACCTATGGGACACAGCAAAAGCAGTGCTAAGAGGGAAGTTTATAGCAATACAAGCCTACCTCAAGAAACAGGCAACATCTCGAATAAACAACCTAACCTTGCACCTAAAGCAATTAGAGAAAGAAGAACAAAAAAACCCCAAAGCCAGCAGAAGGAAAGAAATTATAAAGATCAGGTCAGAAATAAATGAAAAAGAAATGAAGGAAACAATAGCAAAAATCAATGAAACTAAAAGCTGGTACTTTGAGAAGATAAACAAAATTGATAAACCATTAGCCAGACTCATCAAGAGAAAAAGGGAGAAGACTCAGATCAATAGAATTAGAAATGAAAAAGGAGAAGTAACCACTGACACTGCAGAAATACAAAAGATCATGAGAGATTACTACAAGCAACTCTATGCCAATAAAATGGACAACCTGGAAGAAATGGACAGATTCTTAGAAATGCACAAACTGCCGAGACTGAACCAGGAAGAAATAGAAAATATGAACAGACCAATCACAAGCACTGAAATTGAAACTGTGATTAAAAACCTTCCAACAAACAAAAGCCCAGGACCAGATGGCTTCACAGGCGAATTCTATCAAACATTTAGAGAAGAGCTAACACCTATCCTTCTCAAACTCTTCCAAAATATTGCAGAGGGAGGAACACTCCCAAACTCATTCTACGAGGCCACCATCACCCTGATACCAAAACCAGACAAAGATGTCACAAAGAAAGAAAACTACAGGCCAATATCACTGATGAACATAGATGCAAAAATCCTCAACAAAATACTAGCAAACAGAATCCAACAGCACATTAAAAGGATCATACACCATGATCAAGTGGGGTTTATCCCAGGAATGCAAGGATTCTTCAATATACGCAAATCAATCAATGTGATACACCATATTAACAAATTGAAGGAGAAAAACCATATGATCATCTCAATAGATGCAGAGAAAGCTTTTGACAAAATTCAACACCCATTTATGATAAAAGCCCTGCAGAAAGTAGGCATAGAGGGAACTTTCCTCAACATAATAAAGGCCATATATGACAAACCCACAGCCAACATTGTCCTCAATGGTGAAAAACTGAAACCATTTCCACTAAGATCAGGAACAAGACAAGGTTGCCCACTCTCACCACTATTATTCAACATAGTTCTGGAAGTCCTAGCCACAGCAATCAGAGAAGACAAAGAAATAAAAGGAATCCAAATCGGAAAAGAAGAAGTAAAGCTGTCACTATTTGCAGATGACATGATACTATACATAGAGAATCCTAAAGATGCTACCAGAAAACTCCTAGAGCTAATCAATGAATTTGGTAAAGTAGCAGGATACAAAATTAATGCACAGAAATCTCTTGCATTTCTATACACTAATGACGAAAAATCTGAAAGTGAAATTAAGAAAACACTCCCATTTACCATTGCAACAAAAAGAATAAAATATCTAGGAATAAACCTACCTAAGGAGACAAAAGACCTGTATGCAGAAAATTATAAGACACTGATGAAAGAAATTAAAGATGATACAAATAGATGGAGAGATATACCATGTTCCTGGATTGGAAGAATCAACATTGTGAAAATGTCTCTACTACCCAAAGCAATCTACAGATTCAATGCAATCCCTATCAAACTACCACTGGCATTTTTCACAGAACTAGAACAAAAAATTTCACAATTTGTATGGAAACACAAAAGACCCCGAATAGCCAAAGCAATCTTGAGAACGAAAAATGGAGCTGGGGGAATCAGGCTCCCTGACTTCAGACTATATTACAAAGCTTCAGTAATCAAGACAGTTTGGTATTGGCACAAAAACAGAAATATAGATCAATGGAACAGGATAGAAAGCCCAGAGATAAACCCACACACATATGGTCAACTTATCTTTGATAAAGGAGGCAAGCATATACAGTGGAGAAAAGACAGCCTCTTCAATAAGTGGTGCTGGGAAAATTGGACAGGAACATGTAAAAGTATGAAATTAGAACACTCCCTGACACCATGCACAAAAATAAACTCAAAATGGATTAAAGACCTAAGTGTAAGGGCAGACACTATCAAACTCTTAGAGGAAAACATAGGCAGAACACTCTATGACATACATCACAGCAAGATTCTTTTTGACCCAGCTCCCAGAGAAATGGAAATAAGAACACAAATAAACAAATGGGACCTAATGAAACTGAAAAGCTTTTGCACAGCAAAGGAAACCATAAACAAGACCAAAAGACAACCCTCAGAATGGGAGAAAATATTTGCAAATGAAGCAACTGACAAAGGATTAATCTCCAAGATTTACAAGCAGCTCATGCAGCTCAATAACAAAAAAACGAACAACCCAATCCAAAAATGGGCAGAAGATCTAAATAGACATTTCTCCAAAGAAGATATACAGATGGCCTACAGACACATGAAAGAATGCTCAACATCATTAATCATTAGAGAAATGCAAATCAAAACTACAATGAGATATCATCTCACACCGGTCAGAATGGCCATCATCAAAAAATCTAGAAACAATAAATGCTGGAGAGGGTGTGGAGGAAAGGGAACACTCTTGCACTGTTGGTGGGAATGTAAATTGATACAGCCACTATGGAGAACAGTATGGAGGTTCCTTAAAAAACTACAAATAGAACTACCATACGACCCAGCAATCCCACTACTGGGCATATACCCTGAGAAAACCATAGGTCAAAAAGAGTCATGTACCAAAATGTTCATTGCAGCTCTATTTACAATAGCCAGGACATGGAAGCAACCTAAATGTCCATCGACAGATGAATGGATAAAGAAGATGTGGCACATATATACAGTGGAATATTACTCAGCCATAAAAAGAAATGAAATGGAGGTATTTGTAATGAGGTGGATGGAGTTAGAGTCTGTCATACAGAGTGAAGTAAGTCAGAAAGAGAAAAACAAATACAGTATGCTAACACATATATATGGAATCTAAGGGGGAAAAAAAAAAAGGCCATGAAGAACCTAGTGGCAAGACGGGAATAAAGACACAGACCTACTAGAGAATGGACTTGAGGATACGGGGAGGGGGTGGGGTGAGATGTGACAGGGTAAGAGAGTGTCATGGACATATATACACTACCAAATGTAAAATAGATAGCTAGTGGGAAGCAGCCGCATAGCACAGGGAGATCAGCTCGGTGCTTTGTGACCACCTAGAGGGGTGGGATGGGGAGGGTGGGAGGGAGGGAGATGCAGGAGGGAAGAGAAATGGGAACATATTGTATATGTATAACAGATTCACTTTGTTATAAAGCAGATGCTAACACACTATTGTAAGGCAATTATGCTTCAATAAAGATGTTTGAAAAAAAAAAAAAAAATCAGGATTGGGAGAGGTAATGGGATTTCCCTGGTGGCGCAGTGATTAAGAATCCACCTGCCAACTGGGGGGACATGAGTTCGATCCCTGGTTGGGGAAGATCCCACATGCCACAGAGCAACTAAGCCCATGCGCCACATGCGCCACAACTACTGAGCCCACGTGCCACAACTACTGAAGCCCATGCGCCTAGAGCCCGTGCTCCACAACAGGAGAAGCCACGGCAATGAGAAGCCTGTGCACCACAACAAAGAGTAGCCCCCGCTTGCCGCAACTAGAGAAAGCCCGCGCAACAACGAACACCCAACACAGCCAAAAATAAATTAAAAAAAAAAAGAAAAAAAAAAAAAAAAAGATTGGGAGAGTTAAGAAATGGCCAAACAGGATCTGATGATTGCTATAGCAAGAAGTCACCTCCTTATATCTACTGTAAGTAACTCTCGGGTCCTTATTGTTGACTATCTACCAGCTGTGAACATTTCCAAGGACTTCTGGCTGATAGATTCGGGCAATAAATTTTATCATTGGGTAGCACTTGCTGTGGCTATGAATCGGACATGGGAGCTCCTGCACGTATAATCAATTCTGCATATGACGTCAAAGGTCTATTTTCAGACTTTAAGCTGATTGGGATTTTCTTAGTCTTTGTTTATTTTGGGAAGTAGTTTAATCTTTTTATATTCTAAGAAAATATCAATTTTAGCTTCAGTCTGAATACTGTATAGTCACAGCACTCTGATGTAAACTCCAGAGATGAACTTGAGCAAACTTAATACATTCCATTTTGTAATGTAATAAACAAGTTTAATCCGACTGCACTAGGAAACGACCAAGTGTGTAAGGGCAATTTGAAGCCTCATGATCATATTTGCTACTGTTGATGGAGATGACGATACCCATTCCCTAAAATGACTCTAGCCAAGGAAAGCAAAGCAATTGATTCTGAGCTTCTAAATTTAAAAAAAAAGAAGAAGAAAGGAAAAAGAAAAGAAAGAAAAAAAAATAGAGAAAAAGAAGAAATTGTTTTCTTCTGAAAATGTTCTACTGCTTTCCCAAAATGCAAAAGATTAATTTTCAGCAGATATACTTCTGTCTTCCCTCGCCTAGATCAAAATCAAGAAAGAGAAAGTTTATAGCTCCTCACCTGTGTCACATCTACTCTGCGTATTCAATAAATATTTCTTATTTTTACCTTTTACCTACTGGCTTGCTGCCAGAGGCAGCATAAGCTTAGGGGTTAAGAGCATGTGTGTTACAGACAGACCGGTATGAATCAGGACCCTGCTTTTCATATTGTGTAAGTAAACCTGACCTTGTCACTCATGGCTTTTACTCCATTACCTAAAAAGAGAGACGATAAGAGTGCCTACCTCGGAGGGGTGGTTCTTAATATTAAAGAAGATAATATATGCAAAATGGTTAGCCTGGAGGTTACCACACATTAAGTTCTCATAAACGTTAATTATTATTATTAATAAACCATTATAGATTTTAGAACAAAAAGCTGGTGAAGGCATTTCTAAGGATGGTTGATGTAGAGCTCTAGTTGAAGGGGGTTGGTCAATGGGCTAGGAGAATAGAGCAGAGGTGTTGATGGTGTCACAGCTTAACAAGTGGAGAGTTTACTTGAGAGTGACACCAATGTAATTTCATCCAAAGAAGAAGAAAAGGGGCCAATTAATTGATTGCAAGGAGCAAGCACTGTGCTCTGTCCCACATTTATTAATTCATGCATCTAGGTTTGAAACTTTGAGAATTAACAGAAAACAATAGCCAGGAAAAAATGGAATGGAGAATTTTATTTTGCAGGAGGTCAATGGTTATAGTAGAAATAGAGTCCCTGACATTGACTTGCTCTAAAAGCCTGCGCAGGTCATTTCACCTCCGTGGGCTTCCACTTTTGCATCTGTAAAATGTGGACAGTACTGCTTGCTATGGCCCAACAGGATGGGGGTACAATCCTAAGACGATGAGAGACTGTTTGCGTAATAATAGAATTTATAAAGTAATTTATCAGACATTGTAATACAATCATTTAGTCTTATTTTTTCTGTTTCTTTTTCTTCAAATTTCCTTTCTTATAAAACAGGGATTTTCATCTGCTTAATCTGTAGAGTTGCTACAACTCATCCACACCAATACCCACCCTCATTTTTTTGTATTTTTTTTAACCTACTAATTTCACTTTGCAGAGAATCCCTCTTCTACCTCTGTTGGATGAGCTACTGTTATCCTTAAGACACACCAAAATGTCCTCTCTTCTCTGAACACTTACTCATTCCCTCTGCCTACTTCTCCCACATGTGGCCATTCCTCTTCTATGCGCACATAGCAATTTCCATGTACCTATTAGTACTCACATCATATAATCTTACAGTTGTCTGCATGCCTGTCTATATCTCCAGACAGCAAGCTTCTTGAAAGGCTTATTCATTTTTATATTCATAGCACTTGGCATGGCATCTGGCAAAGAGTTGGTACTCAATACACGCTTGTTAAATGTAATAGTATTAGCCCACTAATATTAGTACTATTAACATGAGAGAGACATTCCTATTTCAGTGTTGGACACATTGCCATTAGGGAGAAAATCAGACATCAAAAAAGAAATTTTACATCATGCTCCATGTAAAGCATGAAAAAAAACCTAGCATACCTGTTATATACCAGAAATTATGATGCAGTTTAAATGTAATGCAATATATAACCTTTCATGGCATGTATTATGTGAATCATATCCCTTCTTCAAAATGTATTCTAGATATTTCTGGCTCTGAATTGTTAAAAGGGTCTTGTGGCTTCTTCTTGCATTCAGTGCCTCCCTCTACCCCTCTCCCCAAATACACAGGCAGTCACCGCCTAAATTCAAGCACTTCCTGATCTAGACCTTCCCTTTTTTCTCAGCAGCTGTTCATTTTGCCGTTAACTACAGTAGTCCCAGTAGAACTTTGATCTCGTTATTCTTTCATTACGTCCGTTTTGCATTATCCTGCGTTATACCTGGGATTGAGGAGCTGCCATATTGTGGGCATGCTGGGACCAAGAAGAGGTGCAGTCCATTGGTTCAACAGAGTCCTAGTAATGTTGATTAGTGCTGGGTAGCTGAGCATATGTTGAAAACCCTTGGCCAACAGCACTTGGATTTCCTCATGGTCCCATCTCTATCTATAGCTAAGTGGACATGAAATCAATACGCACTCGTGGAAAGCTGCCCCCTGTGAGATACATTCTAAATAATGCAGCATATCGTAACGATCAGATGGTGCATAGTTCCCTCCATCGAAAACAAAATTGATTTTTGTCTTCTACTTATTATCTTTGCTCTGCAGAGGGATCTGTTTTCATTAAAAGTCTCAAACATTTCACCCATGCACCATAAACAAACACTACAAGATTCCACAATATTCTCAAGATTGTCCTCTCTCGGCAGCTAAGAAGTGCCACTAAGAATGCTAAAGGCTGAGAAGTAATAAACCATCGAAAGCTCCACTGCAAGTGCTCTGAAAAATCCCTTTCCTTCCGTGGCTCAGCAGGACACAGTTCTGCTTACACTTTCAGGCCATGATCCATAAAGTTGCCTTTGGCCTTATCTGACCCCCTTTCTCCATGTCAGAAAGGGAGAGAAGAAACATACACAAGATGCAATAAAAAATCTGAGTGGCTTGCTTCTGCTTGCTGCCAACCCAGTGTCTGCTACAAAAAGAAAAAGAAAGAAAAAGGGGAAAAAAAGTTAACGACGGTGTAAACAAGTGCTTCTTATTAATATGCATATGAACCTCCTGGAGATCTTGATAAATTGCTGTTTCAGTAGATCTGGGGTGAGGCCTGAAATTCTCTATTTCTAACAAGTTCCCAGCTGCTGCTGCTGCTGCTGGTCTGGGGACCACATTTTGAGTAGTGCGTTAGGCAGAATTCTAAAGATGTCCCTCTCCATCCAAGATTCTTGGACCCTGGTTAGTCAGTCAAACACCAATCTAGGTACTGCTGGGAAGGGAGTTTGCAGCTGTAATTAAAGCCTGAAGTCAGTTAACCTTAAGACATGGAGATTATCCAGTTGAGCCTGATCTAACCTCACGGGACTTTTAAAAGGCAGACTCGGGAGGCCAAAGAAGAGTCAAGGGAATTTGAAGCCTAAGAGGGGTTTGAGATGCTCTTTGAATGTGGATGGGACATGTGAAAAGGGCTGTGTGTCAGCCGCAAGGAGATGGCCCCCGCCTGACAGCCAGAAAGGAAATGAAATCTTCCAACTCAACTTACACCTTCTTCAAAGAACTGGATTCCAACAATCTGACTGAGCTTGAAGGAAGTTCATGTTCAGAGCCTCCAGAATGCAGCCCTGATCTCTGCCTCATGAGCCTCGGCTTAGCCAGGCTGTACCCAGACTCCTGACCCACAGGACTTGTGAGATAATAAACGGCTATTGTTTCAAGCTGCTAAATTAGTGGTAATTTATTATGGGGCAACAGGAAGCTAATGCAAGTAGGAAGGTTCTAATTCAATACAACCAACCAGTTTCTTGTCATTCATATATGGGTAAGAAACACGCTCTGATCATTGTTCCTCAAAAGCTAAGGATAGTCTTTCTAATGCAGAGAGCGACAAATTTATGGTCGGCAATATGCATGTGGTAGTCTCATCATAAGTCCTTCTCTTATTACTTCTTTGACTTGACTTTGAAGAAATCTTTAAACTTCTCTGGCCTCAGTGTCCTCAACTGAAAAAAGAAAAGATGATTAGCAGCTGTTCTAACTGACTGCTAGAGGTAGGTTAAGAATAACATACAAAGTAAGTGAAAAAGTCTTGTAAACTGTGAAAATGCTAGACACATATACAGGATCGGATACAGTACACATTTAAATTATGCCTCACTGAACTTTTCTCTGGTCATAAAGAAAGTTCTTGGGATGTTAAAATACTGTAACTTATTGTTCAGAAAATCTCATGATTCCAAGTGAGAGCAGATGAAAGTGAACATAAACACTTTGAAAATACCTTGTTGTCATCCACTCTTTGTGTCGGAGATAGTAATTTAATGGCAGGGTCTCAGATACAAATGTATATCATATCTTCTTTAAGAGCTGTAAAGTAAAAGCTGTATTTTATGGGATTAATTGGAGAAACTAGTCCATTGCAACTTTCTTTCTCCTTTGCTGTCATACACACTTAGGTAGATTGTAAATTATTGTGGTACTATTTGCAAACACGATTGTTCTCAGATGAACAGAATGGAAACTGCGGAGAAAGAGGATGTGGGTGAGTTGTGAGTTAGGAAAGAGCAGTGCAGAATGTGCTCAGGGTTAACAGAAGAGTTATCTAATATTTAATATCTTCCCCATGCAAGGTGCCAAATCGTTGTTTTATGGCAACCTTTCCTCTGCTTTCAGTGTGTGTTAACTTTCCGCGGTGAACAGATGCGGCCACACACATTCTGTTTGGCAGAAGACAGATGCCACCCCCCGAAATTGTGCCTGGTTCCAAGGGCTACATCTGGATCCCTGGCTTGGCTGTGTTCCTGTCTGTGCTTGTGGCTATACAATGCCCCCTGGAGACATTTTATGATTAGTCTGCGAAAGAGTTGGCATGAGTGTCCTGTCTCCCTGGCAACCATTTTCCTTTTGATTCTTATACATCTGCTCAGTAATATACAGTATTTGGGAAACTGCTCCCCACCTCATTTCCAGTTACAAAGCAGATGACAGGGGACTTTTGTTGAATGGTATATCATTCTCTCCGGTGTCGAAAGCTTCTGTTTTCCAGTGTACCCACGACTGCATCAAATTGCAGACTGAGCCCTCTGCAAGGCCAGTAGGTTTAAGACAAAGTGTTAGACTCCAATGAAAACTCACTAGCACCTCTTGAACCTGTGAGGATTTTTCAGAAGCCAGGAGGGAGCCAGGTGTTTGGAGTAGCTTGGCCAGTCTTCTTTCTTGGATGGTAAGGACCTGGCTGGATGAACCTGTATTCTTCATTTTTAGTGTCTCTCTCTCTCTCTCTCTGTCTCTCTTTCTCTTTCTCTCTCTTAAGGACCTACTGCCAGGTCCTTAAGGCAGTAAGAATGCAAACTTCCTCATCAAAAAGAGCATTAGGCTGTACCTTTCTTAACCCCCTCCCAGAAAAAGGCTATTAGTAACCAGGTGTTATCCCTCAGGCTGCTCTTTAGTCTGCAGAGAAACAGGGACACGATTCAGGCATTTGGCAAAACTGAATCAGTTATTAGCTGTTCCCCAGTTGAAACTGGAGAAGAGATTGGATTGTAAAGATTAAACTCTTCTTCCCAGGCCATCCTTGCATATTTCCATAAATAAGGTTTTGAATTATGTACAGAAGGAGAAGAGTTAAAATTTCACAAGATTCTACCATGGCCAGGAATTTAGTAACTAAAATAATTACAGCTGCCCTTTAGGATAGGAGGGTGTATTCCAGTTTTATAGATGAGGAGTTTGAGGCTCTGAGAAATGTAAGAATTTGAGAATGAAATAGGGAAAAATAGGATTCAGCACTTTAATTGCAAAGACTTGTGTAATGAGAACAGTACAAGCTATACAAAGCAAGGATGATTAACCTAACGGGGTGGTCACAGAGGGAGTTACCAAGGATGATAGCCTTCAAGAATTTGCTTAACGTCACTCCACTTTAGGAAGAGTTGGAATTATTAGGATGAGACTAATGATGCTTCCAATAAGAAGGACTATCTTAAGGTTGGACCCAGAGGCAAGAATAAGAAGGCATGTTATGCATAGGAGCTGCTTCAGAGAAACCTCACTCACCTCTACTAATTCACAGAAACACATCTCAAATACTATATCCCACTGGAAATCCCTGTAAATTATCACCCTAACATTACCCCCACTCCTTCCTCCATCAAAGGAAAAAAAAAAGTAACAGTTGCTTGGCTTGGAAGCTAAACAGAAAAAAACAAAAAAACCAGTTCATTTAGGACTGATGTCAGCCTGAGAATCAGTCTGCTACCTGTGTGAGACCGTGGGTTTCTGTTTCATCAGAGCAATGTGCTCTTACTGCCAACATTCTACCAAACAGCAGCTTTTGGGTGTCAGGGGACCTCTTGCGTTACAGGACTCAGCACAGGATCTAGTAAAATAAATTGGTGTTTTCCTACCATTTGAACACATCATTTCGTTTTTCTTCTTGGATATTGTCAGCATCCTATCCTGCTGTCTTTCCTGTTATAAAAATTATGGAAATGATAGCTACGTGGACATTTTCAAAGTACAATCTTGAATGGATCCAGATTAATTCTCCCCCGACAGTTGATTGGCATAAAAAACAGTTGATGAATAAGTGAATCGTGAATGAAAATATAATTTCAAATTCTAAAGAGTGCCTACCAGAGGTAGAGAAAGGTCCAAAAGCTAACTAATAATGGAAGTTCCTGCTCCCCTGTTAAATGTATGGTCTTCGGTTACTCAGCCATATGGACTGAGTAACTTTCAGCTTCATCATTTCTCTACTACATCAGAAAATTGTGAGAATTAAATGAAATAATTTATGGAGAATGCCCAGAAAGAGCCAAATAGCAAAATCGTAATTACAAGCATTTTGGCTGTTTGGTTAACAGGAAAGTGACTATGAGACAGAGATTAACACGAAGGAAGTGATCTTGGGGTCCACACCCAAGAAAACTGGATTGGGCAGAGTGAGAAGTTGGGCTGTAAAGCAGTCACAAGGTCTCTGTCAACCCCATAAGGAGCTCTAGATCTCAGAGAACCCCTTTGAATTGTCCTAAATTGGGGTGAGGGTCTGCCCTTTTGGGGAGACAGCTCTCTTTAGCAGAAAGCAATTTCCAGAGAGGGCCAGTCAAAGCAGCTGTGATAGTTATAAATCCTTCAGTTATACAGTCAGATCTTTAAGGCACAATGGAGTACTACCAAAGCATTATGATCCTTTCGGTTCCTTTGTTCATCTTGAACTATTTTACTCCATCTTTTTGTTCCCTACACAAAAAAAATATCATTTGTAGAGGCCAGTGCAAAGGTACAAATGGAGGGTCATATACTGCACGTCTGAATATATAAAAGGTATAAGGTTGGCTACCAGAAAACTAAATGCATATGTATGCTGTATCTTATGAAAGATATACCTTTATAGTGACCTGAAAGGCTAAGGACAAATTTACAGATTTTGGACCCCTTGGAGTTCTGTACTGTATACTATGGTGTGGGGGAAGCCAGTCCCCAGGCAGCAGGCCATGATCTGTTCCCCTGCGCATCCCGACTCTGGCTTCATTCTGCGCCACAAGGAGCTCATATCAATGTGTGTGAAACTCCAGCCTGTATTTCCAACCCCTGTTCTTAACTTCCACACATAACTGCGCTTTTCTGTCCCTCAGGGTAAGGGGTGCATACACTGGTGATGTAATCCATCCTCAGAAGAGCAGACTTAGGAAGAGGCATAAGGAGATGTCAAAGCAAGCTTAGCACCTTTAGGGAAAGGAATTGGGGGGAGGGTACATACCTAGAAAAAGGTCTAGAAGGGGGGGGCATTCAGGTGGACCTGTCCCCTTGTCCTTGGAGACACCATATTATGTTGAGAGTGGTACAGCTGGAGAGGGACCAGAGTGGTAACCTTCTAAAGCTCAGATAGGATGACCTAATGTTCCGGTTAGCCCAGGACTATGGGGTTCCTCAGATGTGCGAAATTCAAGGCTTAAACCAGGAGATGCCCAAGGCAGCATCCCTCTTACTGAGATTTAAGGTCAGTACTATGCTTACATATCCTTATTTCTTCTGCCCAGGAAATGTGCACATGCCATCCCTTCTCTGGAACGCTGGAGCCCCTTTCTGTCCTACATGTCTAGTTAACTCTTTTTGACCCTTCAGGTCTCAGCCCAGTAGTCTCTTGCTGAGGGAAGACTGGCCAGATCTCTTTAATAGGGCGATTTAACCTAGTCTGACGCTCCCAAAGGAACGTGTGCCCCCTAATCATAGCTCTTATCATGGCTGCAAACGTACATGTGTGTCTCACAGAAGGCAATCATTTGTCTCCCCTTAGCATCCTGAGTGTCTTACTGCACACGCTACTTTACTAAACACAGTGGCTCATTCTCAAGTGCTCAGCAGCGTGCAGAGATTCTCATCATTTTAGGGCAGAGTCTTAGGATGTAAAATAGGCTATCCTGGAAAGGGCAGTCATTTCCTCTGTGGGCTCTGACTGGATTGCTTATTAAATGCTTGGATAAAGAAAAAGTCTTCCAGAAAAGCTCTCCTTTCACTGTGTGACTGAATAGAGTTTGAACAAATTCCTGAGGGGTACAATGTATTCTCTCTTTTGGATTTTGTGATAAAATCCCCTCAAGCATATGGGGTGTCAAGTCCAATTAATTGATTAATTAACAAACATTGATTGACACGTAGAGTGCCTGCCTCCCCAAATGTTATAAATACCATCATTTAAGTTCACAATTAGAGCTGTAATGAAAGTAAAACAGGGTAATGATGCAAATCCCCCTCTATTTTGAATAGTGCATTCAAGGAAGGTGTCCCCAAGGACGCTACATTGTATCTGACCCCTGGGTACAGAAGAAATGAGTCAATCAGGTATCGAGGGGAAGAGTACCTCAAGCAAAAGGCACAGCAATGGGAAAGGCTGTGAGGTACGAATGATTGTGCAGATGTGCCTCAGGGAAAGAAAGGCTCTGTAGCTGGAATCCATGCACAGAGGAAAGAGTGGGGTGGGGGAGAGGTTGTTGGAGAGCCACATGGAGACGAGAAGCACTAGACCTCTGATGCCATGGTGGGGAGCTGCTAAAGAGTGAATGACTGCCACCGCCCTACCACATCTGCAGACTCAGTGTGTGGGATCCTAGTGGAACATCTGGGACTTGACATTGACATGATGACAGGACAGAGCACCCAACCCAAGGGTCCAGGTAAGGAGACCAGATGAGGGAGGGGACTCTGAAGTAAGGAAGGACATAAAACGAGGAGAGGAGAGAAACCAGGAAGTAGTAAATGCTCAAAAAATGCTAGCTGTTATTACTTAAAAAAAAAAAAGCCAGGCAATCTACTAAACTTTTAAAATAACAAATGCCACAGCCATTTTCCTTATTTGTGTAATGGGGATAACGATGTTTTCTAATAGAGTAGTTAGATTACACATATTAAAACAGTTTCCCCAAGTTTATACAATTATAAATGTCTGAGGCAGGATAGGAAATCAAGTAGAGACTCTGGAGTCCAGACTCATAACAGTCACACCTCACAACCCCCCTTTTTGAAAGATGGAGGAGGTGGTGTGGAGCAGTGCTAGGGAAGGCTGATGGATGCGTGCAGCACACCACATTTTAAAGTGTAATATTAACTATCATAAGAAATATTTCTTCAAGAATACAAAGTAACCATTTAAAACAAATTATTAGAGGCAAAGTTATATAAAATCGAAACGCTTGTGGATATAGATAAGCCCTGTGAGCACTGGTTATTATCATGCATCATCTTTCTCTGATATATTAACATATATTTAAAATAGAAGATCTAAGTTGTACTATACTCCTCTACTTACTTTACGTGCTCCCATGGCATTAAATATACTTAACAATTATTACTTTCTTGTCTTTATAATACCTTACCATAGATACCATCATTTATTTTACCCATTTCCTTTTGTAATCATTTAATTTGTTTCAAATTTATTATTACTGTAACCAGTGCTGCAGTAAATGGTCATGTAAGTTTATTTCACAATATATACAAATATTGAATCATTATATTCTACACCTGAAACTAATATAATGCTGTATGTCAATTGTATCTCAAAAAAAGAAAACAAAAGGGCAGTCTTCATAAAGTAGGTAACAGTGATGGTTGAATAACATTGTGAATGTATTTCATGCCACTGAATAGTACACTTAAAATTTGTTAAAATGGTAAATCTTACATTATGTATATTTTGCCACAGTAAAAAAGTATACAGAAACTTACAGCAAAATGAAATTTTTTAAAAAAATCATTAGAAATAATAAGATTCATTTATTTTCTCTGTATAGTTTGATAGAAGTGAATATATGTATATATTTACATGTATTATATAAACAACATATAATTTATCTTCTTGTTTTTTTATTTTTATTGTCTCTTCTACACTGTTTATCTTTCATGCCTAGATCAGTGCCTGGCTTGCAGTAAGGGCTTAATAATTATTTGTTTGAATGCAATTCCTGGTCAAAGGATATGAGCAAGTTTAAGAGAAAACATTTTTTAAAGGGATCAGAACAGTGCAAACATTAGGACTTCTGGAAGGTACAAACTAATCCCACTTTAGCCTTTATGCTTTGGGGAGGAATGAGGCCATGTGTACACACATTGTAAAACAGAAGATATCCCTAATTACCCCGTATTCAGACAGTCCTGGGGTGCACTCATTTCCTGATATTCAACAGAACACCAATCTTCGCTTAACACAGTTAATGATATCATTTTTATTTTTAAAAGGGAGTGCTGATGTTCCCGCCAGCTTCAGAAGATGTTTCAAATCTGGTTGTGGAGTCATTCTATTTCCAATTAAGCAGTGGGGAGATTCAATTACAAGCTGTGGGAAGCGAAGAGTTTGTGTCAATAAACCAGCAGTGGTATTAAGGGTGTCTGTCTGGTTTGCAAACATTAACAGCTTGAAACCTAAAGGCGTATGCTTTTGAAATTATCTAACTCTTGCTTCTCATATAGACAGGATTAAGAATACCTGAAACCCAGCCCGGGGTTTCCCTAAGAAGCATTGTCTCTCCTGGAACTCACAGCAAATTTGGGCATTAAGGTAGTATATGAAAGGGCTCCTTGGGAGTTTGTTAATGAGGTTAAAGCCATTAAAAAAAAAAAAAATGTGTCAGGAAACTATCCAGGAGAAGACAAAATAATTGGTTTCAGGTCTGGTTAGGGAGGGAAAAGAGAAGACTCACTTGGAAAATTCTTAGATATGAAAGGGCTTTTGGAAATATATATACTATAAACAAAACAGGAAACTGGGGCCTCAAAGGGTGAAGGCAATAACCAAGACCTGTAAAACCTGTTAACTGGTAGAATAAAATAAAATGGAGCCCAGACTTGAAAAATCCCTGGACCAGACAAAACCATTTAAACCCCATAAGCAAAACTAAATCTAGCTTATTTCATGAGTGTAAGTGAAATTCAGGTTATTCCTTGTAAATTCTTCTGATAATCATGAATGAAACCTAAGTCATCTTCCTTGAATGGTGTAAGATAATCATTTTTAACCAGCGCCCTGCCATCTGGAAACCCTCTTGTTAAAACACTGTAAAGGTTCAACAAGTTTCTCATTTTTACTTCTTAAGCCATCCCATAACATCCTGCCTCTGAACTTCATACCAGTTTAGGTTTGAAGTTGGTGAACTGTTTGTTTCTGACTCAGTAAAATATTCATATCAAATAAAGCTCTCTGAATATTCTTTTGACATAATTGACAGGTATAAAGTGCCTACTATGTGTTCAATCCTCTGCCATTAGTCAGATACACAAAGAGAATAAGCCTTGGTATCTCCCCTTAAGGAATTTATAGCCCAGCTAGGATCTGTTAGTCAGTCTGACATTCTTTTTCTTTAGTTCTCTTGACTAACCTGAAACATGCAGATCCCTTTGCCAAACCAGTTAATCTTTCCAATATTTCCATACTCTGTCACCTTTTCAGATGCCTTCTTTCACTGTTTTCCTACTTGGTAATACAACAATTTTCAATTGTTTCATTATAGTTGGCTTTGAAAGACATTTTTGCTAATAGGACTGGTTGAGAGAATTTAGACTTCATGTCATCCCTTTTGGAAAGAAAATTTCCCTGTTAGAATGGGATACTTTTTTCCCAATCTGAATTGTTTCCAAAGTGAGGGCTATATTCATTTAATTCTCCGTGAAGCTGAAAGTGATTTCAGCTTCTCCCAAATTACCACTCACTGTTGCCTCGGGAAAGAGATGACGTAATTCATCTGACTGGTGACTTCAGAAGAGGGAACCAGGCACACCCGACACAGCCCCTTTTTTTCTCCTGCTCTGCTCATATTCAAGATAAGCTGGACATACAGTCAGAGTCAGCTGCTATGGTTTGGCTTTAAGCTTTAATTCAGGAGTGAAGTGGTAGCATGCCCATTTGGTCTCAGATTTTAAATAAACCACATTTTTCTAATCGCTCTTCTGGAAACAAAGTTTAGGTTTTGACTTCTACCTGTCTATTGGTCTCTCAATTGGTTCTAGACTTGAGGAAGAGAAAAAGAGGGTTTTACTGGGCAGGGGAGAGGGATCTTGAACCACAATACGTATGTTGGGCTGAAGAGGAATTATATAGTAGCCATATTTTACTACTGAATAAACTCTTTTTCAAGGTTGAGAGAACCATCTCCACTAAATGACCTCAGGAGTCAGTACTTTCCTGGGTAGAAGGTAAGAGATAGAAAAAATAAATTTGCTCTTGGCTTTTCTAGCTTCTTTCAAAAGACATGCGATTAGAAGGAAAAAGGGAAGGAAGTGGGCAAAACACAAATTAAATCAGGGCTTCAAAACGTTAATCCTATAAACTAAAAGAGACTTGTTCTGGGGAGTTTCAGATAACTAAGTGTGGTAGGGTGGAATTTTACTTTCACTTTTTTCTCCCTTTTTTTTTTCCTGGATCTTTTATCATTTGGAGGGTGTGTGTAAGAGGGGAGGGGTAATCTTTGATGTATTAAAACACTATCAGTGTCCTTTTTTTCCCCTCCAAGTATGTCTGTGCTCTCTTTTAGTTCAAGAGAAACTCAAGTCTTTAAAATAGACTGTCACTTTTCCAGGATGGAATTGGGAACTTTTGTGAGTGTGTGTATGTGAATATGAATATGAGCGTGTGTGTGTGTGTGTGTGTGTGTGTGTACAAGTACAAGCACATATAGGCTTAGGTATGTGACAGCAGGGGGGAGGAGTTGAGAAAAGGGGTAGAAAAGAACTGAGAACATTGTTTTCCCACCTTCCTCTCTGTCCCACTCAAGGAAAGAGTCGATAATCTGAAATGGATTCTAAATGAAATTGAAGTGGGCTGAGTAATGGCTCCCCAAAGATGTCCACATTCTACTCCCTGAAACCTCTCAATATAGACTTGTAGATGTGAATAAATTAAGGATCTTGAGATGAGGAGATTATTCTGGATTATCTGGGTGGGCCCAATGAAATCATGGGTCCTTATAAGAAAGAGACAGGAGGGTCAGAAGCAGGGAAGGAGATGGGATGATGGAAGCAGAGATTGGAGTGATATGAGGATGTGATCCAAGGATTGTGGGCAGCCTTTAGAAACAGGAGAAGACACGGAAACTGATTCTTCTCAAAAGCTTCCATAAGGAATGAGCCCTGCCAAGCCATTTTAGACATCTGCACTTCAGAACTGTAAAGAGAATAAATTTGTGTTCCTTTTAGCCACTAAATTTCTGGGAAATTGTTATAGCAGCAATAGGAAGCAAATGCAGGAATGATGGCTAAGTAGTAAATTAATCAATTTTATTCTGGAAATTATTCTGATTTCCAAATATTTGTGAGGGAGTAAATATACACCTTCTTTCTGTACACGAAGGACCTTTCTAAAGGTGAGAGCATTAAAAATATATGAGCTTTGTTGCCACTACTTTATTCCCACTGGGAGATTTTCAGGTATATACCAAGACTTTGAAGATTCTGGAAGGCTGACTGCCAGGGGACAGCCAATGCAGGCCTCCTTAGGGAGAATCTATGAGAAATTGGGGAAGGGACTTAACTCCTTTGATCTCCTCTATAACCATTTAGTGAACCGTTATTATGAACAAGCTCTTAAACACAAAGAATCAGACTTATAGCCTCGACCTAGGTTTAGGCAGAATGGAAGACAGGTTTAATGTGAGCAGTTCTGAGAGCCTGGCAGGTTGCAAGTGTTGGGATTTATTAATAGACTAAAAGCCTATTAAATACTGTAGAGCCATTCTTCTCTAAGCCGTTCAGTTCACATCTTACATAAGGAAGGAAGTTTAATAGCTTATTCAGGAAATAATTGGATTTTTAAAACCCTGAAATTAATTATAATATAAAATTATTGCATTTTTCCTTAAACAAAATAGAGTAGTAAAATTTTGAATGTCTTAACTAAACCTATCTTTCTTTTTCCATATAAACTTCCATTTCAAAGAAGTTCAGATTTCAATAGTTTTTAAAAGTCTCTTTTTTAAGAAACTCTAAACTTTGCTATTATAGTTAAAATTGGATTATAAAATCAATCTAATATAAATTGAATCATTAATTAAGTCAATTTTAAAAGAAATAATTCATTTTCATTAAGGAATTGTTACACTGATATTACAAAGTGAACCGATTCCTGTAATTAAAAAACATTGAATTCCATATGACCATTTATCTTTCGCCCTCTTTTAACCATTTTGGTGAATTTCTAAAATAGGATTTAATTAAATGCTGGAACAAAGACATAATTCAAAATTAAAATTCTACAGAAGGGGCTTCCCTGGTGGTGCAGTGGTTGAGAATCCGCCTGCCAATGCAGGGGACGCGGGTTCGAGCCCTGGTCTGGGAGGATCCCACATGCCGCGGAGCAGCTGGGCCCGTGAGCCACAACTACTGAGCCTGCGCGTCTGGAGCCTGTGCTCCGCAACAAGAGAGGCCGCGATAGTGAGAGGCCCGCGCACCGCAATGAAGAGTGGCCCCCGCTCGCCGCAACTAGAGAAAGCCCTCGCGCAGAAACGAAGACCCAACACAGCCATAAATAAATAATAAATAAATTTAAAAAAAAAAAAAAAAAAAAAAAAAATTCTACAGAAGAACTCACTGGCAAATCATGAAAGCAGTTCCCGTCCCTCTCCCAAATATTTTGAGGAACCACAACAACGTGAAGTACTGTGTATATAAATTATGAGAATGTATGTAATAGAATCACAGTTATGAAGGTTTAATTCATTATCCATGTGATCTCCCACCAAGTAAAGGGATCTTTCTCTAAATGTCTTAGGCCAACATGTATTAGGAGATTGACATTTTCTGAGAGTGTAGATCCCAATTCAAACTATGTTTTCCAGTGTTAGATTTGGTATTATTCTAATCTTACATGAAAGAAATCACACATTTGGAAGATCATAATTTTGAGGGAAGTCTTTTTTTGAAAAAAATATTTATTTATTTATTTGACTGTGCTGGGTCTTAGTAGCAGCATGCATGTGGGATCTAGTTCCCTTACGTGGGATCTAGTTCCCTTACCAGGGATCGAACCCAGGCCCCCTGCATTGGGAGTGTGGAGTCTTAGGCACTGCACCACCAGGGAAGTCCCATAATTTTGAGGAAAGTCTTTGAGGTCAGAGAGATTTCAGCTTGCCCTTTATCAGTGGTATTGAGCTTTGTCTAACCATTAATTTTACTGAGGCTCGGTTTCTTCGTCTGTAAAAAAAAGTCTCTCACGTGGAGTTGTTATGAAGATTACATGTAATATCACTTGTCACCTGTCCACAGAAGGCCCTGGAACATAGGAGATGATCAATAAATGTTAGCTTTCCTCCCCCTTTTGCCTTATATAATTGTGGAATTGTAGCAAGAGAGGGAACATTTGACCTTAGTTACTTGGTATATGCAAGTGGGAGAGACTTTTTTCCATCATTGCTTCAAAATTGTACACCACAATTTCTGCTAGCTAGATTAAGTGAATATCTTATAGGTACAATAAACCTATGATAAAATGGCTTTGATATCAGATTTGTAAACTATAAAAAATGTATACACATATGCATGCGAAATAGTACTATTTTTATCTGACTGTTCTAGAAATAAGTTTTAGCTTATGCTGTTTTCCCTTTTTTTTCCTTTGGCTTCATGGATTTATTAATTTCAATGACTTTCATCAGTGATTTCATGCACAGACCTGCATCTTTAAAGGGGCAATGACTGACTAGGCTTCCTGTTTTGCCTCTCTCCAATAATTGGGACCACAGCAGCTAATTACAGTGTCTAATTGTATCCTCAATTGGCTGATTGCACCCACAATTAACTAAATATAAGTACCAAGCGTCTTGGTGCATTCAGTTTTATGCCTCAAAGGGAGCCTGTGTGAGAGGGTAGTTGGCAGTTGGCTATCATCAGGAAAACAGCTTCTCAGACTTGGAATTGTAGGTCTAATTTTTTTTTTTTTTAAATAGGTGGGTGTTTTATCTATATTCTACAACTAATTTTGGAGGAAGAAGGGGGTGGAGGTTGAACATTCCATTATACATTCTGGCATAAGTGGGTCTCTTTTTTTTTAATAGATTTATTTAATTAATTAATTAATTAATTTTTTGGCTGTGTTGGGTCTTCGTTGCGGTGCAAGGGCTTCTCATTGCGATGGCATCTCTCATTGCAGAGTACAGGCTCTAGGTGCACAGGCTTCAGTAGTTGTGGCTCGTGGGCTCTAGAGTGCAGGCTCAGTAGTTGTGGCACACGGGTTTAGTTGCTCTGAGGCATGTGGGATCTTCCCAGACCAGGGCTCGAACCCATGTCCCCTTCATTGGCAGGCGGATTCTTAACCACTGTGCCTGTAGGTCTAATTTTAAAGCTTCCAAATATCTTCTCGTTGGCACAGTCCATAAAGCTGGTGACTATCTTAGTATATGTTTAAGGACATAAAGTCCAGATGAGTTGCAGACAGGCCACAGTTTAAGAAAAATATCAGTAGAGGCATGGGGTTACATCTCATTGGATCTTTCCTTATAATATGCTTGAACAGCTCATGGAAGGGTTGTCCTGACCAGTCTGTGTGCAATCATGGCAGACAAGAATAGAAGAACTGGGGCCTTCATTTATTTTAATCCCACAGCAGGTTGGATTCCCCTTCTTCAGCAATTTGAAAGACCTTTGAAGAGTTAGTTTCAGTGATGCATTTTAAATGCAGGTGCTCCTACAAAGCAAGTGCCTTAAAAACTGACTGGGAGCCAACATAATTCCCACTCTGGAAATTGGGCTGGAAACACCATCAGGATAGAAGCTGATCACAGCCTGGGCTTGAGCTTTCAAATTAGCTCAAGACTTTGTCAGATGTACCAATGATATTATTCGTTGATCCACTGCTTAAGGTAGAAATTAAAAACTCAGAGTTTTGCAAAGGTTGTTAACAACCATTAGAATGCTGTTTTGAAGGTGAATCAAGAATCTGTAGAAGTCTTTCTCTCTAGAATAATTAATTAGCAACAACAGTTTCTCTTAAGAGTACTTAGAAATAAACAGATTGGATGGTCAGAGAAAAAGAAGAAGAGAGATGTATATGGAAGAAATTTCCAGCCTTTGTTTTCATCTCATAATTTTAGCCTGAGCAGCCCTCAATCTGCCACCACTATAACCAGCATAGTCCTTGCTTAATGGTTTCAGCAGCAGCCTTTAGTACCTTATAGGATGTGGAATACCTAACTCAGAGATGAGTTCATCCCAGGATAAGGACAGGACTGTGACTTCTAATTTCCAACGTGCAGATTAGCATTTCCTCCACATAAGCAATGATTACACAATTATATAAATTTGAGCTAGGCAAACAGACCCTAGAATTTATCCAGCTATACAAACCATACACTAAGTTGGTTATTTCAGCTATTTATTCTTCTAATGCATTGAACTCTCACCACCACCTTGTAATAGCCTGACCTTTATGTATGTCTCTCAACTCTCTTGATAGATGAGATTTTTTTAAAAAAATTTTCTTACCAGCTGTGAGGTATCAGTCTTTGTCTGATAAAATAAAATAGCTTGATAACTGTGTTCAGGGTTGATATACAGGTAAGCTTATTATAAGAATGTGGAGACTAAAAAAAAAATGTGAACGAGATATAGAAATAAATGTGTTATTTTCAAGTGTGGATGTTGGGAGTAGAGTGGACAGAGGAAAAGAGAGGAGAAAATGAAAGGGACCAGAGGGGTATGTAAGGAAACCCATGACTGGGATTTTGGCAAGGCTGTTTTAAGACAAGTATGTCTGAGATGGGATTTTAATTCATTTTGGGTATGCAAAGCACAATGGTACTTCAGTAAGGTCTACTTTCTTCGTGGAAAAATAGGTAAGTGAATTGTGTGTGTGTTGAAACCAGTGTATTAGGTCAGGGTCTGTATAACATGTTCAGAGGTATGAACTCAGAAACAAGAAGGGCTATGGAAATATAAGTTCCAAGGAACGTCCCTCCATGTAGGGGAGGCCTTAGACTTCCCCACATCATGGACATGGTGTTCCAGATAACCTTACATAAAAACCAAGGAGCCAGGGAGATCCCAGCTAAGATCTGAGCTACACTCTACTGAGGAATAATCCAGCTTCCACTAAAAACACAGAAATGCTTCTGAAAATAAGTTATTCCCATGAAAAGCCTCCATCCTAGTAAGGGAGACTATTGTGACCAAACACTAACATTGCAACAGGATCCATGCACGGTCAGGAATGTGCACAATTTGCCATGGCAATGAAGAGAAAGCTCAAACTGGGGACTAGTTCCTACGCTGCCCATAGGCTCCCTGATATAGGTGAATTGTACAGCATGAGCTCAGAGGACAGAGCCTGCTCTATCCTACGAGCCGTAACATCTGGGAGACATTACACCAGAATTAGATGCCTTAGGGTTTCTGGAGACCATGAAAAATCAGCCATTTCCTAGCCTATCTGGGATCCTTTTGAACAGTTGTCTTTTGATGCCTGTTTCTTATCCTGTTGGACCTTCACATCGGAACTTTTCTAGATATGCACTGAGAAATTTGAAGTAAAAGCTTGTTATTTTTAAGAATGTGGAGTTTTAGAGAGTTTAGAAAGTTCAAATGAGGTTTGCATGGCAATTTACAATTCTGAGTGCTTTATCAGAAACGACATGAGGATCTCAAATCCATCACTAAAGGAACAGCCTAAATGGCCCTCCTTTATTTTATCTTACAAGTGCTTTTCTTTTTCCATCTATGGGAGAAAATATTCTGCCTTTACCAGTAAGCAGGTAGCTGTCATTTATTTTTTGGCATAATTTAAAGCCCTCTAAATGCTTATTTTTAATTTTAATAATTTTGGAGGTGTTCACTTGTGCATTAAAATTCAGGAAGCTGGCATAGCCCTCCGCTTACCTTCAGGGCAAAACTGTGTGCAAGACATGCTTCTGTGAGATAATTTGTTTCCTAATTGGTATCCGTTTGCCGAAATACAATTAAAGTTACTGCTTTAATATTAACATCAACATCTTGATTGCTCTATAAAATATGAATATTTATAAATTTTTTCTTCCATGGCAGATATCTCTTAGGCACTTTATTTTTTGGTATTGGCAGTTTCTTATTTATGGAGACATTTCTTACAGAATAGTAATAACATAAGGAGGGTAACATTGCAGGGTTAGACCACTTCGACTCCAGAGATGAGAGAGGTGACATTCCTAAGGAACTGTGTTTGGATTCTGGAGCCCAGTTGTCTTGAAAACCTGAGAACTGAATCATCTCCTGTACCTGCTTTGCACCATTATGGTGAGAACCACATGAGCTAGATGGTTTAACTCCCCTTTAGAGTAAAAACAATACCATGTATTTGCATAGGCCTTTAAGGTTTACAGTAGACATTGCATCCCTCTCAAGAGTGACTGATTTAGAAGACCTGATATTTCACTACTAAGTCTTAGAGACACCGTTTGCAGATTTTCTTATCTCTCTTTCTCTTTTTCTTTTTTTGAGAGTGAACTGAAACATTCATAGTAGCTTAAAAGCAAGAAGGTAAGAATGTAACTCTGTATTCAGAATTAAATGATTACTGTTTATCAATGAAAATATTTAGATTACATGTATTCACCCATCAAACCCTTTTCATATATCTTCTAAATTAAAAAAGTAATATAAGATATCATCCATGTTAAACATATCATATCATAAGAAAGGCTAAATACTAAAAATTAAAAGCACCCTCTCATCTTTGAAAACTCAATCCCCCTCTTTAGAGGCAACTACAATGAAGACTTCTTTAGTTCTCCATCTTCCTTTTCTTTCTGGGATGATTATCTAAAATTGTTAGGTGGGACCAAGCAAGACAGACATCCTAAGGCGGTAAGAGGTTTTTCAACAGTACAGTACCTTTATCAGAGCCACAGAAAAATCAAGAGGCCATCTGTGCCAAGGATAGGGAGGCTACTTGATGTGGCTGTAAAAGTCCAGGAAGGGGAGTAGTAGGGTTTGTACATAGGGCAGTGGGGAGGGAGAGCAGGAGCCAGGATGTGATGATGAACAGGGTCTCTGCCAAACACATGAGTGATGGGGAGACCTGAAAATAAATTGTTTACTTGTTGAGTACTGGTAAATAAGTAATATGTTAATTATTATGGGAACCTGGATTCTCAATGTCAAATAAGTGTTTTTTAAATGCAAAAAGGGAAGAAACTGTGATGAACCCTAGTGTTGAATTGGAAGATGAGATATTGATATGAACTTACGATTTAGATAGATAGATAGATAGGAAGAAAGAAATGGAGATTAGATATAAATATAAATGTGAGATTTGTGTGCATGTGTCTATGTGTAAATAAATGTATTTCTAACTCTATCCACTGAAAGAACCTGTGAGCTCTGACAACCAATAGCAAAGAGCATACCTAGTGCCCAGATCATGGTTTCTAAATATAACTTTCTACTAAATGGAATCAGAGCTCCTTGGAGAAAAGGCTAATCCCAAGGCTAGAAAATTAAAGCCAGAAAGTGTGCCAGAATGTAAGAATGATGAGGGCATACAAAAATAACACAGACACCAGCTTAAAGGGGCTTCCACTGACCAAAACTGGATGAATTTCAACATCACATTAAATAATGAAATTAATGGATTAAACTCATGGAATAAATATGATTTATAAGATCATAGTGACATAAACATATGAATAGATTATTGAAATTTTGATGAGGAATGAGATTTGCATACTCTCATAGTATCTCCACCCTCAATACTTATTATTTATAATGGGAAAATGACTTTATAGTGGAGAAGCCTGGAAACACCTCCTTCATCAAGTGATCAAAATTAGCATCACCAGTAATGGAATATATTGAAATTCAGTGCCACCTGAGAAGATTCAATGAAAACACAGCATTGTTACTGTGGTATTATTGCCAAAGATGCATCACCTGAATCTAATAATGAGGAAACAGACAAACCTAAATTGAGGGAAATTCTTCAATGTAACTGGCCCATAATCTTCAAAAGAACCATGGTCATAAAAGTTTAAAAAAAGACTGAGGAACTGTTCTAGATCAGAGGAGACTAATGAGGGGATGACAAATAAATGCAAACTAAGACGCTGGATTGGAAATTTTGCTATGAAGGGTATTTGTTGGGACAACTGGCAAAAGTTTAATAGGGCATTGGTGAAACTTGGCATGTCTGAATATTAAATGGTAATAAGATAGCAATGTTAATATCCTGATTTTTATGGTTCTATCATGTTATATAGGAGAATGTCCTTGTTAGAAAAGAATTTTAATTATTTTGGGGTTTGGGGCAATTTACTCTCAAGTGAGTCAGGGAAAGCTCATTTGTATTGTTTTGCAACTTTTCTCTGGGTTTCAAAATAAAAAGTAAAAGAAAAACATTTTAATGTGTTTCTAGAAGCACCATCTCCGTATCAAATTAGTTGTGAGTAGTATATAAGTGCTTGTTTATATTTTCTCATACAGATAAGAGAACGTACATGTTATTCTTCAGTTGGCATTTTTCTTCTAGGGGTGATCTCGGCAATCACTATATATTAACAAAGGTACCAGGCATTCAGAAGAAGGTATTCATTTTTTAAAATGGGAAATTAACCATCTGTTTCCTTTGAATCAAAATTCTGAACAAAACTCTATGGTCATATTCTGATCTCAATAGAGTAATTGTACTCCTTGTAGTTTGCATATCTTTCTTGGGCTTAGATATACGTTAGCTCCGTATGTGTAACTATTTGACTTGATTTAATTGAACTAATTTCAAATCACGTTTTTTCTCAGGTATATTTAGTTAATGTGTGTGTGTATGAGAGAGAGAGAGAGAGAGAAGGGAAGTATACCAAAATATTAATCATTATTTTATTTGACCTTTGATGTGTAGTATCACAAAGGTTTAAAATATCTTTATTTTTAATCTCTAATTTTACACATTGTTTTAGAAGAAAAATAAAGAACATTGGAATATTTTTAAAATATGGTGTTGAGGGCAAGATACTCTTTGAAGGTTATGACTATTTGATTCGTTATGTTGAGCATCTGTCCTCAGTACACCAATTCCTGGTACCTGTTTTGTCATAAAACTCTAAATGTGGCTTGATAAACCAAGAGTACAGAGTGACCACAATGAAGAAATCCGTAGTTCTAGGAGAGGTAGGTTAATATTTGCTACTATTTGGGTGAATGGGGTACATTCTGGAAGTTAGAATTTAGGACTTCCACAGAAAAGATATGGAAGCAGGTATGGAAGACTTGTCAGTACCTAGCCCATGTCCATCAGACTTCGCTGTATATACCTCCCACTTGCCAGAATCTGCCTATCAGGGCTTGAGCCTTCTTTCAGTACCACGGAGAGCTGCTTAGCTCCAGCTGACATCTGGCCCTAAGTGTCAGGGAATTCATGTCATGCTGGAACAACTCACACCCTGTGACCTACAGTACAGTCGTATAGATACTTCTGTTCTCTTACTCACATGGAATGCCTGAAGCCTGAGTTTTACACTGCCACCCAGATGTTCCCTTCTGAGGTGTCTCCAGTTTCCCACAGGTAGCTAGCTAAGTAACGTTTTCTTTTTTGGCTACCTTCTCTCCCTGTATCACTTCCTTACTTCCTGCCATTGTTCCTTGAACTTGCCAAGTAAACTACTTACCCTCAGATCCTAGTCTCAGTGTCTTCTTCTGGAGGATTGCTGGCTGGAGTGTTGTTAGCAGTAAGCATTGGTACATAGATAAGGAAGAAAGAAAGAAAGATCTCATTTAGGAGAAATTATCTCATTTAGGCATTTGAATTTAGCTCATAAGGACATAAGTTAGCTTAGAAATATAGAATGATAGAATTTCAAAGCCAGGTGTACCAAGGTCGTATAGTGACCTCCATAACCCTCTGACCTTTGATTTTCCAATAACATGTCCATTTCAATACCTTCAATGACTATTAATTCAGGCCTTCTTGAGTTACAGATTTCTACTTGTTAGGAAACTCTCCTTATTTGGAAGAAGAATTAGATTATTAAATTCTCCAATCTTCCCTTGAGGACACCAAATAATTCCAATTTCTTTTCCAGTCTCAAACCTTCCAATATTTGAAGACAATCATTGCATCTTCTCAAAGAGTTCTCTTCTCCAGACAAATTTTCAATTCCTTCAATTTATCCTTATGCAATATTGTGTAAAGTCACTTCTTGATATCTCAATATCTCTCTGCTGGACATGGCATCAATGGGCCAATGTTGTTCTGTGGTCCCTAGAGTATATGTGATAAATAGTCCAGGGAGGATACCGATTGCTAAAAAGTAAAGCAGGGCTCTCACCTCTCTTCTGTACATTGTACAACCAAAAGTGAAGCCAAAGATAATATTAGTTTTTTCTGCCACTGTTTGATCTGGAGAGAATTTGACTAAGCCCTGGTCTAACCCCATTGATCTTACTGTTCAAGTGACTACTCAAATGCCAGCCCATCGCTGTGCCTGTAGCATATCTGGCCCACTCTTCATGCTTTATCTCCTTTTATTACACACCCATCATGTCCTAGAAATTTTAACACATAGTTTTAGAAAGGTTAAAGAATTCTGTCAGAATCAAAAATCTGGTAATCTGGCAGAACCATATTTTAAATTAAGATTTGTATAATGCCAAAGCTTGCATTTATTCCACCAAACCATGCTGACTCTGCATATGTGTGTATATTGATGTTTAAGCAGATATTTTATTGTCATGAATTGACACATTCGTGGCTATATATGCTAAAACTTTAGGGAATATATGAAATACAATACTGCATAAACACATGACAATTGTATAGATAACTGATTTTCAAGTTTCTAAAAATTAAATATGTACGTATTACATTCATCCTGACAAACTCAGAGATGCTTCTTGCATTGTATTCGGTTCCTAACATTCTTTATGATATTACTTCCTTGGATTAGGAAAAAAAAGTTTAAAAGGCAAAGGCAGTCCCAAATGATCAAATGATCTCTTAGATGTTTGTCCTCAGTATGTGCCTCCGTCTTAAGCTGCAAAGAAGAAAGATTGTGGAAATCATTTCACAGTGCATACACGTATATCAAACCATCGTGTTGTACATTTTAAATATATTACAATTTATTTGTCTATTAAAGCTCAATGAAGCTGGTGAGAAAAAAAAAGTTCTAGACATTTGCTTGAAGATCTTTCAGAATTTTTTTTCCCTATTCTAACCAGGTTTTACCAAGATTTCAGTAGAGGTGAATGAATTACTGAGAAATCCAGACTTTGGTTCTGTTTTTACAGTATCACCACCCACATATACCAGTCATGTTGTTTACAATTTAGTTTAACTTAAGCTTAAAAATGATAGCCAGTACTTGCAAAGATAGAGTGAAATAATCACTCTTTCATAAAGCTATATTTTTGTAATTCATTTAGTAAGCAATTTGGCTATATAAGCCAGAGCTTAAAAAAATTTACAAATTTTGACCTAATAAATATGCTTCTGTGAATATAAACCAAGAGAAATATTCTGAATACAGAAAGAGTGTGAGGAAAGAAGAAACACTGAAATGCAAAGAAGTTTAGGGTAGCATGTTTTACTACCAGAGCAAAATACAGTACAAAATAGGGGAGAAAATATGAATGTCTCTGGGAATTAGTTAAGCAGTACATCCACTTTATAAAATATTATGCAGCCATTAGAATTATAATTTGAAGATTTTATGTTAACATAGAAAATGTTTTGGGTATCATATTAAGTAAATTTGCTTTAACTGCACGTGTATGTATAATCCCTTTATACCAAATTTGCCATGCTTTTGTACATGAGAAATAGTTTGCAGGATTTGAACTCATATTTCTAGTCCCATGGTTCCCTCCACAACATGTCTTCATTAAAATCTAACAGCCTCTGAAGCTCCTAGGAGAGAAGAGCATCTAAGTAGAGATGTAAAATTGATACAGGAGGGATGAGCAGCCTGCAGATGAACAATACAATAGCTTCAGTCTCAGATGAAATTCTGTATCTTATTTTTTTCTCCTTTGCTTCCTGAAGATCCTTTAAAATCTTATTTCTCAGTAAGTAATTTTGTCTTTATGGTACAAAAGGTAATTCCCATACCTAATATTGTTTCTAAGCTCATGTGAATACCCTGCTGAGTTATATATGAGTTTTTTCATGAATATGACACAAAATGAAAATTCCATTTCTCAAATTGAAAAAAAATGTAAATTGACTTTCATGCTCAAGTGAGTTGTTTCAGGGATGGGAGGAGGGGGATAGATTCAGTGCATCATCTACTCTATATTCATGTGTAATTGATGTAACTTTTAGCGATTGTTCTACACTTACAAACTTCATATTCAAAGAGGAAAGTAACAGACATTATTGATTCTAAACAGATCTTAGGTTGCCCTCTTCAAAAGTTGTCTACTCGTGGGTAAAGGCATTAGCAGTCTCTTTAAAAACATTGTAAACTGCTGAGCACTATAAGTTTTAGTTCTTTTGTTATTCAAGTTAGATTCCTGGATATTCTGCATTATGCCTGTTATGTAGTAAGAAATGGGCAACTGGCATTCTAGCTGTCATCATTCATATTTTCTTCAATTTTTAGGCAATTGTTATAAAGCTCCCTAGATGGATAAGCAATGCTTTGATATGACATGAGGAACTGTTTTTAGTGACCCTAGTGGCTCAATAACAAGGATGTCTTTCCTGCCAGAGCAAACAAAGTTGTGAGTAGACACACATAAGTGCTGAAATGTGAGAAGTTTCTAATGTTGTGCAAGGAGTTTCACAGAAAAAAGATGGTAAAAAAGAATGCATACATATTGGTGATGTTAAAGATAGTTTGGTCAGATCATCAGTATAAAGCATGAAGTTCACATGTTACATAAAGGAATTTCCACAGGCAAAATGACACTGGTTAGGCATCCTCATAGTCTACATGTCAGATTAGGTTCCAAAGTGGATTACTAAGCAAAGGACATTCAGCTATTCAGGATGGAGTTATGGGATCAAACGCAGGCCATATGACAGAAAAATCTTCCACTATGTCATTAGTACACAGCAGGCATGCACCCTTGGGGGAAAACTGTACACACATATTCAGGTGAGCATTCATGCACGTGCACATACACACAAAATGTCTCTTTAATAAACAATATCAATTGTTTGCCTTATCTCTCATATATTCCTTAAAGAAAAGTATTGCATCATGCTTACTGATGTATCTGTAAAGCTTATTACTGTGCCAGGCATATAATCAGTTCTCAATTAATACCTTTTAAATGAGTGACTGAATGTGTATGTGATCATGTATTTATAGTGAGAATATGATAAATCTTCTTTAGGTATGTTCTAGAAAAATGCTTTTTGTATTTTTCAACTCAAATAATCCTTATACTTAAATAAATAACATTTTTTGCCCAATCAATAGTAAAAGGTAATATCCCCATATTTCAACAGAGGAAAGTTTAAGAAATAGAGCTGGAAAGCGTAATTGATATCCCTTGTGGAAATATAAAGTTCTCACTTTTTGATGGCTCTGTTTTTAACAAGAGTGTGCTGGCAGAGTTGCGAGGACAGCGATTGTTCTAGATTAATTATTATTACTCTATTATGCAGGAACCATAAATATAAATATGTGAAGGAATTCCAAGTGCAGGCTAATTTTTTAAGTGTCTTTAAAGGCAGCCTTCTGAGGTCATTGACCATTACTCGTAATATTATCCACCCTTCCAGAAAGGAAATGTAGTATTTGTAGGAAAGAACACAGACTTCCATGTAAAAATTTAAAAATGTGTTTAACTGATGATATGGATAAGAAGTATTCCAGCGAGCACTATTATGATAATTAAAACTTTAGGGTGATTCTGATTTCAATACACTGTTCACTATCACAATTAAGTACATTATGTGCCACAGTTTAGAACTTTAAAAGTGTTAGTGTTAGAAAACAGTGGATAGTATCTAGCCAACCTCCTTATTTTAAGGATGGTCACAAAAGTGTCTTGAACTCTCCTACTATAAAATGTCTCTCAATAACATCAGGAGACACAAAATGTTACATTCTGAATGAAGGATACTGTATAGAAATCTAACCACATAACTTCACTGTAGATACTCAATTTACATGATAGAATAACTCAGTAACAAAGCTTGTTCCCAGGGAAATCTTGAGCCTCTAGCCATAGACAAATTGAAAATTTACCTGCTCTTCTGTGTTTCTCACTTGGCCCTGCAACTGCTGTTTTTCTTTGTCTATTTGTTTGGTTTTTGCATTTGAACTGACTAATTCCATGAAGTTAAACTTACACTATTAGTAGCATTAGTATTACTGTTGCGATTTTTATTTAATACAGCGTATTTCTATCTGAAAAGTTAATAGCCGAATTGACATTTGTGAAAATATCCTTAAGAGAAGACAGCCTTTCATGAGGGAGATAGACTGGCTCTGTTATGTCACAGTAATAAAAATTCCTTGAGAATGTAATGCAATACTTTATTTTTTATGACATTCTTAACACTCTTTCTTGCCGAGACATTTTCAAGGGAAAGGATATAGAGAGAAGACTAAGGTGAAGTTTAGGCATACAGGGAAGTCACCCAGTGAGCATGAACTAGAGAAAAGACAGAATCACAAGTAGTACCAACCATGAATGATCAGGATTATTGAATATGAAGTTGCCGAATGAGTCTAGTTCATTGATCAAAAAAGCAGTTTTGCCGTTGCATCCTTGTGAATATCACAAGTGGGGTTTTATTTATTTACTTTTAAGATTTTTTTTTTGATGATTTATTTTTTTTGATGGACCATTTTTTTAGAGCCTCTATTGAATTTGTTACAATATTGCTTCCGTTTTACGGCTTGGTTTCTTGGCCACGAGGCATGTGGGATCCTAGCTCCCCCACCAGGGACCGAACCGGCACCCTCTGTGTTGGAAAGCGAAGTCTTAACCACTGGGCCACCAGAGAAGTCCCACAAATAGGGTTTTAAAAGTGATTGGTATTTGTATTATGTGCTCCACCTCAAGATACATTTAATGTAAATTTCCTGAGAATCCTCTAACTTCCAAGAACAGCACTAAATGCTGAGCAGACAAAAATCAGTAAGGTAGAAGCCAGGCTAATGAGCAACTCCATTTGGTAAAGTCACCACCATATATAAGCATCTGAAAGATATACATACATTGTAAAAAGCAACCAAGCTAAAAGCATGATTATTTCCCTATGGAAATCAAGGAGGAAAAAAGAGCTAATGGTTGAATAATTTTTTTAGGAGGAGGTAGAGTTCCATGTAGATAAGCAAGATGGGAGAGAACGTTTGTAACATCATGGGCATTACATAGCAAGACAGTCCTTCAGGTATCCAGACAATTATTAAAGATGAAGAGAGGTTGTCAAAATGAATATAGCGATCCACCTGGGGCAGAGGTAGACCCCTACTTCTTGACCTTAGTTTCTGAACTTGGGTCGTCCATTACCTGCCTCTTTCTTATCTTGAATGTCCAGGTTATAAACCATCATTTCCATCTTTTCAAGCTTGCATTTTCCATGCTGGTTGTAAGTGCATGGATTTGAGCATAGAATCTTCCAGATTGCCCAGCAGAGCTGTCGGATACTGGGTGCCACACCTCACATTGTACACATTATAGATGTGTGTGTGTTTGATGTAAGAGTTTTCTGAATGTGGTAGCAAATGGTCTTGAGAAATGAGTGCCTTATTGTTAACTCCCAAATAATTCTATATATGGGGATGTTCTTAATGCCGGGATCCCTCACAATCCCAGGAAGTAGCTGCACCATCAGGAACCTCACAGTTCAAAACTCTAACTGAGAAGAGAAAAACGCATCAGTATCCTTGTCTGGTGTGAGAAGTATCCTAAGCTTCATTGGGGTAGGAAATTTATGTCTCCTGAATAAATCCTTGCCCTGTTTTCGCCACCTTGTAAATACTGTGAAAACTGCTTTCATAAAAGGGTTTGTCTTGGGTTTAGAATTATGTTCCAGTTGTGGACACATTCTACATAATCACCTTCAGCTGCTGTCTCTGTCTTACTCTAGGTGGCATATAGAGGGAAATATAGCATTGGGTCTGAATAACTTCCTTGAATCCATATTTTATATTATGTCTTTGTCCATTCCTACTTATGAAATGTTGTTTTCTCTCCCTTTTTAACTCCTGCCTCAATATTAAGACTGTTATTTAATGCTCTTTCCCCAGCTTTATACAACCTCAGCTGCCCTCTCAAAGTGTCTGGGTTTTCTTCTAGCCAACCCGTCCTCCCTTCATTTAATCGAGCCTTATAAGGAAGAATTGGTCAGCTGCCAAAGACATAACTATCCAGGGACCAAAATGCCTTCCATGTGGAGTCATTTAGTGTGAGCAAACATAGATGCATACTTTTATTGAATATCAACCTCTATGTGAAGGGAAGTATTTTGCCTTGAGCAAGCTAGCATTAAGTGGACTTGGGCCGTGGTTGGAGCTGGATGTGGAAAGTCTCACACCTTCCAGGGAGGATGTGATGATTTTCAGAGTGTCTGTAATGATGCACAACATATTCAAGAGCTGGGCTCTCATTATCTGTATTGCTTTTTCTCCTTATTCTCTTCCATGCATCAATCTACCCCGTTGGTCTTGCTTTTGGATGCTATTATTTCCTGAAAGAATTATCATTTTGATCAGAAAATTTGCATCCTTTACAATTCTCCCAATCACTGCTCTCAGAACTAACATGAAAGGCTGGTTCTGTCTCCGTTTTTTAGTGAGATACAGTGGCCGCTACCCCCAGAGAAATAACAAAGCCCAGACCATCAAGATTGGGACAGGAGGCATTCATGTGACAGTCACATAATGAGTTGTGAAATCAGGATTTTTAAAGAAACTCCATTGTCTGCTATACAGATTAGAGTATGTCATCCTCCTGAAAAAGCAGAAACATTTCAGATTGATTGAACCATCTTTACTGAAGCAGTATCTCCATTTATTGTACTGGGACCTTTAACCCCTAAGAATAGTAGCTGATTGTAATTGCATAAATGGCATAATATTTTAGAGACCTATGGAGCACTTGTGTGGAACTGAAGGCTTTTTTGAGCACAGCCTGCCATTGTACATAGTTCTTATTCATTTTCCTGATTTCATTAGTAAGGGCATTTGTATGGAAATGGATTAAGGTTTATAGGTTTATTTTATTGTGTTGCAGATTCTGCTGTAATTATACTACTGATGGATTATATTAAAACTGCTGTGCAGGAAGCTTTCAAAACACATCAGACTCTGGAAGTGCTTTTGATCTACAAAATCTGTTTTTTCCTTGTCCCACCTGGAGTTACTGCAACAGTCTGCCCGCCCTTAGCTCACCCACACCTTCCAAATCATATCATTTTTCTCTTCACTTCTAGGCTTAAAAGGCATTAACTTGGCCGTGGTAAATATACTTGAAATACTCTCCAATCCCAAGTATATAAATGTTCATAAAAAATTGAATAACAAGAAGAAAGAGAATAAATAATAAGTTTAGTCTTACTGTATTATATTTTATACTTACCTACAGCATCTTGAATAAGAAATTCTCTAGGATATAGAGGCATTCCCATGAATATTTGGATTACAGGAGTATGAAAGTTTTGGTGTGAACTCTGATTAATTTCTTTCTAGGTAAGTCTATGATTTATAAGGAAATGACAGAGGACAATTTGAACAAATATCTTCTATCAAGAAGTCACTTGACTGGACTTTATGGGCCATCTATGTATCCCATCAGCTTACAATTGGGGGCTTCAATACTCAGAAGGAGTTCCCTCCCAGTTCTTACTTCCTCAGTATAGAAGGCTGGGCTTACATATTTTATCAGCCCATAAATTTTTAAAATCTAAGACAAGACTCTTAGAATGTCCAGACTGAAGGGCCAAGTCTCTGGCCATTGTTTCATTCCAAAGGAAGTGAACCTAAAGAAGTCTTACTAGTGAGGCCAAGTAGAATTCAGTAGGGAAGAGGGTATAGTCCTCTCCTCTGATCATCAAATTTGTAGATCCATTGTCTGTCTCATGTTTCCATGTAGATATTAAATATGTATCTGAAATTTAACCAGTTCAAAAAGAATGAAGATATCTTGATTTCTGCATGAAGGCCTGCTCCTACCTCCATAACCTCAGAATCCTATTTTTTGTCAGGTTCGTCCCATTTCAGTAATCACCATTTCTTGGGCCAAACATACCCAATTTATCTTTCATCATTCTCTCACAGATATTTGATCCAGTCCAAAATCGAGTCCTCTGGGCTCTAATTGAAAAATTGATCTCAAACTGACCAAGTTTCCTAGCTTCAGAATAAACACCCTAGTCTAAACAACAATGATTTCCCTTCTGGATTACTGAAATAACTTTCTTCCTAGCATGTGTTCCCTACCTCCACTCTTGTATATGGTATATTCTCCACCTGGAAGCTGGAGAAATCGTTTAAAATTGAAACTCAGAGTGCATCATTCTCCTGTTCAGAACCCTCTAGTCGTGTGCCACGGTAGCCAGAATTAATTCCAGACCTTGCCCTGGGGGCTGCTCACCTTCTCTTCGTGCCCTCTCTACCTTCCTGACTGCATCCTCAACCCTTCTCCTCTTTGCTTAATCTTCCTCAGAAACATCGTCATTGCTGGAACATGTTCGACTCCTCTGTGCCATAGAAACGTACATGTTCTGTTACCTCTGTGTGGAACGTTACTTCTCAGCATCTTCCTGTGTCTCGCTTCCCATTCATTCGGGTCTCTGCAAATATTACCTCCTCACAAATGCCCTTTATAACTACCCTAGCCAAAATGAAGACTCCTCTCCCCATTTTATCTTATCTGCTATTTTCTGCTTCACAGCAATGCCATCTATATGTATAGTTCATTTTATATTTAGTCATTTACTTTTTAACTCTTATTCCCCACAATAAATTGTAAAATGCCAGGAAGATGGAGATCTTTGCCTCCTTTACTGGTGTTCACTGGTCCCTAGCAGAGTGCCTGGCACGTAATAGGTGCTGAATAAGTATTCGATGTATGAATAACCAAATCAGTGAATGAAACAAAGAGAGGGTAAGATTGAGTCCTGAGGAATTTGAATGTTTAAAACCTGAGGAAAGGTAAATAAAAAGGAAGGGCTAGGAAGATCTGAGAAAAACTAGGAGTGCTACTAAATATGGTCTACCCTGGAGTTTTCTTCCATGAATATGTATTCCAGTGAGATATTCAGTGCTTAGAAAACAAACAAGTCATCAAACTGGCATCCGGGAATGGAGGGAAAAGCAAAGGAGAAGTAGAATCATTTAGAAGCTGCAGACTGTCCCTTTAGCAAATGACTGAATACTAAATTTAATTGGATGTGCTCCACTAGAGAAAATAGTCTACTCATTAAAACATCAATACTTAAAGTTCCGAGCAATCTGGCATCTTTTTTGAATTACAATATGTGCAAAAAAGACTTGTACAATATTTTATCCCAATGATAGCTTTTATCCATAAATTTATATTGGGTTTGCAATCTGTGGAGATAAAAATTTTCTAGACATAGATCATCTGCTTTTGAATCAATGTTATAAACATATTCATATTTGTAAAACTGAGAGAATGTTATTCTCTAGTCCTGTGAGCTTAAATCAATTCCAAACACATATTTTCATATCCTTTTAATTTTGATTTGGAACTCAAAATAAAAGATCAGCTTTGTGTTGTGGAAAGAATATAAGCAGTCCAAAACTCTGGGTTTTTGTCCTAGATTTAAACTTCAGTAACTCCCTAACCCTCAACTGGTCCTTCAAATTAGGTTTCCAGAAATACAGATTAGAGATTGTTCCCAGCTCTGTTTGGAAGACCAAATGATAAAACATTTCTGCCTGTTGATTTATGTTGATTTATTGTTGATTTATGCATCAGTTTGGCAGTAAAATATAAACTTTTTCCTGTGGTCTTCAAAATCCTATACAATAAGGCTCCTGACTATTGCTCTTGACACATTGAACTTGTCACACTGGTCCTGCATTCCCCCTAACATGAAAGGCTCAATCTCACCTTGAAGGTTCTCATTTGCTATTCCTTCTTCCTGGAACTTTCTTCTTCCAAATGGCTTGGTCCTTTGCCACATATAGGATGCACCTCAAATAACACATCCTCCGAAAGACATTACTTGGCGACTCTATATAAAGAATGACCCCCTTCACACATACCTTCACAGATAGGTGGTTACTGGCACATTTCTAAAGAGTGTTGACTTACCAGTCTTTATACACTAACTGGATTTAGGTATTTATGCATTTTTTATTTACGTATTCATTGATTTATATTTTGTCTTCTGTCATGCCTCACTCTTTGCAAAGGAATGTAAGTTTCATGAGAACAGGAACTCTTGTTCATTAATATAACCTTAGTCTTAGTCTTCATGGCTATAGAAGGAAGGAAAGAAGGAAGGAAGGAAGGAAGGAAGGAAGGAAGGAAGGAAGGAAGGAAGGAAAAAAAACCCTAAAATTTAATTGGAAAATTGTTGTGAAAAATTTATGACGTTATTCGGCATATAGTTAATGCCTAATAAATAATAGTTGGAATGTTTATGATTATTTTTGCTCTTATTGTTAGCATCATGTAGATTCATTCCTCTGGGGATGGGAAAATAAATCTTAAGATTTGGTTTGGGCATCATTGTTCCTAGGAAATTCCTAGGAAGAGTTAGTGCCATACTTAGCACTTAGCTCTTACCCAATTACCAGTGGAATAATCAGCAGTGTCGTGAACAACACCATGAGAAGCAGTTGGGGGAACTCATACCTGAAATTTGAGGAAGGAAATTAATTTGTAAAACCCAAGATTTCTGAACCATTAAGTGAAGGTCTAACCCTTTCACTTTCAAAATTGCAAAATATATCTGTTTCCTTTAAACATTTCATGGTTTATGTGTTACAAATATATATTGAGATTATTGTGGTGTTTTGGTTTAGTGAAAGATCTATTAATATTCAATTATCATTGAGATTGTTTTAGTGTTTCCACCCCTGGAGAAATTTCATATTCATTTGTCTTTTGAACCTGCATATTGACCAGTAATCCCCTAGTTGTCTCTATATGTGTTGAAAGAAGATATTTCAAAAATCATGTACCAGGCAACAATTTCTCATGCTTTACCCATGAATAAGGCATCACAAGATTTATGGCAAAAATTTTTATAAAGTAACATGTAATAAGGTAATAGAAGAAGTAATTAGAATCTAGTAAATAAGTCTGATTTTAATATAATAATGCTAATAATTATTATTAATAATTACCATCCGTGTTATTTTATTATTGTTGTTATTTTGATGATGCATGTTGTTTTAGAAAATTGAGAGTGTTGATCAGGGAGTTATTTGATAACAATCATTTTGCTGCTTCTCATGCAATTCTCTCTATTATAGGCATGCATGACAGGCAGAAAATAGATTAAAAATTAGGAATAAAATAAATACTTCTTTTTCAGCATTGATTTATTCAAAAACCCCTCTATGTCTCAACAGTTCAGGTTGTCCTGATGACTCAGTATAAGCTGAACAGTTTGAAAGAGGTTCAAGATGTATTTTAATAGGGCATGTCTAAGAAGTAGCAATTTGCAAATGAAATACTTACCGTTAGTTTAGGTTTAATTTTAAAGGAAACTATTCTTAAGAGAATCATCTTGAATCATTATCTTGTAGTGCTAAGTGTAGTGTGTTATACATATTTTCAAACTAAGCAATAGCCCAATTAATATTGAAATTCCTGAAAACTCAGTTCTGGTGACTGTACTCAAAATAAGGTCTGTGCAGGAAGTGCTTCCAATGAAGTCAAAAGAAAATATTCCTTCATGACTTGTCCTTTTTAAGCTTTAGGTGCTTTATATTCTACTGATTTGCTAGTCATCATTCATCTTCTCTTTTGCCAGTTACCTCCGTAATTATTTTTACCTTTCATAGGCCTCCTTCTTTTGTCAGCTTCTCTATTCCAAAGGTTTCAGAACTTTTCAGAAAATCATTCTTGAATAAAACCTGAAGGAGGTCCTAAATTCATCCTTCACTTTGGTTAATTTTTATTATATTTTTCTCATTAACAGTCTTCTTTAAGGATTAGATTGAAAGAACCAGGAGTATTATTCCATATGACCTCATTAGTTGGGATTCAGTGTTTGAATACTAATTACATTTGACTTACGGTTAGAAATTTTGTTTATGGTTTTGAAAATTTAGTGTTCTTTTATTCTCTTTAGCATCTATTCGAGATTTAAAAAGACTAAGACATTACACAGACAAAATGGGCATTTTCTAAATTTCCATTAGGAATAAACAAGGACACTGAATTACACAAAAGCTAGCCTAAGCACTCCTTTGAAACCAAATCCAAGGTAAAACCTATTGTTTTGAGTTCCAAAAAGTTTAGTGAGAGGATGGTAGGTTTGAGCGTTTCTGTATTTCTTAATTTGCATTTTTTGAAGCCATAAAAACTCTTTGTTCCTGGAACCTCTGTATAAAAACAGTATCAGTACTGTGCTATTGCCTGCTACATATTTTTGCAGTAAATAAGTTTATTAAAGACTTTAGCACATGTATTTAAGTGTGGATTCTTTAGGTGTGTGAATTTACCTGACGAGATAACAATAAAGCCTCTAGCAGGCATTGATGACACATGTTTATGCTACTGAAGTCCATTTGGACCAAGGATTTATTCTAAATGTGCATCCCTCCATTTGTACATGGATGCATTCACTCCTATGAGAAATACTAAGCATTTTGAGAAATAGTTACATGAATCCCAATAGTCCCTGCAAACAATATAAGTCAGGAACAATCTGTGTGAAAAAAGAGTTCAACACATGGGATTATGGGAGTGGGGAAGAAGGCATTTTGCACAATTTGGAATGATATGTCATCTGAGCAAAGGCTTGAGTTAGTACTTTAATAACTGGAGATAAGAAGGAAAGAGACAAGCAGGCTGAGGGCTTAGCATCAACAAAGGCACAGGATATGAAACAAGCCCTTACCTGAACATACCAGGAACTTCTCCCAGCTAATATCATGAGGTTGGAACACTTTAACATCATTTCTACAATCCATTATTTTAATTTATTATTCTTGTTCTTTGCTTAGTCAAATTGTTTCTATATTGCTATTATTTTATGTATTTAATGTTTACTTAAATTTACTAACGTATGTGTAACTTGCTTTCTTCTTTATTTCTTCTTGTGTCTCAGACCTCTTATCTGAAATATCTTTTCTTCTGCTTGAAAAACTTGCTTTAGAATTTCCTTTGAAGAAGTTCTGCTGGTGATGCATTATCTATGTTTGTGTGCCTGGTATGCCTTTTCTTCTATTATCACTCTTTATTCCTTAATTGGAAGAGCTTGTATATTTATAATTAATAGAATCATTGATCTATTTGGATACTGTGTGCTATTTATTCGACCTATTCTAGGCTTTCACTTTCTTTCTCTCCCCTCTCTTGCCCTCTTATTTGATTTTGATTGATTGAAAAGGGCTTCATTTGGTTTTCCCTTTACTAGTGTGGTATTAATGCCCTCTAATTCTGAACTTTCAGTGACTAATCCGCAAATTAAATATGCATCCTTAATTTATTAAATTCTAAAGTCAATTAAGGCCATTATTTCCCTCCTGAATAACATGGAAATTTTGTATAATTTAAATCTTTTGTTTTTCTCCTAAATTATGTGGCATTGCTTTTGTGTATTTAATTATAATTAATTTATATCCCACAAAATATTATTATTTTGCTGTAATAGTTGATATTTATATACACGTTAATTATCTAATCTTTGTTCCATTCAGATACTCTTTCATCTGGGATCATTTTCTGCCTGACTAAAGCACATTTTTCAGAATTACCTTTAGTGTAGCTCTGAGGATGGTGAATACTCTTTTTGTGTGTGTGTGTCTTAAATGTCTTTACTTCTGAAGAATAATTTTACTGAGACTCAAGTTCTAAGTGGGTGCTTGCTATTTTGCTTTCTGTGTTTTTTTAATTTTTTAAAATATTTATTTATTTATTTATTTATTATTTTTTTTGGTTGCGTTGGGTCTTAGTTGTGGCATGCAGGGTCTTCATTGAGGCGTGCAGGATCTTTCGCTGTGGCGCTGGCTCTTCGTTGTGGCACACAGGCTTCTCTCTAGTTGTGGCATGCAGGTTTTCTCTCTCTAGTTGTGGCGCGTAGGGTCCAGAGCGCATGGGCTCTGTAGTTTGCAGCACGCAGGCTCTCTAGTTGAGGTGCGCAAGCTCAGTAGCTGTGGTGAGTGGGCTTAGTTGCCCCGCGGCATGTGGGATCTTAGTTCCCTGACCAGGGATCAAATCCGCATCCCCCTGCATTAGAAGGTGGATTCTTTACCACTGGACCACCAGTGTGTTTTTTTACATTGAAGATATCAGAATAAAAACCACAGCTGACTTGATTAACTATTTCCTTTCCCATATTAGGGAAGTTTTCAACTATAATTTCTTCAAATATTTTCTCAGTCCCTTTCTTCCTCTCTTCTTCTTCTGGGACCCCTATAATGTGAATGTTGGTGCATTTAATGTTGTCCCAGAAGTCTCTGAGACTGTCCTCAATTCTTTTCATTCCTTTTTCTTTATTCTGCTCTGCAGTAGTTATTTCCACTATTTTATCTTCCAGGTCACTTATCCGTTCTTCTTCCTCAGTTTTTCAGCTATTGATTCCTTCTACAGAATTTTTAATTTCATTTATTGTGTTGTTCATCATTGTTTGCTCTTTAGTTTTTCTAGGTCCTTGTTAAACGTTTCTTGTATTTTCTCCATTCTATTTCCAAGATTTTGGATCATCTTTACTATCATTACTCTGAGTTCTTTTTCAGGTAGACTGCCTATTTCCTCTTCATTTGTTAGGTCTGGTGGGTTTTTACCTTGCTCCTTCATCTGCTGTGTGTTTCCCTGTCTTATCATTTTGCTTATCTTACTGTGTTTGGGGTCTCCTTTTCACAGGCTGCAGGTTCGTAGTTCCCGTTGTTTTTGGTGTCTGTCCCCAGTGGCTAAGGTTGGTTCAGTGGGTTGTGTAGGCTTCCTGGTGGAGGGGACTGGTGCCCGTGTTCTGGTGGATGAGGCTGGATCTTGTCTTTCTGGTGGGCAGGCCCACGTCTGGTGTTGTGTTTTGGGGTGTCTGTGGCCTTATTATGATTTTAGGCAGCCTCTCTGCTAATGGCTGGGGTTGTGTTCCTGTCTTGCTAGTTGTTTGGCATAGGGTGTCCAGCACTGTAGCTTACTGGTCGTTGAGTGGAGCTGGGTCTTGGCGTTGAGATGGAGATCTCTGGGAGATTTTTTTTTGATATTGCGTGGTGCTTGGAGGTCTCTGGTGGACCAATGTCCTGAACTCAGCTTTCCCACCTCAGAGGCACAGGCCTGACGCCCAGCTGGAGCACCAAGACCCTGTCATCCACACAGCAGCTGAAAGAGAGAGAGAGAGAGAGAGAGAGAGAGAGAGAGAGAGAGAGAGAGAGAGGGAGAGAGAGAGAGAGAGAGGGAGAGAGAGAGGGAGAGAGAGAGAGAGAGAGAGAGAGAGAGAGAGAGAGAGAGAGAAAGGAAGGAAAGGAAGGAAGGAAGGAAAGAAAGAATAAAATAAAATAAAGTTATTAAAGTAATACATAATTTTTAAAAATTAAAAAGTAATTAAAAAAGAGAGAAAGAAGAGAGCAACCAAACCACAAAACAAATCCACAAATGATAACAAGCACTAAAAACTATACTAAAAACAAAACAAAACAAAACAAAAACAGACAAACAGAACCCTAGGACAGATGGTAAAAGCAAAGCTATACAGACAGAATCACAAAGAGAATCATACACATGCACACTCACATAAAGAGAAAAAGGAAAAAAATATATATATATATCATTGCTCCCAAAGTCCACCTCCTGAATTTGGGATGATCTGTTGTCTATTCAGGTATTCCACAGATGCAGGTACATCAAGTTGATTGTGGAGATTTAATCCGCTGCTCCTGAGGCTGCTGGGAGAGATTTCCCTTTCTCTTCTTTGTTTGCACAGCTCCCGGGGTTCAGCTTTGGATTTGGCCCCGCCTCTGCGTGTAGGTCGCCTGAGGGTGTCTGTTCTTCGCTCAGACAGGACGGCGTTAAAGGAGCAGCTGATTCGGGGGCTCTGGCTCACTCAGGCCACGGGGAGGGAGGGGTACGGATGTGGGGCGAGCCTGCTGCGGCAGAGGCCGGCGTGACGTTGCAACAGCCTGAGGCACGCCGTGCATTCTCCCAGGGAAGTTGTCCCTGCATCACGGGACCCTGGTAGTGGCGGGCTGCACAGGCTCCCAGAGGGGAGGTGTGGATAGTGACCTGTGCTCGCACACAGGCTTTTTGGTGGCGGCAGCAGCAGCCCCAGCGTCTCACGCCCGTCTCTGGGGCCCGCGCTGATCGCCGCGGCTCGCGCCCGTCTCTGGAGCTTGTTTAGGTGGTGCATTGAATCCCTTCTCCTCGCACACCAGGAAACAAAGAGGCAAGAAAAAGTCTCTTGCCTCTTCGGTAGCTGCAGACTTTTTCCTGGACTCCCTCCTGGCTAGCTGTGGTGCACTAAGCCCTTCAGGCTGTGTTCACGCCGCCAACCCCAGTCCTCTCCCTGCGATCCAACCGAAGCCCGAGCCTCAGCTCCCAGCCCCGCCCGCCCCGGCGGGGCAGCAGACAAGCCTCTCGGGCTGGTGAGCGCTGCTCGGCGCCGATCCTCTGTGCGGGAGTCTCTCCGCTTTGCCCTCCGCACCTCTGTGGCTGCGCTCTCCTCCGTGGCTCCAAAGCTTCCCCCCTCCGCCACCTGCAGTCTCCGCCCGCGAAGGGGCTCCTAGTGTGTGGAAACCTTTCCTCCTTCACAGCTCCCTCCCACTGGTGCAGGTCCCGTCCCTATTCTTTTGTCTCTGTTTCTTCTTTTTTCTTTTGCCCTACCCAGGTACGTGGGGAGTTTCTTGCCTTTTGGGAGGTCTGAGTTCTTCTGCCAGCGTTCAGTAGGTGTTCTGTAGGAGTTGTTCCACATGTAGATGTATTTCTGATGTATTTGTGGGGAGGAAGGTGATGTCCACGTCTTACTCTTCCTCCATCTTGAAGCTCCTCTCCCATAATTTTTGATCTTTATATTTGTTTTGGAATACCAAAATTGATATATGTACATTGCAGGAAATCAGAGCAATAGACGGAAAAAAACATGATATTGAAGCACAACTGTTATCATTTTGGAGTATTTCTTTTCACTTTTTTAGTAGACTTTTCATTACAAAGCTGTTAAGCACAAAGTGATATCTTTTTCTCTCTTTATTTAACATGGGTTAATGTTCATTTAGTAATGTTATCTCAACTGGCTTATTGCTGACACTTATTAATGTATAATATTGCATTAACTGGTAGGCTCAAGTTAAAAGCTAATGCTTTGAAGATAGTTCATCTGGGTTTGACTTCTAGATCACTGTTTATATATCTAGATCACTGTTTATACCAGTTTTCTCAAACTGTTTAGAATTCATGTATTAAACGTGGATAATAACAGTAGGGCTTATTACATAAGATAATACATATAAAACACGTAGACATATTTCTGGAATATATTCAACACTCTGATGATTGCCACTTTTAATATTCAAACGTTTGAAGAAGTCGGGATATACTATGGACAGACTTTTGTTCATATTTTGGATTTGGAACATTATATGCATTATTATTTCCAAAATGTTTTAGGTAAACCGTGTAGAAAACTAACAACACAAACCAGTTGAAGGTCTTCTTTATTCTGGAATTTTAGGACTCATCATATTAAGAAAGTTAGACTCCATACATTAGAGCAGAATGAAGTTGTATGTGTTTGGGAGGGTAGTGTTATCTTACTACAGTATGATTTTGTCTATTTCCCACAGCTTCGCAACATTGGTTCAGCTAATAATCAGGAAGTTTTTAAAATGTTGTACGTAAAATCTGTAGTGATAATGAATTAACAGCATCATCACACATTTATATTTCTATTCTAAATTAAATTATTTTTCTCCATTTGTAGCTGTGGTAGGGCTGTAACTATCTCAGTCCATGCCACTTGGACAGATTGATCACTTCTAGAGACTCTTCTCTCACAAGCAGTACCAGCTCTATAGAACAATCCATCCTGAGGGTTTTAAGTTTCCTGAAGGAGCAGCACAAGGTGGGGAAGGGGGCCTTTCCCACATTTATAGAGCACTAGATGATCACAGCTGGAAAGCATCTTACAGGCCATCGTTTTTTCAGGTGATGAAATGGGGTCTCCAAGATTGTTTCCCCATCAGGCCAAGTGACAGCACATAGCTAGTCACCTGCATCACTTGGAAGAACCAATTGGCCCTTATCGTGACAATTTTAGTTTGGTTGTTTTATGTGTCTCATTGGGCTGTCTCATCAGTGATTCAATGGACGCTTATAATCTCCCTGGATCTTGAATTCTGAATCATAATAACTTTCCCACAGTACTTATCCCTTTGAAGAGCTCTTCAAGTTTTTCTAAACTCTTCTTATATTTTCTACTACAGTTGCACTCACTCTTATTTCCATTATTCATGAAGGCATGAAAACAGTTGTAAAACCTCAAAATGTGAGCCCATAGGTTTTTTTTTTTAAATTTTCAATTCCAAAGACTATTTGGATTAAACCCACCTTGAATTGCCCTCTAGACATTAATTTTCCAGTAGTTGTCTTGTAAAGGCTTTATTTTGCTTTTGTTCACAGGCCAGAGATGTGAAATTTGCCTGCACCAACTAGAAAGACTTTGGCAGCTAGAAGGAGAAGTTTGCTATGTAAATTGGCTTAAATGAAAAGAGAATAAAGGGAATATATTACCTCACAAAGCAAGGTGGCTTGTTGAAGTGTGGTATGTTAGGTGGGTATAGGTTAAGCTGTTGAAAAACATGAGAGCCGAAAATGCAGTGGTTAAACTGGGTAGGAGATCTATTTCTCAAGATGTAGGTGGACCATATGTCTGCTGTACATTTGTAAGTGGGCCATATGTAGGTCGACTGTTCATAGCAGATGTGTGGCTCTGCTCTTGGAGTTGCCCCCCAAAAGTTGTTTCTCTCTTTTAACTCCAGCATCCCATATGATATTATCAGCATTTTTCTGTTCATTTATGGCTCTTTGGACCCATATATATGTTCTAGCCCATCTAAGAGGGGAACAAAAAAAAGTACAGAACAAGCAAGTTCCTTTCAAAGAGGTAACATGCAAGTTGAAAACAGGTCAGTTCTGTTCACACTCTGTTTCCAAGGACTCATTCTCAAGGTCATAGCTGGCTGTGAAAATGGTTGGCCTAATAAAATTGAAGTGAATTGTATTACTAAAAGAAAGAGTGGAGAGTAGGTACTAGGGGTGTTTGCGGGGGGTGGGGGGCGGCTAGGGAGAAGTAGCAGTACCAGCCGCAGGCAAGTTTCGTAGTGTATTGATTCAGCAGCTCAATTATGTCAGCTTTCCTCTTTTCCTCTTTTTGACCATCAACAATGTGTGAATTTTCCCTTGTGCCAGTTCCCCTCACTGTCCCAAGAAAGCCACAGATGATCCAAGTCCCCAGTCTAGACATGAGATAATGAGGGGCAAAAAGGACCATTCTTTTTGTAGGATTTTATATCAGGAGTGATTTAACCTTACCCAGAAATCCTTCAGCCGACTCTCACAGGGTTACATGCCCATTTAATGGATCCGTAAAGAGAATCAGAGCACTACCATTACTTAGAACAGTCAGCATTTACTGCTGAGCTGGGACTGGGTCTTGACCCCTAAGTCACAGAGGTAAGGGATAGATGCTTGAACAAGCCTGAAGTACTGTTTTCAAGGAGGAGGAAGGAAGATGGATAGAAGGTAACCACTGCTTACTGAACAGTTCTGTTTTGAGACCAATAAAAGGTACAGCTGCTCAGTTTAACGTGGTTTCAGGAATCTTATGATCACCTTTTTCCTCCCCAAACAAGTAAAGTTCAGATAGTTTAGAGGACTTGCACAAGGTCATATGGCAAGCTAATGCTTGAACTGTATAACGTCATTCTTCCAAAAGCTCCAAAACAAACAAATGTGCATGTAAATAAACAAAGCAACCCATTTTTTAACATATGTTTATGTTGATAAAGCAGCCACTATATAAATTTGTACACATGAATGAACAGCTAGAATTCATTGCAACATTTTCTCGATGGGGCCTTAAAAATAACCACTGTCTTCAATTTGCAATTTTCTGCTTCTGGTCTTCAAGAAAAGCAAGGGCTCTTCCTCTCTGTGACTTCCATCAGGTCCAGACATTGGAACGGTATGGTGAGTTAAATCAAGCGGTGTTGATTCTGCAATTATTATGCAACTAGTTTTGTGTAGGGAAATGAAAGTGGGAGAGAGAAAAGAAAATGTGAGAGAGAGGAATTCTACATGAGGAAAGTGAAGGCATAAAGTTAATATGGATGCTGGAGAAAAATGAGAAATCAGAATAGAACCTGTGGGCTGTAGTATAGAAAATATTTATGAAGTAGATGGATTTGAATTTCCAGTTAGCACAGTTTTATAAGAACAGACTAAGCATCAGAATAGAGGTGTCACTGTGTAGTGCTCAGAATGACAAAGACAAAGAGAGGGGAGCAAGCATTAAGACAAGAGAGCAATAAGAGGATGGGAAACTGGCCTTATGAGGTGGACCAGAGAGTTGAAAAAGGGCACATGGGGTGCCCACTGGACTCATTAAAGCCTGTCTCAGGTTCCTCTCTGATTTAGAGTTTGAGCTTCATTCTGGAGAGTGAGGGAGACCTTTATAACTTTAGCAGGGAATGAAAATTAGACCGTTAGAAAAGATGAATTGGACATGTGCGTGCTTGATAAATTGAGAGGTGGCAAAAAAGAAGTCAGTGAAACCAGTTAAGAAACGACTGCAATAATCAAGGGGCAAGTTTTTGTGCTTTTTTGTTTGCTTTTTGGTAAAGGTTTAGACTACCTTGACAGGAATAGTGGGAAACAACACAAAGGCAAGCAGGTTAAAAGGTGGAAGTAGCAGGTCACAGCATGTCATTTGAAGTGATGATGGACATACTTCAGCAGCAGTCTAAGGCGGAGCTCTTTGATAACGAGAGCTTTCAAAATCTGTAGTGAGCCACCTCAGCAGGTAGCAAGTGCCCCACCACTGAAAGGACACCTGAAAGGATACCTGAAAGGAAACATGAATTTCTGTATTCAGTGTGGCTGGCTAAAAGGAGGTAATCGATAAAATCTTGTTTTCATCTCAATCATGCAAACATTTCATGATTGTATTCCGGAAATGAACCTTCAGGTGGAAGACTTAGCTAATAAAACTCAGAAAAAAGTATTTACACTTTTTAAAATTCTTTTACATATAAAAGAATCTGTAAGAAAACACCATGCAGGTTTACAAAACTTGAGCGAGAAAGAGAGGGCGGGAGGGAGAGAGAGAGAGACTAAGAAAGGGAGAGACCTTATATAAGCTAGGTGTAATGTGTATATTTTTTAAAATCAGTAGTTCTCAACTGGGGGCAATGCTGTTCCCTACAGGTCATTGATTAATGTCTGGAGACATTTTTGTTTTTCACATCTGGGGAGGCGTCTAAGAGGGAGAAGCAGTGGTGTCCCCCAATCTCCCGTCCAAAAAAAAAAAAAAAAAAAGCATCATCTGGCTCAAGATGTCAGTACTGTTGAGGTGAGAAACGCTGTTTTAAATGAAGAGGTACCCTGGCCACTCAATCCACATTCTTGTTCAGTTTGAAATTGCGTGTGCTGTTGGTCATATATTGTGTTGATCTACAGATACATGTGTAAGAGATGCAGGAGCTGGCTTATTTCCCCAGTGCATGATATAAGTAAAACATCAGAAATAAAAAGTGTCTGAGATATTAGAATAAAACTGCATTCTCCTCTCTGTGAATGACTTCTTATTCCATTTCATTACTAAAATAGGTTCTTCTTCTGAGAGGCATAACGTTACTCCAGTGTGACATCTCATTTAAAATTGTCCTTAAGAACAGCAGATAATAATATTGTACCTGGCTTCATAATTTGACTCAAAAGCTAAAAACTGACCAGATTTGTCCAGCATTTTATTTAAAATTGGTTAATGTGTGAAAAAGTCATAAATTAGAGTGAGACCTTTCAAAAAGGCCTATTTAAATCACACCACAATAAAAGTGTGCCTTAAATTCAACAGCAAATTTGTTATTAATAGAAACCTTGTCAATTATTCAATAAAAAGGACTTTCTGACAAGGAAGATTGCCAAATGCCTAGAAAAGACTGTAGCAAAGTCGAGGCTTTCCTTATGGTACATTCATTAGAAAGGACCTTAGAAATTACCTGATTTGTAATGATGAAACCGAGCTCAGAGAAGGGAAGTCTACAGACTCACATTTGACATTAGTTTTTTATTTGCAGACTAGAATCCAGACATTCTGACTCCCAGCCCTGTGCTCCTTCCAGGGCCTCAGGATATCTTAGTTTTTGAGAATAGAGCCATGTTTCAAGGGATTATCTAATGCAGATTCTCCCCAGGGAGGCAATTGTAGTCACTGGAACTAAGAGAGGCCCAAAAAGAAAAAAACAAAAAAAAAACACAATTCCATGGCCAAATAAGACTTGGAAATATTTCATGCTGCACCTCAAGAATATATCTGCTTCACATTTGTACATGAAGAGTATCTAAACTCATTTCACTTAAAAGCTTAGTTAACTTAGGAGACACTCACCTTTGTCTACAATAACTTGATGATGAAGTTATAAATTCATGGAGCACCAACTAATGTTCCATTGGTCCACAGCTTCTTGCAAAACATAAAAATCAGCCAAACTCTATCATGCTCAATGTTTTAAACCTGGCCCTTCTGTCTGAAGTGACTCTTTTGTCCTTTCCTTCTTGGACCAACTCCCCCTTTCCCTGCGAAGTCTCATATTGAGGGTCATCTCCTCTGAGAAGCTTCCCTGATCATCCTCTGCTTTAGGTGACACTTCTCTTCTGTTAAGCATCCTCTGAAGATTTCTATTACACAGCATTTCACACTATAATTTGTGATTGTGTTTTCTCTCTCTCCCACTAAAGAATATCATCCTTGAATTGCCTTTGCTCTCAGTTTATATCATTGTTAGGAATACAGTAACTGCTTAATAAATGAAATCTCATTAAATAACTTTTATCATTTTTCTTCAAATATCTTTAAAGAAGAAAATCTCAAAGCTTCATTGCAAATATAATCTTTCCTCTTAGAAAATATTCTATTTTATCTTATTCAGAGCTTTCTATTATTCTGTCAACAAAATATATGCTCATTTAATTGCACCATAGAGTTGTTCTCTGATGTCTTTCATATATACATTTATAGATATATATCCATGTCTACTCATGTACACAGTGGATGGAAAAGAAGAGGATATGCCATTTGTGTATTATTACATTTGGTCAGGTTCAATGTATCATTAATTAAATATATGAAGCTCTGAAAATCGATGATAATAATTGACATTGTTGACAAAATGAATACTATGTGCCCAGAATTGTCTAGGCATTTACAGATTTTTACCCCCAAATCTTGCAACCACCTTAAAAGTTAGCTACAGAAATAGTAAAGAACACTTCTTTGAATTTGGATCTTGGCTTTGAATTTTTGACCTTTGAATTTGGATTCTGCCATTGATGTTCTTAAACATCAGTGTACTCCTTAATAATACTAATAATAACAATAACAGTAACAATAGCAATGTCAAAAGGCTGTCATAAAAATTAAACAAAGTAGTACTTTAAAAATCCTAGCCCATGGAAAGGTATCACCATTTATTTGATATTCATTTTGTTTCTTTTTCATTACTATTGTTATCTAGAGGATTTAAAACCAAAGTTCTTCCTCAAATATTTTACATCTGAGTCAAATCAATTTTCAGTTAATTATGTATTTTAAGAATATTCTACTTAATTGCCAAAAATAATAGGAATTAGAGGAGTAGTTTGGTTCACTTTAATTTTACTAACCTATTTCCAGTTCTTTTCATGAAACAGTGATCTGTTCGAATTTTGTCAAATTTATGGTTCTTTGCAAAGATACGTGTTCCTAATCCATCTGCCTCTGTACATGAGTCTATAGCACCTATCACTCTAATCCTGCAGTGCTTTGACAGGCTTGCAATCTAGGAATGAAATGATCCAGGAGAGATAAGATGGATAAGCTCAGTTCTGTAAACATAGGGATAAGGAAAAGCAATGTGGCTGTGCCTTAAAACGATAAATTTCAGTAGCTCAGTTTCAGATTTCTTATTTTTAATTATTTCCAGGTTGGGTCAAGTTAACTTTCTCTCTGAGAGGTGTTTTCTTCTCCAATACACACAACACCAACAGGCTGACTCATACCGTGACACTGTGTTAAAGACTGTGACATGAAATATGAACCCAGACCCTGGACCTGTCCCACTAGACCAGCAGCCCCCCGCCCCCATACACCATCATGCAGGTAGTCAATTATCTCTCCCCTTTGCTTCAGTTCCACTGTTCCTGCTGTGGTTTGAGCAGACGTGTTTGTGAACATGTGCATTTATCACACATTTTAAACTATGACTCTTGCCTTTGCGCCTGGATTCCTCCTTTGACCCTTGACCCTGTCTAAGGACTCAGCTTGTTCTCTCAATCAGAATGCTTCTGTGTAAAATACTCATTATACCCAGCCCTGGGTTATGGTCTCACTTCGGTCCCTACTATTGTAGGAAATTCCGCAGGATCACCCGGACAATCCGTCACATTTCTCTGGGTACAACGCTCGAGGACAACAATACACAGGTGAAAAGCAATTGTATTTTTAATGACCCCTCTCAACTCTTTAAAAAAAAGAAAAAAAAAACAATTTAACAACTTCCTCTGGGAGCACAGTTCAGTATTTATCTGTCTTCCCTGCTATCACATATCTCCTTATCTCTAGTTTCAGTCTTTTCTCTAACTAGTGGCTGTCTGTCACCCTTCAAGTGAATATGGCAGAAATTAAGTAAAAGAGACAGTAGCCTATAGGGCAGCAGATTTATAAGTGTGGTCCTGGGCCAGTAGCAGCAATACCACCTGCGAACTTGTATGAAATGCAAATTATTGACTTCCACCCCAGACCTATTGAATCAGAAATTCTGGGGTTGGGGTCTAGCACTCTGTATTTTTAAAAGCTCACTAGGAGAATCTGATTCCTGCTGAAGTTTTAGAAACACTCAGAAGTGATTATGAATATAGATTCTTCATTCATATAAACTGGTTCCACTGATTACTAGCTATGTGGCTGTGAAAAGATATTAAACAGCTCTCTACTTCTACTTTCTCATGTAAAATGCAGATAATAATGGAATTGACACTATAGGGCTGTGAAGTATAAATAATTAATACAGGTAATGTACTCAAAAAGGTGCCTGCCACATTGTAGAGTGTTTAATAATGATAATTATAGCAAAGATCAAAAGAAGGCATTAACAACAGATTCCAGATATTGAGGTGGTGAATAAAATACTAACATTCCTGAAGTATGTTCACATTTTCATGTTATTATCATTATTTTCAGCAGTTCTGCTCTATTGTACCTTCTGCCTAGAATGAGATACATGATTAGCTTTTTAGTTGTCAGGTCAAACTGCTTCTTGATTTCAAGGGGAAGTAGAAGGAGAAACAAGTGTGTGTGTGTTTTTTCCTTATTAAATAAATATTAGTCAGTGTTAGACATGGAACGTAAAAGTGCAGTAATTAAGTGCTGGGTATCATGGAATCAAAAAACTCTTCCCTTTGGAAGAACCTCAGAGATCAGCTATTGCAATAACCTGACAAAGGTTTAAATTTCCTCAAAAGTTTCCCTGACAAGGTTTTGTCAGCAATACATCCTACGTGAGGGGAGTTTCACTACCTCACAAAGCAAGATGTCACTTCATTGGACCTTTTCAATTGTCAGAATGAAAGGAAACTTTCCTTTTCTTTCGTCTCTGTTGTTTCGTGGTGCACAAGCTGTAGCACAAAGTACAAGCTAATTAAGCTGCAAGAGCCTCTGAGCCTCTCCAGAAGGGAGATAAGCATGTCAACCTCAGAAGTGTAGCCTCAGGATTCAGTGAGAAGACACCTGTATAGCACCAAGCACTGAGATGTTGTTCAACTAAAGATGCCTCCCTTGGGGCTTCCCTGGTGGCGCAGTGGTTGAGAATCTGCCTGCTAATGCAGGGGACACGGGTTCGAGCCCTGGTCTGGGAAGATCCCACATGCCACGGAGCAGCTGGGCCCGTGAGCCACAACTACTGAGCCTGCGCGTCTGGAGCCTGTGCCCCGCAACGGGAGGGGCCGCAATAGTGAAAGGCCCGCGCACCGCGATGAAGAGCGGTCCCCACACCGCGATGAAGAGTGGCCCCCACTTGCCGCAACTAGAGAAAGCCCTCGCACGAACCGAAGACCCAACACAGCCAAAAATAAATAAATAAATAAATAAAGTAGCTATAAAATTAAAAAAAAAAAAAAAGGAAAAAAAAAAAAAAAAAAAAAAAAAGATGCCTCCCTTGGGGATATATGTATACATATAGCCGATTCACTTTGTTATATAGCAGAAACTAACACAACAATGTAAAGCAATTATACTCCAATAAAGATGTTAAAAAAAAAAAAAAGATGTCTCCCTGAAGAGAAACAACTTCTGCAAAATAAGAATAGGCTAAGACAAATAGGGGCTAAACGTCTCTAATATCACTATTTCTTTAAGGCAGATCATTGTCTTAGACATAATTTTAATATAAGAGACAAGACACGGAAAAGGAATTGGGTCTTACCCAACTTGGTCCTTACAGAAAAAGTCTGTAGGACCAATGCATGTGTTAAAGCTACAGTGGCGTTGGAGCCTAGCGTTTGCTGCCAATTCTTTCCTTGACAGCTTTCATTGCTATTTATGAGTTTGTCTTATTTTTGGCAATATTAGAATGTGATTTCCAAGTTTGCCTGTGTATTTAATCTTTCCTATTCCTTGATACAGCTCTTCCCACTTGTGTTTGCCAGTGTTGGGATGTCACCTTTTTGTTAATTAACTCCTTTCCTTTTCCGGTCTCCTTGTTGTGTACTCTGCAGGTTTCCTTTTTTTTTTTTTTTTTTGGTTTCCTAGTGACAGCTTCCTTTCCATTCTTCTTCTCTGTTTGCCTCTCCTGAGAAGGAGCCAGTGTCAAAATGTTAGCTCAGTCGGGCTTCCCATTACCAGCTCTGCAAGTCCCCTGGCCCCTCCTGTATTTAGCAGTCTAGGAACAATTATGGCCCAAACATCATTTTCAAATTGTCATGTAAATATATTCACAAGTCTCAAGAAAATAGGACAAAATACAAACACCTGTGAAATAATGATTACTCTTGCCTTACCTCATGCCCACTTTGTCTTAGATTTTATCCAAATTCTTGCATTGCAAGCTGATATAGCTATGCTGGAACTGTGAAATTACTTATCAGCTAGTAGGGTTAAGGGCTTAAGGTGGGAAAATTGCTGGCTGACGAAAGCCGTGGCTCCATTACATCTTAAAACTAAAGGAGATAAAATGAACTAGTCTCCAAAACCTTAAGTGTCTTAGTCTGTTAACAAATACCCCTGGAAGATGTCCCACAGAGAAGAATTAGTCGGGTAACAACAACAACAACAACAAAAATAATAAATGGGCAAATTCTAGATATAGTATCTTCTTGGACCTCGAATGTTTTAAGCAGATACTTGATCATTGATTACCAGGTATTCATTTATCAGGAAGCACGTTGGGTTAAGCGAGATGGAAATATGAGATCCAACCTTTAAGGAGTTTATACTGTGTGTGCAGTTTTCTGATTTCCCTGGAGTCTCCTCCTGATACTATCCATGCTTATTTCTGTTTCTGCAGGCCCAGCACCAAACACCAGGAGCAAAACATTTTTACCCAGCTAATATGGTTTGAACTGAACCAAACTCGTTGTTAAAATGTGATAATGATTTGTTAAATGTCTGCCTTTCTCTCAGACTTGAAATCCCATGAAGGTCTTGCTTGTTTCATTCATCCACCTTTCCATGGGCTTGGCATGTGGGAATTTCTCTAGTCACTCAGCAATAAGCTTTGAGCATTTACTAACAAGTAGAGAGGCAGAAGTGGTATAGGAAAAAAATGGGGCACAAGAGGATGGTCATGTCCCAAGTCTCGGGTGAGTCCCTGGGACGGGCTGACAAGTGAGGGTCCTTGGCTTTGTGGAGGAAAGAATTCAAGAACAAGCCATAGTAAAGTGAAAGCAGGTTTATTTAGGGAAATACACACTCCATAGGCAGAATGCAGCCCGTCTCAAAAGGCAAGAGTGTCCCGAGGTGCGGGAGTGGTTAGTTTTTATGGGCTGGGTAATTTCACAGCCTAACAGGTGGGAGGAATATTCTAACTATCTTGGAGAAGGGGTGGGGATTTCCAGGAATTGGGGCACCACCCACATTTTGGCCTTTTATTGTTGGCCTCAGAACTGTCATGGTGCCTGTGGGTGTGTCATTTAGCATGTGCTAATACATTACAATGGGTGTATAATGAGGCCCAAGGTCTACTGGAAGTCAAATCTTCCACCATCTTGGGCCTAGTTGGTTCTAAGTGGTTTTTGTGGTATCCTGTTCTTAATGGTTGTGTCATTCTTTTAATGGTTGTGCCCTGCCCCCTTCCTTCTTGTCTCAGAGTATTTGGGACCGTTCTATGCCCTTACCAATTACTATGTGCAGACATTGCTTTAAAAAAATGCCAGTAGGTTATGATTATTTTCATATATGGTAGACAAACCAGTATATTTGTCTTTTTGTTGGGTTTTCATCTAAGAGATGTATCTCTTGGGCCTTAAGTGAAAGGGAAAACTTAACCATTAAAGGAGGGGAGTACTTCTTGGTGGTGCCGTACCTTCATTCTCTCTCTCTCTCTCTTTTTCTCTCTCTCTCTCTTTCTCTCTTTTTCTCTCTCTCTCTCTCTTTTTCTCTCTCTCTCTCTTTCTCTCTCTTTCTCTCTCTCTCTCTCTCTCTTTTTTTCTCTCTCTCTCTCTTTTTCTCTCTCTCTCTCTCTCTCTCTCTTTCTCTCTCTCTCTCTCTCTTTTTCTCTCTCTCTCTCTTTCTCTCTCTCTCTCTCCTCCACTTTGGAGACCTAATGAAGAATAAGATCAATGAATTACAAAAGTTAGTGTTCATGGTAAAGTCATATCTAAGTTAGACACAATTTTATTTCATGTTCACTCTATACCTATTTCTTTTTTTTTTTTAAACTTTTTTTTTTTAAATTAATTTATTAATTTCTTTATGGCTGTGTTGGATCTTCGTTTCTGTGCGAGGGCTTTCTCTAGTTGCGGCGAGCGGGGGCCACTCTTCATCGCGGTGCGCGGGCCTCTCACTGTCGCGGCCTCTCTTGTTGCAGAGCACAGGCTCCAGACGCGCAGGCTCAGTAGTTGTGGCTCACGGGCCCAGCCGCTCCACGGCATGTGGGATCTTCCCAGACCAGGGCTCGAACCCGTGTCCCCTGCATTGGCAGGCGGATTCTCAACCACTGCGCCACCAGGGAAGTCCCCTATTTCTTTCATTAAACTTATTCATAGACTTTTGAAAGTTCCAATTTATCTCAGCAGAGCTAGCAAAGCCATTAAAGAGTAGATAATTAGTGGGGATTTTGCCTACTCTTAAAGCAGATCTTTAAAAAGTGCACAGAATACAAAAGAAGACAGTGGTGGTATAAGAAGTAGAAAATAAGATGAGAACCTATTCGAAAGGAAGGGGATATTAAGAGCCAGGGAGTTTGAAACTTCTGCTCAAGCTGCTCTTCCCCACAGATAGTGCCCCCCAGCTACTAACCCTTGAAAGTTTTAAGTTTTATGTTATCAAGAGATGCCATATGCCTGATGATATTAGTTCCATAGGCAAGGATCAACAGCCTTTCATTCCTGATTAATTTATGCATCCATTCACCCATTCAATAAACATGGAGTGCTGCCTTAATGCCAGTTACTGGTATAAGCATTGAGACAGAGTGGTTAACAGGTTAGACATGGATGCTTACCATATGGGGCTTAAATTCTAAGAGGGGAGAGGGTTTATAAATAAGTAAACACATAAATAAGGAAAGTAGTCTTTCCTTTGCATATAAAAATATTTATTGCATTCTATAAACAGATAATGTGATAAAGACTACATACAAAATGGAAGACGGCCCCTTAGGATGTGATATTTAAACTGACATACAAAGGGTGAGGAGATGCCAGTAATTTCACCAGCCAGCAATAGAGTTTTCCAAGAAGAGGTCTCAGCAAGGGCAAGTGCACCAACATGGCAAGGGGACTTGAAGCTCAAGAAACCAATAGGAAGCCAAGGTGCCTACAGTGTGTCAGCAAGGAAGGGGGGGTGGCAGAGGTGGATTTGGAGACGTCATCCATGAGAAGCAAACCTTTCATGGCTTTGAAGACCATAAGCAGAATTTGATTTCAAGCAAATGTTAACAGGAAACATGAAAGGTTTTTAAAGGGACAGTGGCATAAACTGTATCTTTAAAATGTTACCTTGGTTACTCTGTGGAGGATGGTTCATGGTAGGAGAAGTGGAAGAAGGAAGATGCGAGTTTCCTGGGCGAGAGTGGAAATAGACCGTAGTGATTACGTGTTTTTGAGGGAGAGTCAGACATTATGAGTTCAGTTCAGTAATCTCTATGGTCCCTTTTAAATCTACTCTAGAATCATTGAAAGTTTCTTAATGTCCAAGTGTAACTATACAAGAATAAATGATACAACTATACAACTAACAATGTACTTTCCTACTTATTTGGACAATGTCTTAGCAGCTTTTGCAGAGGCTAATACACAATTATCTAAATGATTGCTCTTCCATCAATGTTGATAATATTTGCTAATTTTTTGAGAGAAATAAGAATTGCCCCTACGATATCAGATGCTAGGCTTATAATTCCTATCTTGCAAGGCGGTAGAAGTATGAATCTGTTGACAGAGTTTAGTCCTCAGACTAAGTCCTGCTTCTACAAGCTGCTATCCACATGGGATCATCTATGCCAACCTCCTACCCTCAGAATCCAGGCCTTTCATTTCTGATCTGAGATTATACAGGGACTGATGGATACTGACTTCTAATGACCTTGCTTATAATTAATAACTGCTGTTTTTGCAAGTTATATCCCAACATACAGTGACCCTGACTCCACTCTGTGCTACTTACCCCATCCCTTTAAGGGCTCTGGCCCCAGTCCATTCTCTCCATTTGTTTTCTGTAGCTCAGAGTCCTCCAGCACCACCAAAGCTGAGATACGTGAGGTCTTAGCACTAAGATTCCTTCACTTGAACACTGATGACAATTCTGGCCTACTTGTTTGTATTTCTTCTGATGTCACCTTTAAGTCTCAAGTCTCCTGAAAATAGCTGGCCAGATCCTGCTTCACTTTGCTCTGTTGTTACGTCTGAGAACACTTCCTGAAGTTAGTTTCCTGTTCAGATCCAGATGGTGATAGACTAACCTTTCTAAGGAGAGGTTATTCAATTGGAAAGTAATATAAAATGTACAGTTGTTGCTAAGGCATAGTTATAACAACAGGCACAAAACTGTTTATATGACCTCTGATGTTCACATTTCCTTCTATTGTTTTAGGATGAAATATTCTTTTACTTTTTCTGAATGGTGTACAACCATACCTTGTTTTTCAGATCTCTTCTAGCCTAGCCTAACGTATGCCCTTCTTACTGATGGAATGCTTTATGCCTTGGCCAGCCAGATGAGTATTTGAAAAAGTACTCATCATACCAAGCCATCTTCAGAGACTTTAAAATCATATTAAAGATTTGGAATTTATCCATGACAACAGAGAACCTTTAAAAGGCTAAAACAAAAATGAGTTTAAGTTCCTCAAATGTGTTCTTCTTTCTCTGTCCCTGTTCACTCCCATGTTTAAAGACTGCTTAACGGCATGTGATGAAGCATCTAAGAATGCAGCAGACAGCAGTTTTATATTTTAAGGGAACAGCTCGTGGTATTAGTTATGTGCCTTAATGTTCATTAATGTTTGGCTGTTTCTTTGTACATTTTATTTATGTATTTCAGCCCTTTATACTACTCAAGACCTCTATAGCTTCATTTTGATTTCCTCAAAGCCGAGAAAGTTATATTGAAGTCACATTCCGTTTTCAAAGAGTGCTTACTTAACTTATTTTGATTCAATATTCTGTTACATAATGATTTATGATTCTTAACTCCATTATGAATTGTGTCTTTTATCAATATGAAATGATGTTTTCTCTCCTATCTACTGCTGTTTAGCTTTGATTTTCATTTAGTCTGAAATAAACAATATCTCAGAATGATTTGCTAATCATTTGAACATTTTTGTAACTACACGAATTGAAATAGCAGGTATCTGGATTGGGAAAGTATGTAGTCTGAAAATGCTTATTGCAATTGGGATGTTCAGAAACCGTTTCCATCAATTGTCATAATTAATATAGATCTCCAGAAATTAGGTGAAAAGTTCAGATATATACATATGTAATCACATTTTGCTTCATTTTCAGTAAGTGTTCTTCTGTAATAAATGTAATCTTAGAGAGCAAGAATTGAGCTAACCAAGATATCTGTGGATTGGTTTAGAACAACTTTTAGTTTTCTACTTCTGTATTAGTCAGAATAGGGTAGGTTATTCTTTAGTGATAAATAGATAGGAAAGAAAGGGAAATGAGGGAGGGAGGAAGGAAGGGAAAGAAAGAGAGAGAGGGAGGGTGAGAGGAAAACAAAGAAGGAAAGAGGGGAGGGAAGGAAAGACAGAAGGAAACTCAGTGGTTTAACACAATAAAGGACTTTTGTTGTTGTTGTCATGGTGCAGTGTGACTCAGTTCTGAGTGTTTCCTCTTCCAGATAGTGACTCAGAGACCCAGGCTGTTTTCCTCCTATGACTATCCTAGCACCTGGGCTATGTGGCTTCCAGGTTGCTATAGAGCTGTGAGGACTGTGCAGGACACAGCACTTCCACCCACCTTCCTCCTTTTACATTCCTTTCACATTTTTGTTTACTTCTTGGGAGGGCTTCTTGGTTTGCCTTCTATGCTATTAATCCAGTTTGATGCCGTGTCAGTTCCTTTTACTGTCTGTTTGCATGTAAATTCTTCTGCTACATTTTCAGCTCCCTTCCAGTTTTGTATTTTTTTTTCCCCACCATCACAGAGCTCTTTTCCCTCATAATGGCACATTGTTATCCACAGACAAAGTGCTGAAGAAAGAAAATGTTTCATAGAGACCGAGGCATTTTAGATTGTTTAGAAAATGCCAAACATTTCCCTAAATTTTCTTCTAGTTTTAACTGTAGTTTGGTTGCATGAAAGGATCATCTGAGTCATCCTGATGACGTGCTATTCATTTTCTCAAGCTCAGAGCGCTCATTTTCTCCCATGAACTTGCTCTGCAGGGATTGAGGAGTGATCTGAACTGACTCAATTGTGTCTACAGGTGCGTGGATCAACCTTGATCCCGATTCCATCCGACGCCTCTCTTGCCCTGTCTCATTCCCTCGCCTCTGATTCCAGCCCAAGATAAGGTTCTATGTGGCCCTGGCTCACTTCACTCTGTTGGCTTCTAGCCTCACTCATGAGTCTTGCTGTCTTTCTTTGGGCTTCTTTGATGACAATACATGTCACAACTCAGAATCGTTAGGCCACTAACACCCTCTAAGATAACTTTCCAAAAAAATGGGAAATAAAGAGGCAAAAGACTAATGCTTCACCCTCCAATTGTCAATTCTGAGAGGACTTCTTTGAGTTCTTTAAAAGGCCCTAGATGGATGGACCTAGAGCCTGTCATACAGAGTGAAGTAAGTCAGAAAGAGAAAAACAAATACCGTATGCTAACACATATATATGGAATCTAAAAAAAAAAAAAAAGGTTCTGAAGAACCTAGGGGCAGGACAGGAATAAAGACGCAGACGTAGAGAATGGACTTGAGGACACGGGGAGGGGGAAGGGTAAGCTGGGGCGAAGTGAGAGAGTGGCATGGACATATATACACTACCAAATGTAAAACAGATAGCTAGTGGGAAGCAGCTGCATAGCACAGGGAGATCAGCTCGGTGCTTTGTGACCACCTAGAGGGGTGGGATAGGGAGGATGGGAGGGAGACGCCAGAGGAGGGGATATGGGGATATATGTATGTGTATAGCTGATTCACTTTGTTATACAGCAGAAACTAATACAACACTGTAAAGCAATTATACTCCAATAAAGATGTTAAAAAAATTTAAAAATAAATAAAAGGCCCTAGAGTTAATCTGGCTCAAGCTGCCCTCATGCTAACCGACTTAATGGTTTAAACACTTGCATTGCCTTTTTTCTTTTCTGTTTCTCTTTTCACAGCCCCTTGATGTTTTCTCCCAGATAAAATTCATATACACAATTCCCCCCACTTTCAAGCTCTGCTTTTGGAACGAACCATGTTACAACACTGGTTATTGTCAACTTGATTATTTCTATACTCTCCTCTCCCTTTTCAGATCTATAGTAAGGGTCACTGGATTATAAACAAAGCTTTTTGCCTTTATCATTTATCACTTTATCAATTAACCAATTAGGGTAGTTTTACACATTGAAGTATAATATTATCCTGAACTTGTCTCCTGGTTCTCTAAAATGTTCAGCTAAGGATATATCAAAAGTAAAATCCCCAGTCTTAATTTTTACCAGAGCTATCCGTGTCTACAATTTATTTGCTGCTTTTCTGTTTCCCAATATGATGAGCTATTATCCATCTCCCCCCTTTATCATGCCCTATTATTTTTGGTAATTACAAGTTCATATTTTTATGTGGAAAAAAGAGGTTGTGATAGAATCAGTCCAGGAAGAATAATATACTACAGTCATATCAAAACTAGCAACTGTATCAAAAAGACACAAATAGAAAAAATTCTCATTGGTACAAACCTGGGATCTCTGACTCAGGGGAAAAACTGAGTGGGAGAAGACTAATGTATCTGTTTTCTTTTCAACTCAAGGGTTTGCCTATGGTGACAAACCAGGAAAAAAGTACGGGCCATAAACTCAAGTTCCAAAGTGAGCCACAGAGATGTTAGACAAAGTTTACAAGGATCTGGGTTGAAGGAATTTTACAGTGTCTGCCTTAGCTTTTGATTGTGTTATCAATTTAATATGTGACGTGTTTTCACAGGAAATAGGAAAGTTGAAATATGCAAAGCAGGGATTGCTATTTAGATGCCACACTAAACTTTTAGAATCTGTAGTTATATTCTTCAGTAGTTTCTAACTCATAAGGAAATAATATTATCTTGCATTTTCCCGTTTGCTAAAGCAAATTAACTACGTTGTTGACTTTCTGTGGTCTCCCTTTGAATGGGAAAAGCAATAAAAATGAAATAATGGTAATAATCACAGTTGCTGGAAGGTTTTCTCCACAGTGCATATAGAGAATAGAAGCACCCGTAAATGAAAATCCATATGATCAGATATCCTTCAAACAGGTCACTAATTAGCTTCTATAATTAACACCTTACTACAGTAGGGGGAGTGAGGTAATTATCTGATATATTCTGAAGGTGAGTCACCTCATTATAAGTAGCCATCATCCTAGAAATACAATTGCAGATTAACAACTTTTGCATATTTCAAGGAGTCATAAACCTCTCCAGCAGTTCTAACTACAGCTGTATGAAATACCTTTTCCTGTCTGTGTCAGCAAAGAGATTCTGGCATAAAAATTTTACCATTTTGACTATGGTGTCAATGAACAGCTTCTTTTATTTTTTTAAAAGACACATATTTCTTGATGCAAGAGATTGAAACTGTTTGAATGTTTCTTGTGCAATGAGAATTTAGCCCTTTGATTTTTAAAATTGCCTTTAATATATTTCTACATCCTAACCTACTCAACCAGCATAGTTTTTATCCCTCTAACTGCCTACTTCGTACTTAAGAGGACATGTGGGCTGAAGAGAGTGATGAAAGAGAAATTATAAGGAAAATGATCAGAGTTCAGGTCCTGAAATATATAGATTCACTAAAAGACATGAATTTTTTTAATATGTTGCCTCCTATTAAGATACAATGTCCTTATTCTTTTTTAACAAAAAAATTTATTGGAGTATAGTTGATTTAAAATGTGTTAGTTTCTGCTGTACAGCAAGTGAATCAGCTATATATATATATCCATTCTTTTTTAGATTCTTCTCCCATATAGGTCATTACAGAGTACTGAGTAGAGTTCCCTGTGCTACACAGTAGGGTCTTATTAGTCATCTATTGTATATATAGCAGTGTGTATATGTCAATCCCAATCTCCCAGTTTATCAGCTGCCCTTCTCCCCGCTTGTAACCATAAGTTTGTTTTCTACAACTGTGACTCTATTTCTGTTTTGTAAATAAGTTCATTTGTACCATTTTTTTTAGATTCCACATATAAGTGATATGATATTTGTCTTTCTGTGTCTGACTTAACTTCACTCAGTATGATAAGCTCTTGCTCCATCCATGTTGCTGCAAATGACATTATTTTGTTCTTTTTTATGGCCGAGTAATATTCCATTGTATATATGTACCACATCTTCTTTATCCATTCCTCTGTCAATGGACACAATGTCCTTTTCCTTAATCTAACTTCTTGAACTGTATTCTGCATGTCTATCGGTCTATCTGGAGAGGGAAAAATACATACATGTACACATTCATGACCTTACCTGTTCAAGGTAATTGAATTTCCTGTTCTATGAACAAAAATATTAGCTGTCAATTAAAGAAATCTTAACCTAGGATGGCACTGGGTTAAGTATTTTACCTACATTAATTCTAATCCTTACAAAATGTTTGTCACAATTCCTAATTTTTATATGTTAGTAGTTTGAGGCCAGAAATATTCATATATTCAAAGTAGTCAAAATTATGACCCATTTTGATAAACTTCAAAATACCACCACTTGCATTACTCTATATATTGTTGGTGTGTTTTTGCCAGTAATATGATGAACATTTTGCCTTAGAGACAAACATGAATGAAATAGCAGGGCACTGTTGTGAAAAAAAGCAAACAGTGCAGGTAGTCAAATTTGGTTTTTGACTACACTAGGAGTGGGAAAACTATGGCCCATGCACCAAATTCGGCCAGCCACCTGTTTTTGTAGATACAATTTTATCAGAACACAATCATGCCCAGTTGTCTATATATTATCTGTGGCTGCTTCCACATTACAATGACAGAGTTGAGTAGTTGTGACAGAGACCATAAGGACCATAAGCCTAAAAAAATTTACTCTCTGCTGCTTTACAGAAAAAGTTTGCCAACCTTTGGACTAGACCATTCCTGTAAGGAACATTATTGATGTAAGGTTTTTTCAAAGCAGTGTATTTACATTTCATTAACATTGAGTCCCAGACACCCAAAAAGAGCATAAAGTTACTTTTTTTTTCCATTCTGTGAAATTATTTCATGATACCTAAATTATTCGACTTTACTCTTAAAACAAAACGTGACAACAGTTGTATTTTCTTAGTGTTTCCCCTTTTGCAATATATTCCTTAAGTTGAACCCAAATCTGATAGTAACACTGTGTGGTTATCTTTATCTTATCAGAAACCATCTTTGAATAGTGCCTCATTTGTACGCAATTTGCCTCCATTCTATTGGTCATGAAAATAATAATAATAATAATGGCACTTACTGTATTACAAAATCTTGTCAATTCTGCCTCTGAAATGGTTTTTAATTCAAGATTTCTTTCCTTTTCACATTTTCATCCTTATATAATTGTATACCTTAAATATTCTGGTAGTCTCCTACTAGCCCCTATTCTTCCCCTTCTTCAAAATATGTAGTTCTTTTTATGTCTCCAGTCCATCGGTCATGAAAATAATAATAATATAGCATAATGGCAACATCAACAAATATACTTACATAGCACTTACTATCTGCCAGTCACTGTTTAAGTGTATCAACTTATTTGATATTCACAGCAACCCCATGAGTTTTTATTATCATAATGCAGATGAGAAAATGGAGGCAAAGAGGGATAAAATAACTTGCACCAGAAACACTGCCTGAGCTAACATTAGAATCTATATCTTTCTCAACAATAATCCTCATGTCCTTTGTCTGCTTTAAAACGTGTCATCTGTTTACTGAGACCTCTTGAACTGATTGCCTGATCTTAGAATGGCTATTCTGATTTAGGTTTTAGGAGTGTCCCCCATCCTCCAACGCATCCTCCAAGGCATGATGTCCAATCTCAGTACTTTCATCCATTTGCTGTCCGTGGTGGCAGTGAAAGTGCCTGATGGGAAAGCTCCATAGAGCCTCTAGGAGCCCACGTGCTCAGAGGGCATCCTTCCTACATTGTGGGCTCTGGGCTAAGTGTTGGTTGTTAGTGCTTATCTCATTCTAAACAGGAAATATATCTGGTCTTTTAACACTTTTTGCCAATTGAATCCTATCTGCAGTTCTAACCTTATCCTTCATTTCTTCTCAACCAAACCTTGATCGTATCAATGCTCAGTGTGCTTATTCAATTATGGTTTTCTAAATACTGATTTTGTAACTTTGCTCATTTGATTTCCCCTGTCTGGGCTACTTTGTTTTTGTTGCTCACCTTTTTAATTTTTTTATTTATTATTATTATTATTTTAATTTATTTATTTTTATTTTTGGCTGCGTTGGGTCTTTGTTGCTGCACGCGGGCTTTCTCTAGTTGCGGTGAACGGGGGCTACTCTTCGTTGCGGTGTGCGGGCTTCTCATTGCGGTGGCTTATCTTGTTGCGGAGCACGGGCTCTAGGCGCACGGGCTTCAGTAGTTATGGCTCCAGGGCTCTACAGCGCGGGCTCAGTAGTTGTGGCGCACGGGCTTAGTTGCACCGCGGCATGTGAGATCTTCCCGGAGCAGGGCTCGAACCCGTGTCCCCTGCATTGGCAGGCGGACTCTTAACCACTGGACCACCAGAGAAGCCCTGCTTACCCTTTTTATATAAGAACTGACTTTACAATTCAGTGGAGCGGAAGGAAGTAGGAAGGTTGAACTTATGTGCTCAGCAGTCATAGGGTCAAGGCTTCCCTCCCACTCACAGCGCTGGGTGACCTGATAGCCTGAGGGAAGAAACTTATCATCTTAGAGCCTCAGTTTCTTTACCCAGAAAACAGAAATCATAACAGTAGCTGCCTACCATAAAATGCTATTGTGGACTCATAACGGGATAATCCATGGAAAATACTTAGCATATGGCCTGGTACATAGTAAGCACTCAGTTTTTGTATGAATACACACAATCTGATGAAAAGAAAAATACCCTTCTAGGATAAAGGCCGGCAAACTTTTTCTGTAAGGAGCCCGATAGTAAATATATCAGGTTTTTTAGGCTGAGAGGCAAAATGGAGTATATTATGTAAACATTTATATAATATTTAAAATTTTAAATCATTCTTATCTCATGGGCCATGCAAAAATAAATTGTGGGCTAGATTTGGCCTACAGGCTGTAATTTGCCAACCTCTGCTCAAGGAGATAAATAGTAAATATAGCTAACAATTATTATATTCTTAATTTGAATTGTTATATTTTTTATTTCCTAATTGTTTTGCCAAAATTGTTTTTCTGTTGTTTTCATTGTTCTTTATCTAAAATTATACTGCAGTATAGAGTGATTTTATATATATATAGTACTATTAAATATATAGTGCCATTATAATATTATATAATAGCACTATATATGTTTATGTATATATACATATATAAGTATTGAGAGAGAAAGAGAGAACATTTTGTATATTCTAGGCACCAAAAAAAGTTTTGTTATAATAGATAGCGATTCCTCAAATTACCAGATCCATTCCTTAGTTCTGTTGCTTACATTCTCCTATTTGTGTTTATATGACTGGAGGCCCACATTATTATTATTTTTTTTTAATGTGATTTGCTGTAATCAGAGCTCAAACCTGAATTTGCAAGCACTATTGTTCATAGGATTTGGATTTGATTATTTTAAAAATTAAATCACAGTTACCTAGAGGGGAAAAAGGTTGATAAAAACACAGTGAACAAAATTCTGATAATTCCGTTTACTCTTTTAGATTCCTTGCAGAAGCCAGAAATCTCTTTTGTGTCATGCTTTGAGCAATTTTGTAAGCTTGTGATGTAAAATCACAGGCTCATTTTAAGGGACATTTGACTGTCCTTCATTTAGGTATGAAGGGATTCTTTTTTCCTGCCTTTTTGGTATTTTATATTTCTCACTAGTGAATCAATAGTCTCCAATATAGAGCAGTAAATAAACTTAATTATACGTACACATGAGTGCAATGTCCATAGTCACCTATTTTTATGAAAAGGTTCTATGATGATTCATATTTAAATGTAAATGCCCTTTGAGGGACATTCTATTGGAAGGCATCTGTGTGCTGGTACAGGTGACAGGACAGCAGCAGTTCTCCAAACCAAATGAGGAATGCTTTAAAGTAAATATCAGTATGAAGGTGGCCCAGGTCTTAAACGATGGTGCTGAAACAAAGGTTGGTAAATCAACTACATTTCTTCCTGGAAGAAAGTAAAGCACTGCAGATATTTTTCTGGCTTTTGTTCTCTTTTTCATTGATGGGGAATTAGAAAGACCATACAACACAGAGTGGATACTTCTAATACATTACTCTATAATCATCCCAATTAAATTTCTCAGTAATGGATGGAGAAACAGTGTCTGAGAGTGGTTAAATTACTTCCTGAAACTGGCACAGCTATTACATAGCAAATCTGTGAATTCTAACCCACATTTGTTTGATTCCAATAGCCATGTAAATATCCAAATATAGTTTTTATTAGCAAAGTAATTCTAAAATCAGCGATACAACTATATTCTTTAAGCATAATGCAATGATACATGTTATTATTTTAAATTAATAATGACTTCTATTATTATCATTGTTGATTCCACTAAATAGGTACTTGAGTTTCTGAGATTACCTGAGGTCTGGTAGCTTGTAAAATGTTAGTAATACAATCAGGGGAGAGAAACATCTATTTTGTGAAAGTAGATATGCTCTTTCACAGCTTTTTCTGTTGTCCCCATTCTTTAAAGTTAAACTTGGTACATACTGGCAATATTTCTGATATCATGGATCAATCTGTCTGGGATACTAGCTCGATCCCTAGGTTTTCTTCTTGGCTTTACCCTGGACTCTGTTTTTCACTCTACGTGCTCTCCCCTTCTGGCTCCTTCTGGGTCCATTGCCTCAACTAGATATGCTAAGTATTGCCAGACAAATACAGAGAGCTCCCAAAATGGAACATCTGAATTCTGCTCCCAAACATGCTTTCTATCCAGAGGTACCATCTCACTGGTTCCTATAGTGGGGAAGAAAGAATAGGATAACATATTGATCCTGTCTTCATTTAAAATTTTGATAGTCTATGCATCATGGGTTTTTTTGCATTAGTTTTGAATTTTTAAATATTACATTAAACATTATTTCTCTTGATTACTAAAATTTTTGACATCCCTTTAAGTTTTGTACCTATGGTGAATGCTTTACCCTAGTACCTTCCCTGTTGGGGTCAAATATTTAACAAATTCTAAAGCCAGTCTGACTGGGCTTAAATCCTTGGTCTAGCACTTTCTGGCCGTGTTTCCTTGAACTGGTTATTTAACCTCTTAGCATCAGTTTTCTCACTGATAAATTGAAGATAATAATAACCTAGCCAATATGAATGTTGTGAGTTTTAAAGAAATAATATATGGAAAATTTTTAGAATAATTCCTAGCCAATTGTAAGTGCTATTAAGGTATTCGCTGTTAAAAGATTTTAAATCTTTCTGATAAAAAGAAGTTTAAAAATAGAAATCTACCCACATATGTAATTCATTTACTGACTCAGTATCTCTCAGGACAAGGCCAAACATCAGTATTTAAAGAAGTAAAACAAGGTGAAAATATCTCCTCTTTTCATTTTAATGATCAGCTTTGCTTGGGAAGTCCTGTGGAAGATAAGCTTCCTCAATTCCTCTTGTTTTTACCCACTTTTCACTCACCTCAGTGTTCTAGCTGAGGTTCAGATCTTAATTGCTTCATGCCTAGACTAGTTCAAGAATATTCTATATGGTTTCACTGCCTCTAAAATTATAGCATTGTAGAAAATAGGAGAACAAAGTAATTATTTGAAAACACATCTGATAATTTCATCATGTTTCTTAACAACCTTGAGAGTCAAAACTGGAGTGAGCTAGAAACTTTGAACACTTTAGTGAGTTCAAGTTATCCATATTGATGTGGACCATGTCAAAATCTCCAGGTTTGTCTACACACCCTGTTGTAGATAAAGATTTGGAACATCATTTTCCAATGTGGTGTTAATGTTTCTGTGCATTTGTAAGCATTGTTCTCTCTGCTTAGCCCCTCACCCTTACCTGTCTCTGTTACTACTCCATCTAATATGTTCTCATCCTTCAAAACTTAGCTCCAGTGTAATCAGTGATTGCCACAGCCTCTGAAAATGTGCTTCTCCTCCATGGCGACTGTGGTTTATGGACACACTTTAGAATCTGCACTAGATATCCTAAAGAACACAGAAGAATATGCCCCAACCATCTGACTTTGAATTTTTCAAGGTCACCTGCCCTGAAATTATAATCTCCAGTTCCTGGTACATACCTTGCTCATGCTTGGCACTCTTAAAATTTTTTGAATAATTGAGCAGACAAATGAGTGAATGGAGAGAATGATGTCTTTTAGACTAAAATGATTGAGAAACCCAAGGTGTCTCATATAAGCTAATCACATCTAGATATCATGACTAGGAGATAGACAGGTAATTTATTTTCATTCCTTTCACTCTTCCATCTTCATATTCCGTCATGGAGCCTGGATGATTTTATCTTCTAAATAAGTATCTCATGAAATTGTCTACTTCTTTCCATTTTCACCCAGCACCCAAAGTAGTCACTTCAAAGCACAAATCTGATGCCTCACTCCTTTATGGATAAAGACAAAACTTAACATTGACTTCCAGGCTCTGTCTAGTCCAGCTTTGCCTCTGTACACAATCTTATTTTGACAGATGATATTTTTTCAAACATGACTGCCACAACATGCCCCACCCCACAAGATGTTCTTGTAATATGATATTTACACTCTCATTGGGTCATGGGACACGTGCATCCTTTCCTTGAAACTGAGCCACCTTTGTGACCAGACTGATCTATAGAGCAATGTCACGGCAATACTGGGTCATAAAAATTGCCAAGCACTTTCACTTTGTCCTCTTGAGTGCTCACTCCCAAACCCCAGTCATCACGCTAGGGGGAAGCTAAGTAGCCATGTGGAGAAGGCACAGGAATGTGTTCCAGCCGATAGCCCCATCTCACCTCTTAGCTGACAGCCAGTGATGCTGGTTGGATATGCATGTGATGCTTCCTGCCTCCAGCTGTTCATTCACATCTCTAAGCCGCCCCTGCTCCAGCCACACAGAGGGAGCAGAGAAGCTGTCCTTACTGAACGCTGCCCAAATTGTAGATTCATCATAAAAATTAATGTTATTGTTGTTCTAAGCCACTAAGCTTCGTGGTGATTTGTTACACTGCCGTAGATAACCAGAATACTCACCAGGTACCATATTTTTCCCCCTGCTCTGTGTTCTGTCCACACCGGCCATCCAGATCTTCATGCCTTCCCTGTTCTTTTTTCACATGCTGTTTTCTCTGCCTGGGTTGCTCTGTCTCACTTCTAATTAACTTTATCATTTAATTCTCATTTATCCTGTAGGTCTCCACTCAAACATTCTTTCCTCAAGAAAGACTTCTTGGACTTCTAGCCTTGCTCTTAGCCCTTTCCTTCCCTGTCCTCACCACAGTTATCATTTTTAAAATTGATATAATAATTAGATTATGGTCTGTCTTACAAACGAGACTAAAATCCCCATGAGGGAAGATATCTTTGCCTGTATCATTGCATCCCAGAAGCTGCTATAGGGTGTGGCACATACTAAATTCTTTATAAGTATTCATCAGATTGATGATGGAAATAATCTAGTAATAATTCAAAAATATTTTATCTGGTTCCTAAGCTGTCTCATGGAATGTTCCAGGTAGTAGGAAAACCAGGTCCTGGCCTTATGGGGATTACATTGTAGTGGGGCAGAGAGAAAACATATATAGAAATAATTTTAAGTAGTGATACATGCTATAAATGAAAAATCAGAGTAATGTAAGAGAAAGAGAAGGAGGATGGGGTGAGTGTTTTTCTACGAGTGACTTAAAAGAAGATGTTTAACTAGGGATCTGCGGGAAGATATGTTTCAGGAAAAGGGAAAAGCTAGTGGCAAACCCCTAAAGTAGGAACAGATGTAACATTTAAAAACAAAGTATTTGTGGACCAGAGTAACCAGTGAGTGAAGATGAGGGGGGAAGATGAAGTCAGATAGGTGATGAGCTCCAGATAATTGACAGCTTTATAGAAAAGACTTTGGATTTTTTTTTTCCCTAAGTGTGATAGGATACTGATGAGTTTTGAATAATGGACTTGATATCATTTGTTTATGTTTTAAAAGATTTCTGTTTGGAAAGTATACTTTCATTGGTGGGAGGAGTGGAAGAAAAGAAACTAGAAGTTGTGACTGTGGTGTAGACCAGACACAATGGTGGCTTGTATTGGAGTGTTCAACAGTGCTCAGAGGCTGGATCTCTTTAAAAGTTAGAATGAATGGAACTTGCTGCGTTAATGAAGGAGTAATCTATCCTCTCGTGTCTCAGCATCTCAACACCTCTCTTTTCCTTTTCCAATACCTTTTCTTCTGCGTTGCTATTCATTCTCACTTTTCTCTCATTATTCTGCAGTCCCCTACAACTCTAGCCAAATATGCAAGTCCCCTGTAGCTTTTTATATGCATCTGGTGCTTAATGACAAAATTAAACTCGTTGGAGTTAAGAATGAAGCACCATTTGCAGAGGTCTAAGTTCTTTAAATCTGCAGTTCTTTTCCTTCTTGTAGTAAAGAAGAAATCCTCCGTGGGGACTTCTGGTAATATGTATGATTGTGTTCTTCCTTCCCACCCATATGAGATTAAATGCAATCTCTTCCCTTAATACACAAGTGCCTATGCAGCTTTACAGGTGAATTAATTGTTCGTTTCATTTGATTTTCTTAAGATGAGCTCCAGTTTACTTCTCCTCAATTTGTCTTTGGCAGATTTATTATAAAAGTCTTTTATTTCAGTTTCTAAAATATTTATCCTCTGGGTCTATTCTCTTTCCTGTACGTTGGGAGACTAATTATTCTTCTCCTAATGAATGTTCTAAATGTATCCCATATGGTGGTATATGTGTGTTCAGACCAAAGATGCTTTGGTATAAAATAAGTAAATTCCTCTCGCGTGGTTTCCTTACAAACTTCGCTTTGTAACAGTGATAAGTTCAAAGATTCATAGACTCTAGGTTGCTATAGAGATCATTGCCTGCCCCCCACCTCTCTTCCCCCGCGTCTTCCTCATTTTGCAAAAAGGAACAGAAGCCTAGGAAATACTTAGCTGGATTATGAAAGAGCTGAAGGCTGCGAATCAAGAAACTTAAGCTCTATTCCCAGCGCAGCCACTGACATTTTAAAATGCCTTCTTATATTACAGTCACTTGATTTCCAGATGAGAAGACTGGTTCAAAGGGAGAAGGGCGATGTACATTCCTAAGGGGAGTCTTGTTGCCTGGTCCTCCCATCCTAAGTCAGGCCTCTTTCTTTCAAAGTAATTACCTCTGTTTGTAAATCATATAAATTAAGTGATTACACTAATGAACGTTTGAATTCCTTTTGCCATATCAAACAGTGTGTATGTTTTTGTTTACCTTACCTTATAGATAGTAGGTACTAAATACATATTTGTTGAATGAGTGAAAGAAATCAATTATATAATATTCTGAAGTACCTATTAGGTGTACAGCAGGATACCAAGCATTTTGTCTATGTAAATTAGCTTAACCTTCACAAGGAGTCAGTAATATTTGGAAATAATAATGCCTTTGAGGAATAAGAAACTGATGCTAAGGAAGTATAAATAAATTGGCAACAACCAGCCAACTTGCAGAACTGTAACATGAATGTAAGTCATCTGATTTCAAAATTCAAGTTTTTCCACAAGCTCAAAGCAATAGTTAATATTCTTTGCTATGTACCAACCACTGTTTTATGGCATACATTTTTCAAAATGACCCTCTAAGTGAAGTGCAGTTTAATCCCATCAAGAAACCAAAACTTGAGATTTCTAAGTTTATTTGTCAAGGTCAAACAGCTAGTAAGTGGGTAAGGAGTTGAATCCAGATCTGTGTGGTAAGGTTCTACACTCCCAACCAGGGTTCCGTAAATCCTGATAGATTAAAGATCCAACTTGCCAAAGCAAGTTTTCATTTTATAATTTTAATTTATAGGTTAGTGTTTCTTCATTTCCCTTTCAACTATTTACTAGTGACACATATGGATGGATTTTGTAGTAGGGACAGAGAGAGGGAGAAGATGCAATAGGAGATATTAATTCTTTTTTTATTATAAACTATGAATTAGTTATTATTTCATTTATTCATTTATTGAATACCTACGTAAGGAGATCAACATGCTAGTTGCTTAATTACTAGGAATGGGATGAAGAGAATGTCCCCACTGCCAGACTATAAGCTTCTTGAAACCAGAACCTATACCTTATATCCCCAGGACCTAGCACAGTGCTTTATATATTTTTTGAAAAGAAGGAGGTGTGTAATAAAGGCAGACCACACTCCTAGAATTATATGAACTACACAGCCCATCTTTGTACTCAAAATGGTAGGAAGTAGGAGAATCTTACCAAGTGCACTTGGTTGACGAGGCTAATTTTCCTATAAGCTGGATCTTTTCCTGCTATTCCAGTCTCCGTCAGAGTGTGCAGAAGTAGCCTCTGAGCACTGGCCACCCATCATTCTTAGCCCAGGGAGGATTGCCATCTTATTGATGATTGCCCTGAATGAATCTTTTGAAGGTTCATTTTCTATACTGGTGCTTTCAAAAGTAATATTTAAGTTTATCAATTTAAAAGAAGAATGTTTGCAAGCCCAGAATGAGGCTTTTTCTGCAGATGCAATGAGCCACTTGGATGAATATTATATGTGAAGTCAGCTAAGTGTTTGAAGAAAATCACTCCCTGAACAATCAAGCTAAGTTGATATAGATGAGACGTATGTGGCTTTTCCTTGCTTCTATTTACTTTTCTTTTTTTTTTAAACTTTTAATTTTATTTTGGGGTATAGCCAATTAACAATGTTGTGACAGTTTTAGGTGCACAGCAAAGGGACTCAGCCATACATATACATGTATGCATTCTCCCCCAAACTCCCCTCCCATCCAGGCTGTCACATAACATTGAGCAGAGTTCCCTGTGCTATACAGTAGGTCCTTATTGGTTATCCATTTTAGATATAGCAGTGTCTACATGCTGATCCCAAACTTCCTAGCTATCCCTTCCCCCCATGCTGACCCCCGGTAACCATCAGTTGATTCTCTAAGTCTGTGAGTTTGTTTCTGTTTTGTAAATAAGTTCATTTGGAAGGAGACATTAATTCTTGTTTCTAAAAATACCATAGAATTCCTCTTGTTTAATGCTCACTTTTATGATCCATATTCTTAAACAAATTATGTAGCTCTTCCTGCTACATGGTGTGACTTTGGGGATAAAATGCAATTAGTTTTATTTTTAGGCCTTGAGTTTGATAAGAGTCATTTTAACTATATCATGTAAGTTTTTGTATAGTTGCTGCACAGTGATTATTTACGTGCAATATTTATATGTGCATAAATATGCAATTTGGGCAGCATAAATTTACTATAAAAGGAAAATGGAACATAAGAGAAAGGACATCACTTATGGTAGGCTTACAATGTGTCAGGCCCTGGATTAATCATTTTTAAATGTTATTTGTCCTCTGATCAAAGCCATCAGGGCCATATCGTAACCTCTGTGTTGTCAATGAAGAAAATGAACTTGTGAGAGCTTAAAGCAGCTTGCCCAAGGTTCTACATGCAGTAAGCACTAAAGGAGAGTTTAAATCTAATTTTACCTCTACCTGAATCTAAAGCCACTTACTAATTTATTTGGATAAAGAACTCGTTATAAACTTAAAATGCTTAAACTGCTTTATACCAAATCTATATTTAACTGAAAAACATTTCAGTAAAAAAAAATATCAGCAGCTATATTTCTACTACCCAGAATTAACAACCGTTAATATATTCGAATATATGCTTTCTTTGTTTTTGCTGTTGCAGACGTTGCTTTTAAGGGAAAATATTTCTACTTATTTTTATAAAATAAAAAATGGATGTTAGGAAAAACTCAAGCAATACAGAAAACTGCCCCCCAAATTTAAACAATTACACCATGCCCTACCATTAGGTGCCCATGATTTCAAATATCTTTCTTGCATACATAAGAGTGGAAGAAAGAGGGAAAGAAAAGGGAGGGAAGAAAGATGGTACTTATTTTTAATGATATATTTTAATTTTAGCCAGAACTGTAACTATTTTGAAAAACGAGGATATAAGAGCTTTTTCCTCTACCTGCTCTCCAATTTGCGTGTATCTTTGTGTGTGTGTGTGTCTGTGCATGTTTATAAACCTGGAAAATATAAAAATAATAGTATGCCTTTTAAATTTTTATATATTCGTAATTTATATATCCATGATTCAGTAGTTTTTATTTGTTTTAGTATTATCATTATACTTAAATGGACTTTGTGTTCACCACTGGTCTTCTTATCATGGATGGTTCATTCTTGGATTGTTGATTTTGATTATCCTTTTAACGGGTGGGAATTTATCAAGTAATTTTTCAAAGATATCACAGGTTCTGTGCTGATTCTGCCCTTTAATGATCAAGGTGTCTGCTAATCGCTTTCAAACAGTTGGCTCTCTGTATCCACAGGTTCCACATGCTCAGATTTGACCAACCACGGATTGAAAATATTTAAAAAAAAAAAAAAAAATTCCAGAAAGTTCCAAAAAGCAAAACTTATTTTTGCTGTGCACCAGCAACTATTTACATAGCATTTACTTTGTATTAGGTATTATAAGTAATCTAGAGATGATTTAAAGTATATGGGAAAATAAATGTGTGTAGGTTATATGCAAATATTATGCCATTTTATTATATGGGCATACATCAAAGATATTGCAGAATTTGTTCCAGACCACCACAATAAAGTAAATATCATGATAAAGTGAGCCACATGATTTTTTTTTTTGGTTTCCCGGTGCATATAAAAGTTATGTTTACACTATACTATAGTCTATTAAGTGTGTGATAGCATTATGTCTAAAAAAAAGTACATATTTTAATTAAAAAATACTTTATTGCTAAAAAGCGCCAAAACAATTACAACAGTAACATCAAAAATCACTGATCTCGGATCACTGTAACAAATATAATAGTAATGAAAAAGCTTGAAATACTGTGAGAATTACCAAAATGTGACACAGAGACATCCAGTGAGCAAATGCTGTTGGAAAAATAGTGCTTACAGTCTTGCTTGATGCAGGGCTGCCACAAACCTTCAATTTGTAAAAACAAAAACAAAAACACAGTATTTGCAAAGCACAGTAAAGTGAAGTGCAATAAAACAAGTCTGTAAGAAACTTGAGTATCCTCTGATTTTTGGTATCATCAGGGGTCTTGAAACCCATTCCCCAAGGATACCACAGGAAGACTATAGTTAAAAGGCATTCTGGCTAAGTTTAATATTCTCCAATGTCACTCTTTTTCCCTCAAAAATCTAGGTATGTTCTGTTGATATGCCACTCATTATCTTTCTAGAAGCGAGTATAGCTGTGGACGAGGCGAGGATCAGCATAATTTTTCTTCCATGTATGTGATGTGTTTTGTGTGCCTAGATTCTTGAGGAATTCTTTATTCTCAAGTAGGACATTTTATGTAGAATATATATTGGTCCTAAAACTTTGGTACCGTAAAACAACATGTGTTCTTTTACTCTGTGTATTCATCTTTTTTTTTTCCAGCCATGTATCTTGCATTATATGATTAGATAAATTCTCTGTTCTGGCTATAGGTATTTTACTTCAGGGATACCAGTTACCTTGCGTGGAATCATGATGTCTTCTAAATTCATTAATACATATCTAACTGTTTTACTCTGTTGTTTTCATCTGTATTCACTATAATTATCCCAGTGTCAGTAATTTAGGATTAGAATCTATATTCTGTTCTTTGCCTGTTTTACAACTTATTAGTTGCATAATGAAAACATTTGGTCTCTAGTGAGTTTTCTTGAACTTGCAACTTTCTTTTTTTGTTTTATTTGATTATTGTAACATTTTATTGAATTCAAGTAAGGTTTTGTTCTAGATTGTGCTCTTTCACTCTTATTTGCATGACACATATTCCACCCCATCCCCGGCATATTTTAAGTTTTGGTTATAGATTTATTTGCCTTATAGTTTATTTTCACCTGAATTGCTCTAGAGTGACTCTGTAGACGTTCCATCTGTTTTGATATAACAGAAAGAGAGTCAAGTAACCCACAGTAGATCTGAGAACAGTTTTTTTTGTTATGAGCAGCTCATGAGGGCTTTTCTGTGTTCTATCAACTCTTCTATATCTTAGCCAAATAGATGGGGTGACAGTGGGCAGGTGGTGTTGGGAGAGCATTGACAAGGGCAAAGTACAGACTTTGTTTTTTGGTGGTTTTTTTTTTTTTTTTTACAGTTTTGTTAAATTTTTGGCTGTGTTGGGTCTTCATTGCTGCCCGCAGGCTTTCTCTAGTTGCAGCGAGTGGGGGCTACTCTTTGTTGCGGTGTGCAGGCTTCTCATTGCAGTGGCTTCTCTCCTTGCAGAGCACGGGCTCTAGGTGCGTGGGCTTCCGTAGTTGTGGCTCGCAGGCTCTAGAGCGCAGACTCAGTAGTTGTGGCGCATGGGCTTAGTTGCTTCGCGGCATGTGGGATCTTCCCAGACCAGGGATCGAACCTGTGTCCCCTGCATTGGCAGAGGGATTCTTATCCACTGCACAACCAGGAAAGTCCTAGACTTTGTTAAAATGCATGAGTTCTGTTCATTTGTGAGCATGTTTATGACGCAAGAGTATTTATTATACCCTAAATCAACTTTAATATATGAGGTTAAGGATTTACAATTCTCATCCATTTTGGTCATTTCCCTCTTCAATGTGTTCACTTTCCTCATTTTACTCTTTTTTCCTAGTGGTGGTTTCTATGACTTCTAGGTTAAGAGAAACAAGAAGATAAGATTATCTACTAATTAGTGAGAATTACTCACCACTTTGCTTTTTTGGTAATAGCTAAACTCTCCACTTTAATCCAGTTTTTTTTTCTTTCTTTCCCCAGGCACCAGGTGTTGAAGGTTATTGTATGAGGTTATCTTGAGGTTCTCTCTCTCATTCTCTCTCTGTCTCTGTCTCTGTCTCTGTCTTTCTCTGTTTTTTTTTTTGTTGTTGGTGGTAAATTTTCCCCAAGTGGTGATGATGATGATAGCGATGATATAAGGTGATTTTAGGGGGTAAAATTCTTTGAGTTTTAATGTTTATTTAAATCTGAATTTTAAAACATATTATTATATGTCTGTACTCTAGGTGACAATTCATGTGTCCTACCTTTTCACCCCTAATTCAGCTAAAAAACATATTTCTTTAGCATCTTAATCACATTCTGTTATTGGTACATCTTTGTTCATCTGTTGTCCCTGGTAAATAGTGAGCTCTTTGAAGATAGAGTATGCACTTTTTCTTCCTTCTTTTATTTTTACACTCCTAGCATCTAACCCCCTTGTTCAATGTGTGTAAAATAAATGAATAGATGAGTGAATTTTCATGGTAACTTGTCTATGTTCAACATAAGGACTTATTTTCTAATGCATGGGGCTCTCTAAAAATAGTATAGAGGTCTTTCAAGGAATTACCCACTGGTTGAAAATACTCAGATAAGAACAAAGCAAAAATAATACTACTAACATAGCAATAGCATTAAGAAAATAAATGTGCCAGCCTAAAATAAACAAAACAAAACAAAACTTTATGCCATTCCTCTTTGGAATCTGAAACTCTAGCACTGTCTGTGACTGTTTTGAAGGCAATGGGAAAGTTCATTCAGATGCATTATTAAGCATCTGATTATTAACTTTCCAAACTTGGAAGCCTCCCTGGTGGTCTCTTCTATCGCTGTGTCCTCTGCATGACTTTCAGTCTTTGCCTGCAAACAATCATGAGAGTGCAGACCATTTTAAAGTAAAATCACTTTTGCAGAAAGGTTTGTTTCCCCTTCTTGTGCTACCTTGATATACTACTAGTTTCAAATGCCTAATTTAAACTTGAAAGAAAATTCCTGATGTCCTTGCTTTAAATTTCTAAAGATCCAATAGTGTACCAGGTCTTGAGGTAATAATCTATTCATAGGTTTATAGGAACAGTGAATAAGTTAGTTGGATAAACTTAAACTATATCCGGAGCTTTAAAAAAATTCTGAAGATACTGACAACATGAATAAACTTCTCTTGCCTTTATATCTGGTGAAGAGCTAAACATTTAAAAGCTAACAGTTGTTCCTTCGAATGTACTATGTCTGAGTATGGTTGATACCATATGATACCATGTGATTATTGTTTCCTATTTTTCTGAGATGGAAAATTGAAGCTCAGAGCTGGCACTTAACAAGATTTGTAAAACGTAAAGTTAGAATTTGAATTGAGTTGTTTCTGATCCTAACACTGTTATGAAACAGTATCCCTGTGATTAGGCTGAGCAAAATTTAGAATATAAGAAGAAAATGTCTATCATTTAAGTAAAGGCAAGAATAAGTTAAAAGTTTGGGAAGAATTTCGTGTCAGCAGTGGAATGTTTTGATAAAGCAGTTTATAGAAAAGAAATAGAGAGGAGAGTAAAAGAGACCTGGAATGGGAAGTTTCAAAAAATGTTTCAAGCTTTATTGAGATATATTTGACATATAAACTTATTAAAGGTGTACAGTGTGATGTTCTGATACATGTATGTATTGTGAAATGATTACCACAGTAAGGTGAAAGGGGCAAAATATACCACTTTCAAATATGCTTCTTTGGCATAAGGTTTATCTTGAGCGGATTATTTTTAAGAAACAGCAAACACAAGAGAAGCTCTGAAAACCCTGTAGAAGTTACCCCTTATAAGAGACATTTACTTTTATAATGGAAATCTCCATTTAAAAAAAAATATTTTATTTATTTTTTTATACAGCAGGTTCTAATTAGTTATCCATTTTATACATATTAGTATATATATGTCAATCCCAATCTCCCAATTCATCCCACCACCACCACCCCCCTGCCACTTTCCCCCCTTGGTGTCCATACGTTTGTTCTCTACATCTGTATCTCTATTTCTGCCCTGCAAACCGGTTCATCTGTACCATTTTTCTAGGTTCCACATATATGTCTTAATATACGATATTTGTTTTTCTCCTTCTGACTTACTTCACTCTGTATGACAGCCTCTAGATCCATCCATGTCTCTACAAATGACCCAATTCCATTTCTTTTTATGGCCGAGTAATATTCCATTATATATATGTACCACAACTTCTTTATCCATTCGCCTGTCGATGGGCATTTAGGTTGCTTCCATGACATGGCTAGTGTAAATAGTGCTGCAATGAACATTGGAGTGCATGTGTCTTTTTGAATTATGGTTTTCTCTGGGTATATTCCCAGTAGTGGGATTGCTGGGTCATATGATAATTCTATTTTTAGTTTTTTAAGAAACATCCATACTGTTCTCCATAGTGGCTGTATCAATTTACATTCCCACCAACAGTGCAAGAGGGTTCCCTTTTCTCCACACCCTCTCCAGCATTTGTTGTTTGTAGATTTTCTGATGATGCCCATTCTAACTGGTGTGAGGTGATACCTCACTGTAGTTTTGATTTGCATTTCTCTAATAATTAGTGATGTTGAGTAGCTTTTCATGTGCTTCTTGGCCATCTGTATGTTTTCTTTGGAGAAATGTCTATTTAGGTCTTCTGCCCATTTTTTGATTGGATTGTTTGTTTTTTTAATCTTGAGCTGCATGAGCTGTTTATATATTTTGGAGATTAATCCTTTGTCCATTGATTCATTTGCAAATATTTTCTCCCATTGGGAGTGTTGTCTTTTTGTCTTGTTTGTAGTTTCCTTTGCCTTACGAAAGCTTTTAAGTTTCAATAGGTCCCATTTGTTTATTTTTGTTTTTATTTCCATTACTCTAGGAGGTGGATTAAAAAAGATCTTGCTGTGATTTATGTCAAAGAGTGTTGTTCCTATGTTTTCCTCTAAGAGTTTTATAGTGTCTGGTCTTACACTTAGGTCTCTAATCCATTTTGAGTTTATTTTTGTGTATGCTGTTAAGGAGTGTTCTAATTTCATTCTTTTACATGTAGCTGTCCAGTTTTCCCAGCACCACTTATTGAAGAGACTGTCTTTTCTCCATTGTATATCCTTGCCTCCTTTATCATAGATTAGTTGACCATAGGTGTGTGGGTTTATCTCTGGGCTTTCTGTCCTGTTCCATTGACCTATATTTTTGTTTTTGTGCCAGTACCATATTGTCTTGATTACTGTAGCTTTGTACTATAGTCTGAAGTCAGGGAGTCTGATTCCTCCGGCTCCGTTTTTTTCCCGCAAGACTGCTTTGGCTATTCGGGGTCTTTTGTGTCTCCATACAAATTTTAAGATTTTTTGTTCTAGTGGAAAAAATGCCATTGGTAAGTTGATAGGGATTGCATTGAATCTGTAGATTGCTTTGGGTAGTAGAGTCATTTTCACATTATTGATTCTTCCAATCCAAGAACATGGTATATCTCTCCATATGTTTGTATCATCTTTAATTTCTTTCATCAGTGTCATAGTTTTCTGCATATAGGTCTTTTGTCTCCCTAGGTAGGTTTATTCCTAAGTATTTTATTCTTTTTGTTGCAATGGTAAATGAGAGTGTTTCCTTAATTTCTCTTTCAGAATTTTCATCATTAGTGTATAGGAATACAAGAGATTTCTGTGCATTAATTTGGTATCCTGCAACTTTATCAAATTCATTGATTAGCTCTAGTAGTTTTCTGGTAGCATCTTTAGGATTCTCTATGTAGGGTATCATGTCATTTGCAAACAGTGACAGTTTTACTTCTTCTTTTCCAATTTGGATTCTTTTTATTTCTTTTTTGTCTCCGATTGCCACGGCTAGGACTTCCAAAACTATGTTGAATAATAGTGGCGGGAGTGGACATCTTTGTCTTGTTCCTGATCTTAGAGGAAATGCTTTCAGTTTTTCACCATGGAGAATGATGTTTGCTGTGGGTTTGTCATATATGGCCTTTATTATGTTGAGGTAGGTTCTCTCTATGCCCACTTTCTGGAGAGTTTTTATCATAAATGGGTGTTGAATTTTGTCAAAAGCTTTTTCTGCATCTATTGAGATGATCATATGGTTTTTATTCTTCGGTTTGTCAATATGGTGTATCACACTGATTGATTTGCATATATTGAAGAATCCTTGCATCCCTGGGATAAATCACTTGATCATGGTATATGATCCTTTTAATGTGCTGTTGGATTCTGTTTGCTAGTATTTTGTTGAGGATTTTTGCATCTATATTCTTCAGTGATATTGGTCTGTAATTTTCTTTTTTTGTAGTATCTTTGTCTGGTTTTGGTAACAGGGTGATGGTGGCCTCGTAGATTGAGTTTGGGAGTTTTCCTTCCTCTGCAATTTTTTGGAAGAGTTTGAGAAGGATGGGTGTTAGGTCTTCTCTAAATGTTTCATAGAATTCACCTGTGAAGCCATCTCGTCCTGGACTTTGTTGGAAGATTTTTAATCACAGTTTCAATTTCATTACTTGTGAGTGGTCTGTTCATATTTTCTATTTCTTCCTGGTTCAGTCTTGGAAGGTTATACTTTTCTAAGAATTTGTCCATTTCTTCCAGGTTGTCCATTTTATTGGCATAGAGTTGCTTGTAGTAGTCTCTTAGGATGCTTTGTATTTCTGTGGTGTCTGTTGTAACTTCTCCTTTTTCATTTCTAATTTTATTGGTTTGAGTCCTCTCCTTCTTTTCTTGATGAGTTTGGCTAATGATTTATCAATTTTGTTTATCTTCTCAAAGAACCAGTTTTTAGTTTTATTGATCTTTGCTATTGTTTTCTTTGCTTTTATTTCATTTATTTCTGCTCTGATCTTCATGATTTCTTTCCTTCTACTAACTTTGGGTTTTGTTTGTTTGTTCTTTAGGTGTAAGGTTAGATTGTTTATTTGAGATTTTTCTTGTTTCTTAAGGTAGGCTTGTATTGCTATAAACTTCCCTCTTAGAACTGCTTGTGCTGTATCCCATAGGTTTTGGATCATCGCGTTTTTTTTGTCATTTGTCTCTAGGTATTTTTTATTTCCTCTTTGATTTCTTCAGTGATCTCTTGGTTATTTAGTAACGTTTTTTCCCCTGTAATTGCTTTCCAATCTCATAGCGTTGTGGTCAGAAAAGATGCTTGATATGATTTCAATTTTCTTAAATTTACTGAGGCTTGATTTGTGACCCAAGATGTGGTCTGTCCTGGAGAATATTCCATGTGCACTTGAGAAGAAAGTGTAATCTGCTGTTTTTGGATGGAATGTCCTATGAATGTCAATTAAATCTATCTCATCTATTTTGTCATTTAAAGCTTGTGTTTCCTTATTAATTTTCTGTGGATGATCTATCCATTGGTGTAAGTGAGGTGTTAAAGTCCCCCACTATTATTGTGTTACTGTTGATTTCCTCTTTTATAGCTGTTAGCAGTTGCCTTATGTATTGAGGTGCTCCTATGTTGGGTGCATATATATATATATATATATATATATATATATATATATATATATATATATATATAAATATAATTGTTATGTCTTCTTCTTGGATTGCTCCACTGATCATTATGTAGTGTCCTTCCTTGTCTCTTTTAACATTCTTTATTTTAAAGTCTCTTTTATCTGATATGAGGTATTGTTACCCCAGCTTTCTTTTGATTTCCATTTGCATGGAATATCTTTTTCCATCCCCTCACTTTCAGTCTGTATGTGTCCCTAGGTCTGAAGTGGATCTCTTTTAGACAGCATATATATGGGTCTTGTTTTTGTATCCATTCAGTGAGCCTGTGTCTTTTGGTTGGAGCATGTAATCCATTCATGTTTAAGGTAATTATTGATATGTATGTTCGTATTACCATTTTCTTAATTGTTATGGGTTTGTTTTTGTAGGTCCTTTTCTTCTCTTGTGTTTCCTAATTAGAGAAGTTCCTTTAGCATTTGTTGTAGAGCTGGTTTGGTGGTGCTGAATTCTCTTAGCTTTTGCTTGTCTGTAAAGCTTTTGATTTCTCCATTGAATCTGAATGAGATCCTTGCTGGGTAGAGTAATTTTGGTTTTACGTTCTTCCCTTTCATCACTTTAAATATGTCATGCCACTCCCTTCTGGCTTATAGAGTTTCTGCTGAGAAATCAGCTGTTAACCTATGGGAGTTCCCTTCTATGTTATTTGTTGGTTTTCCCTTGTTGCTTTCAATAATTTTTCTTTGTCTTTAATTTTTGTCAGTTTGATTACTATGTGTCTCAGCGTGTTTCTCCTCGGCCTTATCCTGCCTGGGACTCTCTGCTCTTCCGGGACTTGGGTGCCTATTTCCTTTCCCATGTTAGGGAAGTTTTCGACTAGAATCTCTTCAAATATTTTCTCTGGTCCTTTCTCTCTCTCTTCTCCTTCTGGGACCCCTATAATGTGACTGTTTTTGTATTTAATGTTGTCTCAGAGGTCTCTTAGGCTGTCTTCATTTCTTTTCATTCTTTTTTCTTTATTCTGTTCCACGGCAGTGAGTTCCACCATTCTGTCTTCCAGGTCACTTATCCGTTCTTCTACCTCAGTTATTCTGCTATTGATTCCTTCTAGTGTATTTTTTATTTCAGTTATTGTATTGTTCATCTCTGTTTGTTTGTTCTTTAATTCTACTGGGTGCTTATTCTTTAATTCTTCTAGGTCTTTGTTAAACATTTCTTGCATCTTCTTGATCTTTGCCTCCATTCTTTTTCCAAGGTTCTGGGTCATCTTCACTATCATTATTCTGAATTCTTTTTCTGGGAGGTTGCCTATCTCCACTTCATTTAGTTGTTTTTCTGGGGTTTTATCTTGTTCCTTCATCTGGTACGAAGTCCTCTGCCTTTTCATTTTGTCTATCTTTCTGTGAATGTGGTTTTCCTTCCATAGGCTGCAGAATTGTAGTTCTTGCTTCTGCTGTCTGCCCTCAGGTGGATGAGGCTATCTAAGAGCCTTGTCAGGAAATCTCCATTTTTAAGGTTGTCTCTCTCTTTCTGTACCAGGAAGAGGAGGATGAACTCTAAATCTATAAACTTGTACTAGTGGAGAAAGCAGGGAGTTAAGTCTACATAACAACCATACCTTTGTTTACTCTGCTTTTCCTGGTAACCTCCCATAACTGGCCTTCCCCCAACCCCTAACATCTTTCTTTTGTGTTTAGCTGGGGATGGTATTTAAGGTGGTGGTTTGGGCCATTTGGGGGCTTCACTCAATTTTCTTGAGAATCTCCCATGTATACAGGAGATATACATATTTTTAAACTTATGTGTGTTTTTCTCTTGTTAATCTTTCTTGATACACATATATATTGTGTCTCAGCCAAGAAGCTAGAAGGGTAGAGGCAAAATTATTTTTCCTCCCCTAAAAAGGTTAGTTAACACCTCCATCACCTCACATAATTATTAAATTTTTTTTTTTTGGTGTGGTGATGACATTTAAAATCTATTCTCTTAGCAACTGTTAAGTATATAATACAGTATCATTAACTATTATCACAATGCTGTATATTAGATCCTCCAAACTTATCCATCTTATAACTGGTAGTTTATACCCTTTGATCAAATCTCCTTATTTCCCTCACCTCCCAGCCCCTGGCAACCCGCATCCTACTCTCTGATTTTATCAGTTTGGTTTATGATCTGATGGCCCCTTATAGCAGAAAATTGATGGGTGTGAGTCAGTTAGTCCAGGTATATAGAGAAGGAGAATTAGAGACAGAATTAGTGTTTGGTTCCAAGACAAATTAGTGTTTGGAGCAAAATTTGCCACCCTGAAATATGTCTCTTTCTTTGACATGAGAATTAATTTAGGCTGATTATTTTTAAGGCCCAGAAGACTCAGGAAGAACATTTGCCCTTTCCCCTAACAGCCTAAAAGGACATATTAGATAGATGACTTGTTCCAGGAAGAGAGCGATCACCATGGATAACCATAGTATGAAATAAGTGTTCAGACAGGGAGGAACCCAGCAAAGTCTGTTAAAATTCCTCTCTGAGTCCCACTGTCTCTGTATGGCCCAGCAAACATTTGTTTACCAAATGTTTGCTTTTCCACCTCCATGTGAATTGCCTTCCTGCCTTTGAATTCCCAAACAACGACCCCCAACACGCTCTTTTGTCTTTAGCTGAAGATGGTGTTGGGTTGGCCAAAAAGTTCGTTCAGGTTTTTCCATAACAGGGGGAATCCGAATGAACTTTTTGGCCAACCCAATATTTAAGGTGAAGGTTTCAGCCATTTTGGTGAGTTATTCCGTTTTCCTGGGTCTCTCCCATGTGTACACAGTATTAAACTTTTGTTTGATGTTCTTCTGTTATTCTGCCTCATGTCAGTTTAATTCTTAGACCAACCAGAGAACCTCGAAGGGTAGAGGAAAATTTTTTCCTCCACGACAACTCCAAGGCAGGAGCAGGCTTGGTGAATTCATGAAACAGTAAAGAGCCAAGTGGAAATAGAGCCAAATAGCTGGAGACGGGGAGGGCGTTTGCTCAAAGATGAAGTTAGGTAATGGAGGTCAGATGGCATATCATAAACTGTAAGACAGAATGGATGTTAGGCATTAAGTAGTGATGGAGCAGTGCTAAACTAGAGTGTAGACCCAAACTAAGGACCTTTGGCTTAAATTTTATAAAAATAAAACACAGTTCTAACTGATAAAACGCATTAAAAAGATGGTATTCAACCAGTAGACCACTAGTTTGGAATTCCTAATTTAATTCAGCACCTTCCTTTTATAGAAAAAATATTCTGGGCCCATAGAAATTTAGTGTCACAACTAGCAGATGTCAAAACGTTGTTTTAAAAATGCCCATTTATTTTCCCCTTCCTCTACAAAATATGTTGTGACTTGACAACATTTTAGAAAAGGGGTTTGAACACAAGCTAGGAGAAACTCAATTTCCAAGGAAAGCTTGGAGTGCCTTAGAAACCATGAGATATCATTGCATAATCTAAAAGAACAAGTTTACTTTTAAAACTGGTTTGTTAAATCCCTAAATCCCCTTGATAGAGGTGAGATTGCACCACCAGTTGTACTTCCATTGATGTAACTTGGTGAAATGACTTTTGGATCAAGTTAATCCTTTCCTTTTTCTATCTAGCTCTACAGGAGCCATCATTTTAGATGATAAGGACTCTTCTTCTCCCCTAGTACACATTTATCTATCTTATCTTTTAGAATGTTAAGCCTTAAGAATGCAGCCAGAGTCTGTCAGTGCCTGCATCATGTGGTATTTACTCTGTGAAACATGATGAAATGGAAAGACATACCATATAGTTGAATGTCCCATGTTCTAGAGCCTAGTGTGTTTATGTCTTTTTTTCCTTTCAGTCCCAAAGAATAAGATAAAATAATATATGCTATATGAAAGCTCCTGACATACAGTAACTCACTTTTAATAACCTCCTAATTATTCCTATATCTAATTTAACAGTTATAGTAAAGATTCTAGTGCATTTGTAGGTGTTGCTAAATCTCAGTTTCCCTTATGTGTTTCTATAAGCCACAGAATATATGCAGAATAGTGTCTAACACATAATAGTTAAGGCATGGCTAATTGGATGGATGGATGGATAGATGGATGGATGGATGGATGGATAGTTGGATGGATGAATGGGTGAATGGATAGATGGGTAGACAGACACGTGAATAAATTAATGAATCAATACATTGAATAGCTTTCCAGAATTGAGCAATTTAGTTAATCTTGATTGGCATCTAATATTTCATCTGGTCATTGACAATCTCTAAAATCACATTCAACTTTGAAAATATATGATTCTATAATAGTATTTATTTATATCTCACACATTATCAGACTCACATCATATGTTGAAAAATATTTCTTCTTTATATTTAAAGTTAGATATATTAGCAGTTACATACATGAGATTATATGGATATGGGACTCTTTTGAGTCACAAAAAGTTGAATTAAGTTAAATTCCTCTTAGGGATACAGTGATATGTGTTGCTATATTTTTACTAGAGTATTATGTCTTCATCAAAAAAATCTTAGGTACTCATAGGAATGTTGAGAACAATAATAAGATTCCCTCATTTTATAACTGAGGGGACTGAGACATGGAATGATCAAAACAATCTTGGTCTGATCTTGTTCATCATTACCCAAGATTCTTTTAGGCTTACAGATTTTTGACAGGCAAAATCAGAAGAGTGTTTTAAAGTCAATGGGACAGAAGTCAAAAATTAAATTTGGATGAATGAAAACATAACATGTTGAAGTTTCCTATAGCTGTATCCCCTTTGTAATCATGAGACCCCCTTCTAAAGAGCTTCAACTAAAAATCCTAAAATCTTTGCAGATTTTTCTTTACCTGATGTGTTAAATTTAAAAATTAATACAATGCCCTCAGATCTATGTTTCTTGTTTTACAAAATAGTTTATTGATTAGCCAAGGTCTAAACAAAGCTTCCTACATCACTCATTGATCAAAATAAGATTCAAGAGCTCATTAACTCAGTTGTCAGATACATTTATTTCTTCATAAGCTCCTTTTTTCCTACTAACCTTTCACAATAGTAAAAGCAAAAGAGCTTATCTACTTTTATGTTTCACCAAGCATATATCAGCTACCATTATGCTCTTTTCCAAAGGAAATTTTAGAGAAAATGTACATTCCAAAATATTTTATTTGGAGGATGAAATCTCCAAACATCAAACTATTTAGTGGATTATTGTAGCTTTAAACAAGGGAAAATGTAGCCACTAAATATTCCTATTTTTATATCATTAATTACTTGCAAAATCCAACCATAACACAAAATACCAACTTAGTAAGTGAAGGATCTTTGGAAAATGTTCTTTGGATTTTTCTTATGGTGAGGGGGACTCATTGGCAGATGCTTTCATGTTTTAGCACTAAAATTTGAATCGATTGGTGATGAAACTAATCTCATATTTATTCACAGCTCCTATGTACAGGACTTCAGCTCCACTTGGGTAAGTCGTCCCATATTTTCAGGCATGAATTCCAATCTATATTTCTAAGATGCCATCTTTTGCTAGGGTGACTTTATAACTTATCCAGTTTTGAGAGTGAACGATAGTACTGTTAATAATTATGCTAGAACAAACAAGTTCTATCCCACAGGGACTTGTGATCACCCTGCATTTAGCTGAATAAATGACAGGTCTTACCATAACTGCTCTCTCCTTGACATGAGTCTGATTTCTCACTAAAGAGTATTTTGCACGTTATTATTCCAGAATGTCTTTCAGTACAAACTCTTTCCCTCCAGATTTTCTAATTCTATGCATCTCAGGTTTCACTTTTGCAGTGAAGTTCCCTGGTCCCCTAGCTCTCATTGATTGATCTTTCTGAGCAGTACTTAGAGTTTGCACTGCACATCATCATTGGCTCTGAAATTGTTTGCTCTTGTATCATATATGTGTAAGTTTTATCTTCCAAAATGTACCATGGGTTTCCCAAAAGCAGGGAGGGATGCGTTGTACTTTTTCCTCTCCAGCAGACTTGACATAGGAATAACCGGCTAACACTGCGATCATATATTGAATGATTAAACTGGACATGGTATTTTTTTCCCCCCTCTCACACTTATCTCTACCCTTCTCATTGTGCTCCAGCCGTACTGGCCTACTTCCCATTTCTTCAAGATGCCAATCACGGTGACTCTGCAGTACTCATTGTTAGCCTATCATGTATTTTCTTCCCCTTATTTGCAGGTTGATTTCTCTACTTTACTTCAGGCTCCTGTTCCAAAGTTACTTCTTTAGAAAAGAGTTCCTTGGAACTATCTGTATTACGCGCACTTTCACCCCATTAGCCTTACTCCCTTAGCTTCTCTCCTTGCTTTATTGCTAGTCTTTATAGTTCTTTTTTACTTCCTAATGTCAAATACACACAAAGATACCACCCCTCCCCCCAATAATAACTAGTTTCATATCTCGTTCATCTATTACCAACACCTAGAAGTGTTCTAGGAACATAGAAGGTGCTCAAGAAATTCATGTATCTATTAAAAGAACATGGCAGGGGAAAAAAATATGCCCAAATAAACACTGGTAGTGGTGATGAAGGAAAGTATGGACCAGTTTATTTGAAAGAGAATGTGAATCATGTTTTTAGAGTATAGAACCTATATTTCTGTGCTTGAACTCAGATCTGTCCTTCGACCTCATTCCCCGTGAAGTTTCTACCAGCTACACCATGCTGAATGATCATCAAGGCTAACATAAATTCTAAGAAATTTTCCATTTCTAGAAATCCTTCACATATTTCCCCCATGAGGAGTTGAATAGAAACTAAGATCTGTTCTGAAATTCTTTCTTAGTTAAAGAACCAAAAATGAGCAAGTATGGCCATCATGCAGAGATCATTTTTTCCTCGTTAGATAATTGCATCTGAGAAGGAAAGAGGATAGAAAAACATATTATAGCAGTCTTAGATATATAGCATATCACCGCTCCTTACAAGACAAATTTAACCTCTGTTGCTTTAAAATAACCATATATAGGTGATAAACACAGTATTTTAATGGATTTTCTCTTTTGTGCTGTCAGTGTAGATAAAACTTAACTGCTTCCTGTAAGATCCTTTTCTAGAAATGTGGCAGTACATGTAAAATTTGCTAGGCCATCAACCCACTCTATTTTTCCTGGAAACAGCACCCTTGCCATTTTGAGAGCTGCTCTTTCCCATCTATGGTTATATGGTTGGAATAGAAGCTGCTACCTTTCAATATAATTCAGGCAGTGAAGTCACGGCCCAAGGTCAGACCATCATCAGAGCTTAAGGTGTACACCTGATCAAACCCAGACCAATGGGCATCCTCCCCAGGGATTTGTCCAATTTGAGCTAGAAGGAAAGCCCTTTCATCCTTGGCCACAGAAGCCTGGAAATGGCTATATTTCCTGTATTACCCTTTATGTGTAGAAAGGCAGTGTTCTCTAGGAAAAATCAAAGGCAGTCAATAAAACTAAAACATAAAGCAAAATAAAACACACCCCCCCCCAAACAAAAGTGTAAAATAGAGTTTGACTACATTTGAGTTCCTGGTTCCAGTTGCCCAGGAAAAACTCTAAAACCACCCTTTCCTTTGCCTTAATTAAGTGAATCAAGAAATTCTTCTCGGGCTTCCCTGGTGGCGCAGTGGTTGAGAATCTGCCTGCTAATGCAGGGGACACGGGTTCGAGCCCTGGTCTGGGAAGATCCCACATGCCACGGAGCAGCTGGGCCCGTGAGCCACAATTGCTGAGCCTGCGCGTCTGGAGCCTGTGCCCCGCGACGGGAGGGGCCGCGATAGAGAAAGGCCCGCGCACCGCGATGAAGGGCGGTCCCCGCACCGCGATGAAGAGTGGCCCCCGCTTGCCGCAACTGGAGACAGCCCTCGCACGAACCGAAGACCCAACACAGCCAAAAGTAGATAAATAAATAAATAAATAAATAAGAAAATCCTTTAAAAAAAAAAAAAAAAAAAAAAAAAGAAATTCTTCTCCAGAACATTGTGCACATTTGATTTTCTGCTGCTCATTTTTTGGCCTCCTAAGCAAACTCTAATTTATGTTGCAAACCTTTTTGAGGGCTCTTTTCCTGTGATGCCTCTCCTGAAATCTCACTTCTTCGCTACCAGATTCTATTTTGTGTTCGTCCTTCTATAATTGCATGTCTTATTGCAGTGCATTTTTGCATGTGAGTTTCTACTGCTGTCTTACATGCCCTATGAAGAGCGAGGGTCTGTATTTAATTTCCATCACTAGAACTCAGTACTTTAGTGTCAAAGATTAGGTTCTCAGTAAGTGAAGTAATAAACAACCTTTGAAGGGGGCTCTTTTTGTCTTGCTAAGAAAGTAAGGGTACTCCACCAGAGGTCACTCCTAAAATATTTGACAGAAATAATAATTAAAAAGTAAGTAAATATACAGCAACAAAATAGTGAAACTGACATTGGAGGCAAAGGCTTTCTTGCTATATTATATACAACCTTTTGGTCAATTCCAATCTTTTCCTCTTGAAATCTCAGTTATACTCTCTTTCTGTAGAAATGCCTCATCAAAAATACTTTTATCTTGCTCTGCTCTTCTTCTGAGTATTTTATTATAACCTCTTAATTAAATGACACTCAAAATTATTTGCATTTGAAAAAGTATGTAATTGTATTATATGAGATATTAAAAGTTTCCACATCTAAATATTGTTCTACTTAATTCACTTTGCTTCATGCTACATAATATAACTTTTAACATTTGTAATGTGTTTACTTCTAGCGTATTTTGCATTTTGCTCTTTATTAAACACGAAGTATAAGAACAGCAAGAAAGTCTTACATAGATTGGCAGTGGTCATTCTACTGGATCATTTGATTTCACAACATGCATGCTCATGTAAAATTATACATGTACCATACATTCATATAACCTTCTATAATTTCATCATCCAGATGGATTTCAGGGAGGGACATTTAAAATATATTTGTGTGAAAATTAGATTTAAGTTGAAAAGTGTCCAAGGGAAAATATAGAGTAATACTTTTGTTATTATAATTATGCAGTTAGGAGAAGATTCCAATAGAGTATGCACAGAGAACAGGCTTAGTACAAGGTGTTTATCTTGGCACTGGCAGGAGTGGAGATAGTTTTACCTAAAGTTTATTAGAAAAGAATCACCTTTGGTAAATCCAAGCTAAATTTTAAGCATCATTATCTCTAGAGTCACATACCTTCTTCACCAATAGAGTGACATTTGTTTAAATTTATATATTTTTTTCTGTGTCAAAAGTTCAACCTTGCAGCTATTTTAACCATTCAGGAAAATATAATAAAAAGACTAAATATTTAATCTCCACACTAGAGAAAACTTATTGATACGCGAGAACTCAAAATTGTTTCCGCATCTTAAATTTCCCCATGACTTATTCTAGGCAATCATGAGCGTTGAGTATACAGTTAGAGAGCTGGCATAAGTGCTACAATGTTGACCCTGAACTGGATGCTAAGGATACTTGGTTAACTCTCTATCATAAAGACAAGTTTCAGGGTCTGTAACCTAGCATTCCAAGGCTCTCTATTTTCTGATTCTCTATTGTCATTTCTCATTTCTCACCATTCATTTACAACTTCACACTATATAGTCCAAACATATGGAACTCATTACAGTTATCCAAATATGTCTTCATAATCTTTTGTGTGTTTGTGTGTGTATTTGCTTCATCTGCCAAGCACATTTTTCTCACCCCTCAGTAACTGTGACAGATTAATTTTTGAAGATGGGTAGGTTTTCATTAGGTGCTTGACTTAAGCATAAAGCACCCTAAATTTAATCTCAGCTTTGTCACTGACTAACTCTCTAGTTGGGAGGTAGTTGCATAATCTATCTCTGTAGCTCAGTTTCTTCATGTGTAAATTGGCGCTATTATAGTATCTAGAGGGTGTGTATGTGTGTATGGATATGTTTTCTTCACACAATTTCAGGCATTTAGGGAATGTTTGTTAAGTGTAGACTTCTTCCAAAAGAAATTAATAAAGCTCAAATAATATAATTTTTTCTATACAGTTATTTCTCTGGCCTGAGGCTGCATGGATAGAAAACAATACTTTTAGTGAGAAACTGAGTTTGTGTGTGTGTGTGTATTAGAATAGATTCCAAAACTGAGAATGCACAGGGATTTTTACTCTATTTCCAGTAGTCACCAGAAATACCTCATCATGCTCACATACTAGTAAAAAATCATCAAATTCACCTGGTGATTTTATAAAAATACAATTTCCATGTTCCCCACTCCCCTCAACCCCGTAAGGTGTTGACTCTGAAGGTCTGGAGTAAAGCTGCAATATCAGGTAATTCTAATTCACAGTCAGATCGGGGTGCCCACCATGCTCATCTCCTCCCCCTCCTTCTCCTTCCGTCTGTATCATTCTGATGTCTCTTATTATATTCAATTATTGCATTCTATCCTGTCTGAAAAGCTAAGTGAAGGCAGCCCAATTCTGCCTCTCGCTATGCATTCATTCATTTATTCTTGTCACAAATCCTTACTGAGAGACTTTTGTGTCACAGGTACTGTGCTACCTGCTAGGTATACATTGTTTACTATTTGGTATAAAGGGAGTACTGCTAAGTATCAGGAATTCAAGCTGCTTGGGTTGTAATCGGGGCTGAGTTAATACTAGCTGCTGTGTACCACTGCGTGATCTCTAACCTCAGTCATCCTTGCTTCATCCACATCTCTAGCATGTGGATATCATTGTCCCCAACTCTCCCAATTCTTTGTGAGGCTTCATATGAGATCTCTATTGTCACCTGATAAGTTCACATACATATCTGTTATTATTTTAGTAATAGTAATATTAGTAGTCAGGGAGACAACATAAAACATAAACAAGTGAAAAATTATAAGGTGTGATAAGTTCTATGAAGGGCACAATTGGATGCTTGAGAAATAGCAGAGAAACAGGATTTGATAAAGTAATTAAAGAAAGTTTCTTGAGAAGGTGATAGTTAAGTTGGTATGTGGAAGATAAAAGTGGAAATGGCCCAAGAAAACCAAGGGCAAAGCATTTTTGGCAAAGGGAAAAGCATATCTGAAGTTTTGCATCAGGGAAACATCTGGAATACTCCAGAAACTGCAATTGCTGCTTACAGTGAGAAAACAATTAGCTATTTCAAAGGGGTTATTGCCCAAGGCTCAAAATCTGCTGAAGCACCTGCATCCCCTAAAGCCATTGTCCGCCCCAGGGCATGACACCCGCCCCTGCAGTGATGGTCAGTGTTCCTGCTGAAGGCACATCAGGTTGTCTGTTTAAGCTGTGACAAGCAAGGCCAAGATTGATCTCTGGGATGGTTACTCACCTAGAGCTTCTCTTTCATTCTGACCCTGTGTCTCCTTTTATCCGAAAATTTCACATGGTGCCACCAGCCCAAAGCTGTGCCTCTGCACATTTGCAATGTCTTATAGAAGTTTTACCCAATCAGTTCTTTTAGACTCATCTTTAGGTACATATTGTTGCCGAGTGGTTGAGAATTGAACTCCAGAATCATATTATGATGTATACTCCCACTTTGCAACTTAATTGCTAGGTGACATTTTATTTACATTTTTAAATTGTTGCATTAAAAAATTAAATACAAACTTAGTAGCTTAAAATAACACCCATCTATTGACTCACACTTCGGATGGTTAGAAGTCCGGACACAATATGATTGTACTGTCAGCCCAGGGTTTCACAAAGCTGAAATCAAGGTCTCAGCCAGGCTCTCATCTTGAAGTCAAGGTGGTCTTCCAAGTTCGCATGATTATGGCTTAAATCAGTTCTTTGCTGCTGTGCTACTGAGGCCGCATTTCCTTGCTGGCTGTCAGCCAGGGGCTGCTCCCAACACCTGGACACTCTCTGCGTTCCTTTCCATGTGACCCCCTCCATCTTCAAAGTCAGGAACAGAGAATCTCCCTCTGTTGAAGACTCCTCATTCTTCAAATGCTGTCTATAGGAAGAGCCTGGTTCTTGTTAAGGGCTCACATCATTAGGGCATACCTATCAATCGTCTCCCTTTTAAAAATTCAACTGTGCTGTATAACATAACCTAATCCCTGGAGGGACTATCCCATCATATTCAGAGCGCACATCCACAGTAGAAGAGAGGGGCAGAAATCTTGGGGGCTGTCTTAGAATTCTACCTGGCACACCTTGTCAAGACTTCAAGCCATAGATTCCTTCTCTGTAAATCAAGGATGATAATGGTGCTTTGCCTTTGGATTTCTGTGATGAATAAATGAGGTAGTCATGTAAAGTGATTGCTGTGGTCACTAGCATGTGAAAGCTCTTTAAAATATCAATGCTGTTTCACTATTATAACTACTACCCCCACCACCAGCACCTCCACTACCACTGATGAGTTCGGTGTAAGTCTGTGGTCTGTGGCAGATGGCATATCATTTGTATTCATGTTTTCCCCTTTTTCTCACTCTAAGATGATTATTTGCCTAAGAAACCAAAGACTGTCTTGGCTCCAAACAGATCACTGGAAGATTTTCTTCGTCATTCTTCCCTTAGGAACGTGATTCCTTGAGTAAATACAATGGAGCTTCCATAAGTGCCCATTTTTCTCCAACAAACATACATCCACACACACACACACACACACACACACACACATACATATGCTCCCCAAATTAACTCTTCAAAGAGAGAGGGTTGATCATTTAACATGTGTGTTATAATCAGACAAAACTGCATTTATGTCCTGGCTCTACTAGGATATTTAACTTCAGAGAGCCTCTACTTCCTTCCCTATAATAAAGATACATTAACGATGATGGCCATATAGAGTGGTTGTTAGAAATAAATTACTCTGTAGTGACTTCCAGATAAATTATAGCTATCGTGATTAATATAAATCTACCACAATTTATCATACAGCTTATGAAAACTACTCAAGCTGAAAATTTCCAACCTGGAATACTTAAATATATATTAAATGTGCTATTCCATTTTATTTTTTTAACTAGAAACAACAAACAAGCATGTCTAATTGTCCACCTTAAATTAAGCTTTCCCGCCCAGATGTCCAAAGGATGATAGCTTAAAAACAAAAAAATATCACTTTGTAATATTTCATTTTTGCTTGTATTCTTTCTAATTTATTCTGGGTGAAATCTCAAACCCTTTTCATCGTAGGACATGAGAAATGCTGTATATGGGTGGGTTTCGATGGATGTGACATTTGGGGGCATCCCAGTTAGTTTTTCTTACCCTGTGCATTCATGCTGATTGAGTCATGAACAGTGGTGAGGTGGTCACTTCAATTTGTGACACCTACTGTTTCTCCACCTGAGTCACTTCACTCCAGATGTGTTATCCCTACAGAGAACAAGCAAAGAGACACAGCTGCAACCACAGTATCAGTGAATGCTTTCCATAAATTGGAGACTAAAATGGGGGTGGGGGGAATCTATCTGCTCTCTTAACACCTTAAAGAGCTTGAAATGCATGTGGTGACATTCAACATTTTTCATTCATTGGTACATATCTCCAAGGTTGAGCTGCTTTATTATGTTTAAAGATAATATTGCCATTTTCCTTTTCTCTTCTTTCCTTTTCTGAATGACATAGAGTTATGTTCCAGAATTCAAAGTGCATTCCAAGAGAAGCCATGCTCAATTGAAGGGTGATTTCTGTTGTCTGAGATTAACATTTTGATTGTACACTTAAGCATTTAATGTTTCATTTTGGGCTAAACAGTCATTTATTCACTAAAGAAATACTTGTTGAACACCTACTTTTGGCCAAGTACAAGGAACTGAGGATGCAGGTATGCAGTATAGAGTTGTGTTAGAAAAGCAGATTCTGGAGCTGGACTGTCCTTGACTACCACTTACTAGCTGAGGGACCCTGGGCAAGCTACCTAATTTATTTTTGTCTCAGTTTGTTTATCCATGTAATGTGGATAATAATAGTACCTACCTCATAAGGTTGCAAGGAGTAACCAAGTTAATATTTGTAAAATGCTTTAAAACACTGCCTGACACATAAGAAGTTCTAGGTAAGTTGAAAAAGCAATTAAAAAAATGGTCACATTTACCTTCCTGTGGCTCACAGTCTTTGGGGGCAGGTGGGAAAAGGACCACTAAATGGCTCTACATTAGGTGTTACACTGTTGCTTCTATGAAATTTTAATTATTAATAATACACCTAATGCAGTTGGGACTGGGAGGTGTGAGAACAGGAAGACCTTCAAGGAAAGATGATGCTTGACTTACCTTTTGAAGACTACGTAGGAGGTGATGAAGAAAAGGAGAGAAATACAGGCCCGGTGTTCCTTGCTGATCAAAATGTAGCAGAGTGGCCAAGCAATGAGACTCTGGAGGGTGAGTCATGCATGCAGAGGCTACAGAAGTAGGTAGGCATCAGATGATTGAGAGCATGTGTGTTGATTTTTTATATTCTTCCTCTGAGGGCAGCAAAGAGTCACTGACGTACTTAGACCAGAAGTCATCACAATTACAGGGATCAGGCGTGCTGTGTTAGAAGGGTCATTCCAGTAGGCATGAGAAGGAAAGAGACTAATGAATGGTAGGGAGAACATCCAGGAGCCTGAGGCAATAGCCTTGGGCCTGATGAGTCAACAGCAGTGGAGTAAAAGTGGGAAGACAGACACAGTACTTGACTGATGGGAAGCGAGCAGCAAAGGAAAGAAATGTGGGCCCCTGGGTGAGGAAATACAAGGAAACTGATTTACTAACCATTCCCCATTCCTGATGTAGTTCATCCATTCACACAACGTGGCAAAGAGAAAAAAGAAAAGTCATTACATTTTGACAATATGGATCACAAATATTTCATCAGTGGAACTTTATGAATCAGTGGAACACAACATTAGACCAAGGGCACCTGCTTTTATAATGAGTGAATTAGAAAAGAGTGGAGTTAGAAAGTATCTAATCCACTCTCCCTTGGATCAGAGAGGTTAAGGATTTAGATGAGATTTAGGTACTTTCTTAGCTTCAGCACAATTAAAATTACATGAACTCTAATTATTTAAACCTGGTTTAAATGAATCGTCATCACTAGAGCTGTCAACCTGGGGAAGTCACTGTTTTGTCATCCGTAAAATGGCTAAAAGGTGTCTACTTCAATTAAAATTTTGTACTATGATGTATATAGGTTGTCTAGTTCCTGCTACATGTTAGATCCTGAAATAAATTATAAGGATGGGAGCCACTTCCATTTATTAATATTTCCAATATTTCACCCATAAAGAATTTGAGTTGGTTTAAAAGAAGAAGACGTGCATTAAATAATATGACTGCTGAGGTAGAAATTAAACATAAAGAACAAAGAAAAAGAAAAGAAAATATAGATCATGGAGAGGTGAGTAAAAGTTGCACATCAAAGTCAACTTAGTAGATAGAGTTGAGATAATATTTGAATTGATTCTCAACAACTAGATAGTGAAATGTGGCAGAACCATGGACGATACCAGGTCTTCTGCTTGCAAGGGCAGAGCACTTCCTACTACCTCAAGAAATACATGAATTAAGAGTAAAATAAAAAAAAATTTTTTTTTAAAGAGTAAAATACTACAGGAGGAAATGCCCTGCAGTTAATTAACAGCTATATATTCTTTTTTTTTTTTAACATCTTTATTGGAGTATAATTGCTTTACAGTGTTGTGTTAGTTGCTGCTGTATAACAAAGTGAATCTTTAAGAGGAAAGTTGATGCAAGCGTTTTTCACCCATGTGTATCACTTTGAATTCTGCATAGTGAATATGAGAAGTCACATTGGCCGTTCTGTTACCCTCTAAGCAGTCCTACAGTTTGTAGTTTTCCATTATGCTGCCATCTTATTAATGAAGAATTATTACGGCAAAGAAATCTTTTGAGGCAGTTTAAACTGGTAAACTGCTTAAAGGGGAGGGAAGGGATGTTTTCAAGTTGTAATCAGGGACTCTTAGACATTAGGACACACATCATCTTGCTCCCAAACTCCCACTAGAGCCACAATCATAATGCATTTCTTTTTGGAGTATCTGGGCAGGGGTTGGGGAGGAGGAGGAGAAATAAACAGTACTCAGCAAAAGAAGTGCATTGGATTTTCAGTGAAGCAGATATTCACACAGATGTTAAACATGGAAATGAGAAAAAGATGAATCTCTAGAGACAAGTACCTATGTAGGATTCAAAGGTAAACGATAGAATATGGAATATTCTTGTAGGAAAAAAATGTAATCAACAAAGAGGAAAAATTGGTCACAGAACCTGCTTGTGATGAAGCAGAGAAAACTAATCGACCCATATATTCCTATTGGGAGCAGGGAAAGGAAGATATCTTTCTTTCTTTAAGAAACAGAAGCATTATCATTTATGAAATGACAGCTTTTACTTTCCATCAAAATATATACTCTTTCTTTCTATTCTCTTGAGATCTCAATCAGAATTAGGGAAATAAAATGTGGCTGCAAGAAGAGAAAAAAGACTTTGATTTATTGCAGGACAGAACAGCTTTAGTGAACTGTGAAAACTGATCAGTCAAAAAAAAGTCCAAATTTAGTGCATTTATCATCATTTAAGGCCAAGTGATGTTGGAGTTAAACACACAAAACAAACAAAAAATGATATATTGAAAATATCTTAGAAACAAGTGATCTATGTCAATTTCTTCCTCTTTGGATTTAAAAACCGTCATTGAAGAGATATTTTTGCTCTATGAGTTATCTATTACTATGGAACAAATTACTTCAAACCTTAGTGGTATAAAACAACACACATTTATTATTTTACAGTTTCTGTGGTTCATTACTTTCAGAGTAGCTTAGCTGAGTGATTCTGGCTTAGGGTCTTTTACGAGATTGAGGTCATCAGCCAGGGCTGCAGTCATCTGAAGGCTTGACTGGGGCCGGCGGATAAGCCTCCAAGATGGATGACTCTGATGGCTTTTGTCGGGGAACACCATTCCTTGCTATATAGACCTCTTCATATGATTGTATGAGTGTCCTAAGATAAGGTTTGGGGTGCTTAATTAAATTTGAATTTAAGGTAAACAACAAATGCATTTTTAGTATAAGTATGTTCCCAATATTGCAGGGGACATACTTACACTAAAAAATGCATTGCTCATCTGAAATTTAAATTTAACTGTTTCCTGTATTTTTATTTGCTAATTATGGCAACTGTTTTGTGCCATGGCAGCTGGCTTCTCCCACACCAAGTGATCTAAAAGAGAGAGAAAGTAGAAAGCTGTTATGCCTTTAATGACATTTTTTTGGAAGTCACATGCCATCATTGCTACCACATTTCAGTCATCAGCAGCAAGACACAATGTCTGGCACATACTCAAACGCAGGGGACTTCATTTCCACCTTTTGAGAAGAGGCTTGTCAGATAATGTGTACATATTTGAGAGCCATCGCAAATACGTAAATACTGAAAACATGTTTAGATTTTTTTTTAACAGATTTTTTTTTAAATTTATTTATTTATTTATTTTTGGCTGTATTGGGTCTTTGTTTCTGTGCGAGGGCTTTCTCTTGTTGCGGCAAGCGGGGGCCACTCTTCATCACGGTGCGCAGGCCTCTCACTATCGCGGCCTCTCTTGTTGCGGAGCACAGGCTCCAGACGCGCAGGCTCAGTAATTGTGGCTCACGGGCCCAGTTGCTCCGTGGCATGTGGGATCTTCCCAGACCAGGGCTCGAACCCATGTCCCCTGCATTGGCAGGCAGATTCTCAACCACTGCGCCACCAGGGAAGCCCCCTGAAAACATGTTTAGATTTTAAAGAAACACTTTTCTGATTCAATGTTGACCTTAATTCTCTACCTACAGAAACATACACACACATAAATACACACACATACACACACTTACAAACACACATACACATGGGACTTCACTGTATGGAATTGAGTTAATTATAATCTATGATGATAACACACTTATCGTTGTAATTCCTAATGATAACACCATCAATTTAGGCATGCCCTTATTTATTTGTGTTTTAGTTACTTAATTAGTTATTTGGAATCATGTAATGAGCACCATGAACCTACCACCCAAACAAAATCTCTGACTCTGAGTATAGCCTATATCTAACCAAATGAATCACCATCTTAACTCCAAGACTCTCCCCAGAAATTATGAACATTCTCAATCTCATATTTTTGTCATTTCCTTGCTTTTCTTTTTATATAGTTTTATTCCTATAGAAAATATGTGTTTGTTTGTATATACATATATATATATGTATTTGTTATTTAGTTATACAGTTATATAATACTATGTATAGTTTATAGTTATTTAGTTATACACCTATGATGTATCCTCTGTTATTTTTAATTTCATCAAAAGTGTATTATCATGAATGTAAGGTTTTTCACTTAACATTTTTATTGACATTCATCCGTATTGCTGTTAGTTGTGACAGTACTTTCATTTTGACTGCTGTATTACATTCAATTGTGTTATATTGAATATATAACACATGAACACTGCTGCTGAGCTCATAGTTATGCTTTTGCATGAACACTGCTGCTGAGCTCATAGTTATGCTTTTTAATGTGTATGTGCAAGAGTTTCACTTGGATATATACACAAGGGTGCAATTACTGTATAAGTAATTCCTATGGGCAGGAAAAGCAAACCCATAAGCATAATAAGGGTCTACTGCTGTGTGAATGAACCACTGGCTCTTCCAGGATGAAAGGGACACAACTTGATATGCAGTGGCTTGTTGGCACCTTGAGGTGTAATGCTCAGCATTAGTCTCTCTTGCTGGCAGCTTGAACATTCAGAAGTGTCTCGATAAGCCTTAGAAAATAAGAACCATGATGTTGGGCCCATCAGTAGCCTCTATTTCTGCTATTGTGTCTACTCTTTTTGTGTGGCCATCATGCCAATGACAGAGCATGACTAATGCCAATTAACCAGGTGATTTCATCTACTTGGTTATTCAGTGTCCCTTTCATGATGGATTTCTTTTTTTGGTGGACATTAACATGTGATACAAAAATCACCTCACTTCTTGCCTACTCCCATATACCTGCCTCTACCATAGTCCTCTGAGCTTTTAATCTTTTCCTTCCTAGACCTGTGACTAGCTGGCCATTAGCCCTTGTCTATGAGTCTGTATATATTATCACCTCAGGCCACTTTTCCTACAACATAAGTTGCACTGAACCTCTTGAACCTTTGCCCATTGAAAAGATTTCCTCTTGATCCTCTCACCCAAAACTATGCCTGAGCATAACCCCATCAATTTTTGGCTTACATAATACCACTACTAAACTGACCTATTCATAAAAGGTATACATGTTTTTCTTTCCGTATTTTGGTGGTCATATAGGATCCTTTCCACTGGTCATAGGTTTGAGCTGAGGGAGAGACAGTGGTACAGTTGTGACTTGTGACATGGGGATTTGGGCCATGGCTTATACAGCTTGCCCATGCTTTATGGGCCTACTCAAGCTGGACCCTGGATATATCATTTTCATCTTTTAATGAATTGCTGCTGTGCCTCCCCAACTTTGTTGCTTGCTAAATCTAACAAAACACAACTTATAATAGGCAGCCGTAAGACAAGTGGTCACTTAGTGTCCCATGGTCAAGTATTCTGTCTCTACCAAGGCCCATTAGTGCACTAGGACCTGTTTACGAAGCAGATGACATGGCCTCACTCCAGAAGTGGGATTTTCCCACTGGGACCTGCCAGACCTCCACACTGCATGTTTTCCCAGCACTGATATCTCCAACAGCACAGGGTCTGCTGTGTCATACGGCCCAGGCAGTAGGGCTGCTTACATTCTAGAGAACCATTGCTTGCTGTAGGCCCCACTCAGAGCTGTAAGTTTGAGGTGTTGAGGCTAAGGCTGTAATTCAAGGTGTGGAATATATCAGTTCCAAATTCTGAAGAGGCTTACCATGTGTTATGTGGTTCTTTATTTACGGTAGTGGATACAAGATGCTTCAGTTTGTTCTCTTACTTTTCTTAGGGTGTTTCTATACCCCCAGATCATGAGATCTTTAAAAACTGTATTGAATTGGTAGGGCCCTGAACTGGATATGTCACAAGTGTGAAAACTGGCCCAAGTCTAGGAACTAGGCAAGGGTTTTTCATTTGTTTGTTTTTTGTTTTGATTCCAGCAACTACCCTCCTCATCCATTCTTGCTTTTCTTTGATTTTATATTAAGCAGCACTCTTACTGCCTGTCTATGTACTTTCCTGTGGGTACTGTGTTTCATTAAACATCTTCGTCACTCCGTGTGAGTCAGGACCACTTGGCTGCTACTCACACCTTGTGAGTTTTAATGTAATTATGAGCGCCTGGGATCTGGAGGGAAAGCAATGTCACCTGACCCCCATGGCTTTGGGACCCCCCCCACCACCACCACCACCACATCCTCTTTGCTATAAATGAGTCAATTTTGTGATCGCCTCTTTTACTCAATTCTGGCCAGCAGAAGAGAACCACTACTAAACTTTGTCTTGATACTTGTTTCGTGTCACCTGGGCGTTATGGCCTAGGTGAATCATGTCGTCTTGGCTTTTCCAGGGACCGTAGCACTTCTGAATTTACAGTATAGATCTGATCCAGCATACTTACTTATCTAAACTTTCTAATCCCTTTCTTCACCATCTGACATAGTAATTAAGGCATTTCAGTTTTGCTCGGAATGGGTCATCACTTTTCCCTGGCTTCTAGAAACTACTCTAGCAGAAAGCTTCACCATTTCCTAAGATTTTGCCAGAGTGTTAAATCTCACATCTCAAGAGAGTGGGCCAAAGTTAATGAACTCTCCCTTGTCCTGTCTTATGTTCTGTACCCCTTGATCAGGCACCCTCAAAATCCAGTCTGGTGCATGCCAGCTTATTCTTGTAGTTTCTATGGGCCACAGTCCTTTCCTCCACTATCAGGCCTAGCATGAGCCTGGCTGGGTTGATGCTGTGCCTCAACCCTAATTACTGGCTTGGCAGACAGCAGTGGAATTGGAAAGGATCCTTCTGAGGGCCCATGTTGCTTTGTGGGAGAAAAACCTCTGCTGTGTCTTCTCATACAGGGGTAGTGCTAGCTCTGGTGAGGGGTAGATCAATTCTGCTGGTTCTGAGAGTTAAGAGCAATCCGGGGAACTAAAATCTTTGGGAGTTTCCACCGGTATGTTTCCATCCCACTTGTCAGGTCCCAGGTTTTCCCAACAAGGGTCCTGGCCTTGGCCTAACAGACCTAAATCAGTTAAACCTCAAATACTTGTTAAGTTTGATGACTTTTACTATGATGTTGAGAATTTGGTTTTCAGGTTTCATAGTTTTCAACAACAAGAGATAAAGGTGTCTTTCTAAGCTACCAACTCCCCCCAACTTGCTTTTATTGCAGTGGTCAGGGTATTCTAATCTATTGGGCCATTCTTCGAGAGGAACTATCTATGCACCTATGTACCACCCAAAAATGGGACTTTATGACCAGCCTGCAGTGATGAGGTAGTGTCAAGACTTATATTACCACATATTTTCTCAGACCTCTCTTGGGACATCATCTCGAGATGGAACAGATCAGCAATCAAGGGAGATGTTTTAAAATATCCTGCTATGATGGTGGAGAACAAGAGGTTGATTGGGGTTGTAGTGCCTGTAAAAGATATATGGGGCAGGGAAGCAGATTGGTCATATAAAGTATTCACACAGTGATGCAGGTCCGACTCCTGTGAAGGCAAAGAGAAGTAGAACTGGACAGGGAGAGCCTCTGATAGAGATGCAGAAAAGTGGTGAGAGTAGGCTTCCTTGTTGTGCTCCCGACTTTAAAGAAAGGCTTGTAATATTCCCACATTTAGGCTGTTAGCTGCACTTTTTTTTTTTTTTCTTTTCTTTTTCTAAGAAACTCATCACAGGATTACAGAGGTTTGTGCCTTTTTAAAAATGCAATACTGAAAAATATTATCATGAATAGCTGCTGATTAGGGAATTATTTCTCTATTAATATAACTATTTTATTCTAATCTAATGAGATAGTAAGTTGTATTTATTAATTTTATGGTATTAAGCCATCTTTGCATACCTGGAATAAATTCAACTTGCCCATAGTGCATTATTTCTGTTTTGTTTTTAATGTATGTATAGATTAATTTTGATAATCTTTTACTTATAATTTATATTATATTCATGAATAGAACAAACATTTGGTTGTCACTTCTTGTAATGGCTTTGCCTAATTTGGTTTTGGGATTAGCTGGTTTTGTATAGAATTGGAAAGTATTTTGTCTTTTCTCGTTTGCAGAAGAGTTTACATGAAATTGGAATGATTATTTCCTAGAAAGTTGGGTAAAACTCACTTGTAAAAAACAATTTGGGGGCTTCCCTGGTGGCGCAGTGGTTGAGAATCTGCCTGCCAATGCAGGGCACACGGGTTCGAGCCCTGGTCTGGGAAGATCCCACATGCCGCGGAGCAGCTAAGCCCGTGAGCCACAATTGCTGAGCCTGCACGTCTGGAGCCTGTGCTCCGCAACGGGAGAGGCCACGATAGTGAGAGGCCCGCGCACCGCGATGAAGAGTGGCCCCCACTTGCCGCAACTAGAGAAAGCCCTCACACAGAAACGAAGACCCAACACAGCCATAAATAAATAAATAAATAAAATTTTTAAAAAAACAAACAAAACAAACAAACAAAAACAATTTGGCCTTATGTTTTATTTCTGGAAACATTTCAAACCAATATTTCAAATTATTTAATAGTTATAATTCTATTTGAAGCTTTTAATTTCTTCTTGGTAATTCATATTTTTTCTGCAAGAATAGTCATTTTATCTAAGTTTTCACATTTTTGACAATTGTTGATACTCTATCTTTCTATCTGTATTTTAGTGTACTTCTTTTTAATCTGATTTTATTATAATATTTGTTATGGCTTCTCCATTTTCTTCATGATCACTTTTGCCAGAAGTATGTCTGTTTTGTTAATTTGTTATTTAAGAACCAATTATTGTGCTCTTTCCATCGCTCTCATTGTTTTATCTCCTTCTACTTTCTTTGGATTTATTGTGTTGTCCATTTTCTAACTTCTAACTCATTACTTTTAAGGCTTTCTTAGTATTTCATTCATCAGTTGGTTCTAAGTAAAATATTTAGTAATTTGACTTCAATTTCTAAATATCTGGGAATCATTTCCTTTTTATCATGCACACATAATAAACCACACACACACACACACACACACACACACACACACACACACACCACATCTTCTTTATCCATTCACCTGTCAATAGACATTTAGGTTGCTTCCATGTCTTGGCTATTGTAAATAGTGGTGCTATGAGCATTGCGGTGCATGTATCTTTTTGAATTATAGTTTTCTCCAGATATATGCCCAGGAGTGGGGTTGCTGGATCATATGGCAACTCTATTTTTAGTTTCTTAACTAAAACCTGCATACTGTTTTCCATAGTGGTTGCACCAATTTACATTCCCACCAACAGTGTAGGAGGGTTCCCTTTTCTCCACATCTTCTCCAGCATTTGTTATTTGTAGACATTTTAATGATGGCCATTCTGACCCATGTGAGTGGGTACCTCATTTTAGTTTTGATTTCCATTTCTCTAATAATTAGCAATGTTGAGCATCTCTTCATGTGCCTGTTGGCCATCTATATGTCTTCTTTGGAGAAATGTCTATTTAGGTCTTTTGCCCATTTTTTGATTGAGTTGTTTGCTTTTTTATTATTGAGTTGTATAAGCTGTTTGTATGTTTTGGAAATTAATACATTGTCAGTTGCATTGATTGCAAATATTTTCTCCCAGTCCGTAGGTTGTCTCTTCATTTTGTTTATGGTTTCCTTTGCTATTCAAAAGCTTATAAGTTTGATTAGGTCCCATTTGTTTATTTTTGCTTTGATTTCTATTGCCTTGGGAGACTGACCTGAGAAAACATTGCTACAATTCTGCCTTTGTTCTCTTCGAGGAGTTTTATGGTGTCATGGCTTATATTTAAGTCTGTAAGCCATTTTGAGTTAATTTTATCTATGGTATGAGGGTACCGTAGACTTCATTGATTTACATGCAGCTGTCCAGCTTTCCCAACACCACTAGCTGAAGAGATTTTCTTTTCTCCATTGTATATTTTTGCCTCCTTTGTTGATTAATTGACTATAGGTGTGTGTGGATATATTTCTGGGCTCTCCATTCTGTTCCATTGATCCAAATGTCTGTTTTTGTGCCAGTACCATGCTGTTTTGATTACTGTAGCTTTGTAACATTGTCTGGAGTCTGGGAGGCAATTCTGAGTCTTTTATGGTTCCATATAAATTTTTGGATTAGTTTTCTAATAAGTTTTGTTAAAAAATATATTTATGTTACATAATGTAGCTACACAGGTTTTATTTGTTTAATATATATTTCTCCATCATTTATTTTGAACATTTGAGAGGTCCTATGCTTTAGTTATGTCTTTTACAAAACAGCATATATATGGATTTTTAAAAACACAACCTGACTTCCAGTTTTCAGTCTGGTATGTAAGGAGCTTGGAAGTCACCATTCCATCCCAACAGCAAGTAAAAAGCTGAATAAGCTGAAAATATCAGGAACTCTACTCATATCCTTAAGAGAAGTGAGATTACAAGGCAAACTACTGTCCCCAAAACTGGAGAAAAGAGACAAATACAGAAAATCACAACTTCATAGAGCAGAACTTAACTGGTTCCTGAGAACCAGCACTGGAGTAAGAAAACCTGAGCTGTAATTGACAAATGTCTGTAGGCTCAGTATGAAAATTTGAGAGAGAAAAACTCCAGGGAACCCTGCAGCTTCTTCCCCACCCATCCTTTTGTGAGTTTTACCTCTTAAAACTCTATCAGGTTCTCACAGTGAATATCAGAAGAAAAAAAAAAAAAATACCCTCATGCTCTTGCTGGGGGAAGATCATTTTGTTCTTATTAACAAGTTCTGTTCTCAGGAGAGAGTACTTAACCGGAGCCTAACTTGCTGGAGTTTTACCAGGGCCTAAATGACCTGAGGAAAGAGAAATATCCAACTCCAGTAACTCTAGACATTCTTTCCCACCTAAGGGAGGAAAACAAACAAACGAACAAAACCCCAAAAAACAAACAAACAAAAAACCCCATACAGGCTCACTAAAATATTGGGACCTCATCATAGGACTATCGAATGCTTCCCCTTTCCCCACAACCTACCACTATGTTACTGAAGTCCTACTGACAGCCGTTCTTTTAATCCAGTAAATCATGTCCAGCTGTCAAGAAATAATTAAAAGGTAAACCAACGAGTAAACAGTCTGAAGAGACAGAGAAAGCATCAGAATCAGACTCAGAACAATTTTTAAGAATACGTGACTGAACATAGTTGTTTGCATTAGTCACTCAAAAAAAAAAAAAAAATCCCAAGTTAGCAGTTAAAAAGTGGAGGCAAATAACATGTGAGAAAAAGTTCTTTAAAAAAAAAAACTCTTTAGAGACATTTCATATGCAGTTTAATCAACCTTAGCAATCTTTCTCTGGTCATTTGTTACTCATGTATGGATGCGAACTTGGAAAGTGTTACATTATAGTAACACCAAAAGGAAAATGTGTGCCAAATTCATAGTTTGTTTTACCATTTTTTTTGTATGCTAGAAGCACACTAAAAATAAACATTCTTTGTTAAAAGAAATACTAGTAAGCTGGAGTATGGAACACAATTTAGGAAATTGTTTCAAATATCTAAACATAGTAAGAGTCAGGTGCTCAGCATTCAGTCTCCCTTAAAGAACTTCTCTCTTCAAACTCCTTGTCCCCTCCAAAGAAGATGAGGAGAAACAAAGAGCTGATAATATGTGGCAACCTGGATAAACCTATGAGCATGTCCATCATTCTTATTCATTTAAAAAATAATAGAAGAAATAAAAAAAAACACACACCTTGTTAAATTGTTGCTCTGGGAAAACACACTGACAAGTTCTTCTCCTGGCACTAATTTCAGATGGGCACCAAGTGCATAATTCCTGCTCAGTGAATGGTTTAATGCATTCATATTGCTTCTCTGTTCAAAAAATCTGACGGTGGAATGAGCACTATTATAATAATATTCCAAAATGAAAATGAATGTCAGAAATAATGATAGGAGAGGGTTTCACAACCTGCCAGTCCAATTTTAACAAGAGTAAATCTGCATTTCTAATAACTCCTCATTATTTATTTCAAAGTACTACAGGCAGAACCTTTGTGTATAATGAAAGATAAAGATATGAGGGTCTCTTTAAGCGTTTCTCAGAAGATAATAGGTGCATAAATATATAAATTTATTTTCTAATCTAATGAGAAAAAGATCAAGAAAATTAAAATTTTCCAGAATTCTACTTCTGGTTCTATGTCAAATCCAACATCCTCTCTTGCTGGCCCCCAACACACTTGCAAGAGCCTTTTATAAACAATCCACTTACATCTTTCAAAAATCATCCTTCAAAGCTGCCTTTTAGATCATAATCTTAGGATGCTAAGAAAGAATAGAAGTATCAGAGGATAAAGAGGTGAAGATATGAAAACAATAAGAAATTACAACAGATGAAAGTGCTCAACTCCATGGTAATAACAAATATAGTGGTCAAGTGGCTGAAAAACAGTGAGTAAAGTAGAATTATACATTTCTTTTTTTTTTTATTTTTTTTTTTATTTTTGGCTGTGTTGGGTCTTCGTTTCTGTGCGAGGGCTTTCTCTAGTTGCGGCAAGTGAGGGCCACTCTTCATTGCAGTGCGCGGGCCTCTCATTATCGTGGCCTCTCTTGTTGCGGAACACAGGCTCCAGACGCGCAGGCTCAGTAGTTGTGGCTCACGGGCCCAGTTGCTCCGCGGCATGTGGGATCTTCCCAGACCAGGGCTCGAACCCGTGTGCCCTGCATTGGCAGGCGGATTCTCAACCACTGCGCCACCAGGGAAGCCCCAGAATTATACATTTCAATGGCATCATAAATTCATATTATAATTTTCTATAGAATAATGTAAACAATAATAATAATAAAAATAATAATGCAATAACAATAAAGACCTAGGAAGTTGGCAGTGTCATAAAGGAGGGATGAAACAGAGATAACCAAACACTGAGTAGAACAAATTTCTGTCGTTCTTTCGTTCTACCTCTCACAATTTTTACCATCAATGATATCACCTTTACTTTCCTTTATTAAAATTTACTATTTATTTTAAGATTATGATTTTTTGGTTATGACTTCATAGTTCAAGGATAAATTAATAAATATTATAGGTATATTAAAATATATGAAATAATATACTGACACTTGTCCAAATCCCACCTATAATAGTCTTGTAACATTGGTGGTAAATGCACCACATTTTGGAAAAGTCTCAGATGGATTAGCTTGTCATTTTTTTTCACTTAGTCATTATATAATTAAGACTTATCGTGTATAAGACTCTTTATTGGGCACTGGGGAAATAAGAGCTAATTAGACATTATTTTTGTTTTTGTGGCACTCACAACCCAGTAAGGAAGAAAGACACATTATCAGATTAGACTGAATCACTCGTAAGATCCCTTCTACCATTGAGATTCTATGATATTCTGCATCTATGAGGCAAATTCAAGCCAAACTTACAAAGTACATAGAGTTCTTTGACTTCTCAGACACCTCTGAAAGGACTTAATATTCATTTGATATTCAAGAAGTTGAAAGATCAATTTAAGGAAAAAAAAAAGGCTTCTTCAGAACATATTATGAATCTATTAGATACCTCGAAATAAAAGGTCACCAAGTCAAGTGAGCCAGGCAGTTTATATCTAAGAACAATATTTGTAGTTATGAATGCAATGAAATCTTTTGCTTCAAGAATTAATTTCCCCAATGTATAGTTGGCTGAATAATTGGTTCAGTGAAGGCAGACAAGTTTTCATATTTCTCAAAAGCAATATTGGCCACTGCTCATTTGAAGGCACCTGCCTTTTTGTGGGATGGCACATGCCATGCTTCTATTAGGCAAATTGAGCTTGTGATAGTTGTCTGCAAGTGGCAAGGATATGGGAGACATTCTGTCACTCAGCATCAGTTTAGAATTTAATAGCAAATGTTCTTGTCATCAAAAACTCTGTACATGAGTCCTAACATGGACAGTGCTTCAGTTCCAACATCACTGTCAAGCAATTCTACTTTAAGACAAAGGAGATTCAGATATTTAGTCCCTAATGCACACTGCTGCTCCAGTTTAGAAATTTTCTTTCCATCTTCAGGAATTTGCCTTTGAAAAGTACTTTCTCTAAGTTTCTATTTAAAGTACAGGAAGTAGCTTTGTATTTTGGTCCTATTAACCTCCTTTGAAACCACGGATTTGTATTAATTTCAAATGACAAAGTCAAATGAAGTGCTTTCCCAAGGAAAAATGATAGCATACGACTAGCTGGTATTGTCATTAGCATACGAGAGACTTTTCTGTCTCGTTCGCCAACTCTGCCTCACCGTCCCCCAAAAGACTTGTCCCCAAAACCAAAGAATTGCCCTTGTGGCCTCTTATAACAGGCTGTTCCCCATATTGTTTATGGTACAAAGAATTAGCAGATGGTCATCTGACTCCATATGAATCATTACACAATTCCTTCTGAAGGGAAGGTAAGAGAGCTCAGGAGCGTTTGTCTAGACTATTTTTATCTAGCAGTGACTCTGAGTAGTTGGAGAAATAGATTTGAAACTACTCTAACCCTATATCTAAGAGTCCTGTTTGATGGAGTAAGAAAAGCAAGAAGAAGAAAAGCAGCGGTACTACAAAATGGAAACTCCATCACTCTATTCTTCTTTTATATGTAGGAATCATTCTGGGCATAAAAAACAAAGAATTGAGTTAGAAAATCTTGTGTTATAAAGGGGGAAAAAAATCAACTTTGGGATTAAATTAACTCAGGTTTGAATTTCATTAACCATTTGAATTTAGTCAAGGTGCTTAACCTATCTGCCCTAAGCTTTCTGATTTGAAAAAGATGAAAAGAATATTTATTTGGCATATCCTGGTTGATCAGTGCTTAATACAGTGCTAGTATTATTTTCTAGTAGGTGCTTGAGAATAATCTCTGTTATCATTACTATTATCATCTATGGCATATTGAGATGAAATATTCACTCCTTAGGCACAAGCAGGACATACAGTGACAGTGATATACATTGGAATGATGCTCCCAAACAGGACAGTGAGAGTTAATGAGGGAGGTCTTTTTTTTTTTTTTTTAATTGAAGTATAGTAGATTTGCAATGTTGTATTTGTTCCAGGTGTACAGCAAAGTGATTCAGTTATATACATATTTTTTCAGATTATTTTTATTATAGGTTATTATAAGATATTGACTATTGTTCCCTGAGTTATACAGTGAATCCTTGGTGCTTATCTATTTTGTATACAGTAGTGTTTATCTGTTAATTTGATACATCTAATTTATCCCTCCTTACCTCCCTCTCCTATTTGGTAACTGTAAGTTTGTTTTCTATGTCTGTGAGTCTGTTTCTGTTTTATAAATTGATTCATTTGTATTATTTTTAGATTCCACATGTATGTGATATCATACAATATTTGTCTTTGTCTGACTTACTTCACTTAGTACGATAATCTCTAGGTCCTTCCATGTTGCTGCAAATGGCATTATTTCATTATTTTTTATGGCTGAGTAGTATTCCATTATATATATATGTGTGTGTGTGTATATGTATATATACATATATGTGTATATATGTATATATACATATGTGTGTGTATATATGTATATATACATATATATGTAATATATATATATATATGTGTGTTTGTGTGCATATATATATCTCTCTCACATCTCCTTTATCCATTTTTCTGTTGGTGGACCTTTAGGTTGTTTCCATGTCTTGGCTATTGTAAATAGAGCTGATATGAACATTGGGGTGCATGTATCTTTTTGAGTTAGATTTTTCATCGTTTCCGGATGTATGTGAGGAGTGGGATTCCTGGATCATACAGTAGTTCTGTTTTTGGTTTTTTAAGGAACCTCCATTCTGTTCTCCATAGTGGTTGTACCACCAACAGTGTAGGAGGGTAGGGAGGTCATAGTCTTGATGATCTTCTTACCCTCTAATATGCAGCCATCCAACCAACCTGCAGCTCTCAAGATCATGCGGATTCCTGAAGTTATAAAATGTAAACTTTCCATCTCTGAGGAACCTATTTACTATCTGATTCAGGATTCCTCAAAAGCAGCATTAAGCAAACAAAGGATCACAACTGCATGGGTATTTTTTGCTCTTGGCAATTAATCATAACTTGAAAAGGTTAGTTGGTGTTGGTGCCAGCTATTTAATCTCTGCTGTTTTTTACTTTCTTGCCACTTTTATATACTTATTAGTAACAATTATTTCCCACAATGAGTATAATTTCATATTAGGAAGCATCATCTGTTAACTTTTCCATGAGTTTTCTTTCTTGAATACTGTCCTCAGCTCTCAGAAACAAATGAAATCTTCAAACTCTAAGTAAACCTTCAGCTAATCAGTGTCAGAAGTTTTCAAGATTTGTTAAGGAAATAAATCAGTTTCTCTAATTAAACTCTCAGGTAGATGCTCAATATATAAAACTGATGAAAATAAACTTGCTTTGTTTGCAGTAGGATGAGTTTGGAGTCCTAGTCACATATCCTTTACTGGATTCAATAATCTGTTATTTTAGCTGCTCTAATTCAAATTCTTCTTTATTTTAATAACATCATTAATGTTTCCTTCAAGAATTATCTGTACCTCAGTTCATATATCCCTGTTGAGTTATCAGTCATGTTATTGCTTCCTTCTCATCACCATCACAACCTAGACTGGCCCATTACATTATACCATCTCTCTTGCCTGTTGGAATGACAGCAAGACATAAAGCATCTTCACTGAGATTTGGCATTCAGATTCTAAGGAAGGGATGACCGTGTTCTTTGAGGATCCAAAGTTTTAAGCTGTTAGGCTTAGAGTAGGTTAACACGATGGAGAGCCTTCCTGATGATAAAGTTAGCACACAGAGGAGGCTATTCAGTCTAGAGTCTTGATGGCATAATGTTACCTCTTGACTCAAATGTGCCCCAATATAGACTTATCCTTCGATTTACCAGTATTTTGAGCCAAGAACCATTCCCCTTGCCCACAATGTTGCAGGATTAGATTGTTATTAATTAATTAGACTATTTATTTATCTATTTATCCTTCAGTGATTCCTGAATGAGACCTGGCACCCTCTTCTTCACCTCTTTTTCTCCTTCATCCTCCAGCTTAGACATAGATCCCAGTTTGTCCTAAAGTAACAATTTTCTATAATTGCATGCATTCAATAAAAACTAGAAAGATATGTTTAAACAAAAGATCCATATATAATATTTTCCAGAAAGAGAAGCTATTTGTCTTTCTACAGTGTTTGTTGTTCAGAAGCCAAGAATGTATACAATTAGCTAGCAATGATGGAGATTAATGCATTATATGAATATAAAGCAACATCATTACCATTCATTTCTTAAGATTACAAAACATGAATCATTTAAAAATTCACTTTGAGTATAATTTCTTAGCGAATGCCAAGCACCCTGTTGTGGTATTTTCAAATTAGCCTGAATATCAGAGTGGAACAATACCGCACCCACACTACCTCACAAAATATGTCCCCTCTTCATTAGCCTGTAGTTGGTGAAGATCATTTGCTTTACTTTTTCCTTAAAAAACAGAACGGCACTTCCTAAGTGAGGTGGGGAGATCTAAATATTTCTGCATCTCTAATAGTTCAAAATAAGCATGAGATGGTAATTCAGGTAATTCAAAGTTGAGGAAGTTATGAGAAGGTTATTAAGTAGGTTGTCAATATTCCTTCATTCTAACTTGTCATTATTATGTCTAACTTCTTGTCATTATTCCTTCATTCATTCTTTCCTTAAGTAAGTACTTAATATGCGTTAGTAGAGGGTAACTTGGCATTTTCATTGTTCTCAGGATCCTAAGTGTCAAAGTCATATTAATTCATTTATTGTTCCACATGCATCGGCATAGTGCTTACTTTGTGCCAAGTTTGAGTGATACAAAAACAAAGACAAAGTTACACAAGGTTCCTGCTCTCAAGGAACTTACCACAGTATTCTGTATTCAATACAGATCTCTTGCATTATTTATTGAAACTGTTCTTGTTCTTAAAAAGCTCAAAATATGGAGAGAAATATAAGCAATAACCATGAAATTGCAATGCTATATGGTTCATTCACATAATATTTTTAAGCCTTTACTAAGTGCCAGGCACTGTGCTGGATGCTGGGGATATATTGATTGGCAAAACCGTTACTCTTATGGTCAAATGAAGAAAATTAAATATATGAGTAGTTGCAATACTAGACCTAAGATCAAAAACTATTTCTGAGAGGTCATGTATAGGATGTTCTATCAGCATACCTAACCAAGGTGCTTAATTCAGGGAACAGAAGCAACACATAAATTAAAGAATAAATCAAAGCTAGCAGGCAGAGAGTGGGCCAGAGGGGAAGAGTGACCAAAGTATAGGAAATAGGGCCCCTTGGGAGTACTGTTCATGTTGTAGAGTATAGCACAAAGCACCAGAGATAGAAAATTGTGAAAGAAGGTTATAGGAATTAGCTAGGACCTGATCAAAAGGACTTTGTAAACCCTGTTAATGTGTTTGGACTTTATTGAAAAGGCAAAGGGGAATACTGAAGGATTTTCAGCCAGGGAAATTATGATAAAATTTGCATCTCAGATTGATCCTTTTGGCAACTCTATAGAGAATTGTGTGATACAGAAACTGTTCATACATAGCTTAGAATGCACAGATAAAGAGATATGTACTGGAATTATGAGCAGAATCTTAGAGCAGTGGTTTTAATGCATGTGCCCAAACATCCCCCAACCTTGTACCCTTTATATTATAACATTCTCAAGGTTATTTCTTGGATATGCATAGTAGAGTAAAAAAAAAAAATAGTGGTGTATCAGTATTGTAAACCAAATCCAAATGTTTAACAAACTCTTTCCCTCCATTTGCAATAGCTTAAGTGCAGAGTCAAGATGCTTATCACAATTAAACCTTAAGAATTTTAAATGTTTCAGTAAATTAATCACCAAATGCCAGCAAGAACAAAACTATTAATACTATGTAACATTGAATATTATTGAGGTGCTATGAGGATTATCTCATTTAATCCTCTCATCCTATGAGATATAGACAAATTTTTCTGGATTCATTATTGAGTAAATTGAAATTCAGAAAGATTAAGTAATTTAACCAGTCATACAAGTAGTGAGTGGGAAGACTGGCATTCAAAACTGAGCTGTTTAACTTCAAATTTGTTTTATTTTCCTTTAAAAAGCAGCAACAAGCTTACTTTTGTGGAAACTAGGGAAAGAAACTCCTTGTATTTCTCAATTCCTAAATTTTTGCCTTAAGTTTTGATCTTTGAGCTCTTAAATGGGAAGATATTGGGATAACATTTTTTCCATCTTTCCATGTAAAGAAGGAATATAGAGGAAGGAAGCCCCCCTATATGAAGCTATGGAAAAGGAACCCCCCAACCACAAGCCAGTTTGGGAAAAAAAATGAGTTTGAGAACCTGGAAAGGGCATATTTTTCCATTAACTCTTGACTCTTGTCACTTGTTTGCAGTTTTCAAACTAGCTTTGGCAAATATGTCCCTTTATCTAACAATGAAAAATTATATTAAAAACCAGATTTAGGGAAAATATATAATATTATTATTAAAACTGTAATGTGATCTTATCAACAGAATTGGAGTTAAATTCTTGACTTATTGTATGTTTTATTATGTCTTTGCCCAAGGGAAGGCAATTTGACTTTCTTGATGTTGCTTTCTTTCTCTCTTCTTTCAAAGCTGTGATTAAGACCTAATTTATTTAGATCTGGCTGTGATTAGTTGAATGATTCTGCTCCTTGTTGTAATTAATTTTCAGACACTTTAATTGATAGTACCTGTACTATATTTAATGCAGTCCAAGGTAGTAGAATAAAAATGTTGCTTGTTGAAATATTCACATATCCACTCCACTAAATAGAACACTGATTTATTCTATATCAACATTCTGTATTTGTTTTTTATGATTATTATGGAGGAGAATACTTAGAGTCAATTGTATGGTTTATTTCAATATATGTTAGGGGAAAAGAAGCAAAATTATTTCACAAAATAATACAGTGGTCCTTCACTTAGAGGCGAGGGCTTGCTAAAAAATCCATAGATGAGCTTTGGTGAAGCCTTTGAAAGTATATATGTACACACACACATACGCATACACACAAACATACGCACACACACATGCTAACTTGGAGGGAATTTATTATATAGGTGCATGACATCAAAATTTTTCAGTTTCTATACACTTTCAAACCCTATATTGAATCACCTCTTAAGCTTTTAAAAGTACATACTCAGATAATCAATTTCTAAATTAGAATTCCTAGGACTTATATTTTGAGGCTTATACAAGATTCAAACCCAATATGCATACTGGCATACACCTTACAACAAGAATTGTGCTAGACATATTCAATAGTTACATCTTTTAACCCAGGGGTCCCCAACCCCAGGGCCACGGACTGGGACTGGTCCATGGCCTTTTAGGAACTGGGCCGCACAGCAAGGGTGAGTAGCGGACGAGCGAGCCAAGCTTCATCTCTATTTACAGCCGTTCCCCGTCACTTGCATTACCTCCTGAGCTCCGCCTCCTGTCAGCTCAGTGGTGGCATTAGATTCTCATTGGAGCACAAATCCTACTGTGAACTGCGCATGCGAGGGATCTAGGTTGCGCGATCCTTATGAGAATCTAATGCCTGATGATCTGAGGTGGAGCTGAGGCAGTGACGCTAGCTCTGGGGAGCGGCTGCGAATACAGATTATCATTAGCAGAGAGGTTTGACTGCACAGAGACCATAGTAAATCAGTTGCTTGCAGACTCACATCAAAACCCTATCCGTGAGTGGCAAGTGACAGTTAAGCTGCATCTGATGGCAGGCTTTATAGTGGCAGGTGAGTTGATGTACTTCAATTGTACAGCTGCATCTGGTGGCAGGCTTTAAGTCAGAACCCGACATTTATTTTAGTCCGCACGTGGCCCGCCCATTATTTTATTTATCACTCCTGTCCACACCTCTTTCCTGCACTGTGTACTTGTCTCAGTCACACTTTTGGTAAGCCCACAAGCTAACCCTAGACAAAATGAGTAAAAAACAAATGTTGCTGGAGAGCTTCTTTGAAAAGGGGGAAAGACCCAGTGATGAGACAGCAGAAGACTCTAAGACCGCCAACAATAAGAAAGCTGCATTTAAAAGAAAATACCAAGAGTCCTACATAAATTGTGGGTTCATTGCAATAGGTGATTCACATTCTCCAAGCCCCCTTTGTATAAAATGTGGTGACCGGCTATCCAACGAAGCCGTGAAACCTTCAAAAGTGCTTCACCACATGGAGACCAAGCACCCTGCATTAAAAGACAAGCCTTTGAAGTTTTTCCAAAGAAAAAAAGCATGAACACAAAGAACAGAAGTTCAGTTATTGAAGGCCACCACTTCATCAAACGTGTCTGCACTGAGAGCATCATTCTTAGTGGCTAACCGCATTGCTAAAGCTAAGAAGCCCTTTACTATTGGTGAAGAGCTGATCCTGCCTGCTGCTAAGGACATTTGTTGTGAACTTTCAGGAGAGGCTGCAGTTCAAAAGGTGGCACGTGTTCCTCTTTCGGCTAGCCCCATAACTAGACAAATCGATGAAATAGCAGAGGATATTGAGGCACAATTGTTAGAGAGGATTAATGAGTCACCGTGGTATGCAATCCAGGTTGACGGGTCTACCGATGTGGACAACAAGGCAACAGTGCTTGTTTTTTTGTGATATATTTTTCAGGAGGATGTGCACGAGGATATGGTTTGTGCACTTTTGTTGCCAACCAACACCACAGCTGCAGAACTATTCAAGTCTTTGAATGATTACATATCAGGAAAACTGAATTGGTCATTTGTGTCGGTATATGCATGGATGGAGTGGCTGTCGTGACTGGACAGCTTTCTGGTTTCACTACTCAGGTCAAAGAAGTCACTTCTGAATGTGAGTCTACGCACTGTGTCATCCACAGAGAAATGCTGGCTAGCCGAAAAATGTCACCTGAACTTAACAGCGTTTTGCAGGATGTGATTAGAATTATCAACCACATTGAAGTACATGCCCTTAACTCATGTCTGTTTGCGCAGCTCTGTGAGGAGATGGACGCAGAGCACACACGTCTTCTCTGATATACACAAGTGAGATGGCTTTCTAAAGGTAGATCACTGGCCAGAGTTTTTGAGTTACAAGAGCCGCTCCAGAGATTTCTTTTAGAAAAAACAGTGACCACTGGTAGCACATTTCAGTGACACAGAATGGGTCACAAAACTTGCTTACTTGTGTGACATATTCAACCTGCTTAATGAGCTCAATCTGTCACTTCAGGGGAGAATGACAACTGTGTTCAAGTCGGCAGATAAAGTGGCTGCATTCAAAGCCAAACTGGAATTATGGGGGTGATGAGTGAACATTGGGATTTTTGACATGTTTCAAACATTAGCAGAGATTTTGAAAGAGACTGACCCAGGGTCTTCTTTCTCCCAGCTGGTGCATGATCACCTTTCTCAGCTTCCAAAAGAGTTTAAGCATTACTTCCCAACCACAAAAGACCCCCGAACTAAGAAGGAATGGATCCGCGACCTATTTGTGAATAAACCAGGTGAGTCGACTTTGTCCGTGCTAGAAGAGGATCAGCGCTTGAGATCACAAATGACGGTGGCCTTAAAAGTATGTTTGAGACAACTTCAAATCTCCGTACATTCTAGATTAAAGTCAAGGCAGAATATCCTGAGATTGCCACGAAAGCACTGAAAAGCCTGCTTCCATTTCCAACATCCTATCTTTGTGTAGCAGTGTTTTCTGCAGTGACAGCAACCAAAACGAGATCACGGAGTAGACTGGATATAGCAACACACCTCGGGTGTCACTGTCTCCCGTCACCCTCAGATGGGACCATCTAGTTGCAGGAAAACAAGCTCAGGGCTCCCACTGATTCTGCATTATGGTGAGTTGTATAATTATTTCATTATATATTACAATGTAATAATAACAGAAATAAAGTGCAGAATAAATGTAATGTGCTTGAATTATCCCGAAGCCATGCCCCCACCTCAAGTCCGTGGAAAAATTGTCTCCCACGAAACTGGCCCCTGGTGCCAGAAAGGTTGGGGACCGCTGCTTTAACCCTCATAATATCAATACCTTTGTGAGGTTGTATTGTCATGACTATTTTTAAGATGAAGAAACAGAAATTAAGTTTTTAACAATTTTTTAGATATGTGTTGATTATTAATTATAGTTTTATTCATTCTCAAACATTTCAGAAGTTCAAATCTTTTAAGAAATATAAGGGAAGGTGTTTTTAAAATTTCATATTCCTGAATTTTTAATTTTTTTTCAATTAATATCTTCTTGCCTTTTAATATATTTATTTTTCAAGAGAGATTTGTAGTATAGGCAAAATATCTTTCTACATTTAGATTCAAATCTGTTGTTCTATTTTTTTCTTAAATATAATATTATTAGAGATGATTATTGGAAATTCTTTTAATTTCCTGGTCTCCTGTTTCCTTCTTCTGAGGGGATATGATGTTACTAACTCATCAATCACTGAATTGTATTAAGTACCACATTACATACTTTTGACATTCATGATAGTAATCAAGCAACCTGCTCCAGCTAATATTTCATTGAAGGATCTTCCATATTATAATATTACACCAAATATTGTATACTTTAAAGTATTATAAAATCATTACATTTTCTTGCTGAAAGTATCCTGACAGAAATGCAAAACAACATATAGCAATTTAAATGTCACATTTATTCCTGGCAGTAAATTCTACAGTCAGGTAGGTATAGTCTCAGTGAGGTTTCCCTGTCAGTTATCAGCAATCTGTTAATTGGTTCACCTAAATGACTTTCAGGAAGACTGTCATAGGCATAAGAAACTCGTGGTTCAAGAATTTAGGCAATGCCAGGCAGACTTTTTTTTTAATTACTTAATGGACCACAGGGCAACCTCTGTACATTTTTTTTGAAATTCGATATTTTAGTTCTAGATAACTTGCTCCACACATTAGTGAAAGAATGAAAGTGTCTGTAGAAAGTTAGTATACCTCTGACAAATTTTTCTCAGAAAAATTACAAATGCACAAGAAGGAATAGAAATGTCTAGCCTACAATTACTCAATAGGTTTCCCACTCCTTCCAGACTTCTCCCAGACGGGAAGTGTATACTCCCCTGCCACTTTGAAGTTAGGTGTGGTGCTCTGAACTTCTTAGCCCAATGAAAACAGGTGAATGAAGTGATATGTGTGACTTCTAGGTGGAAGCATTTAATCACTGATGCTTGATGCCCCATCTCTCTCTTCCCACTGTTCTTCTTAACATGCAAGCAGGAGTTGATTCAGAGGGTGCAATGCTGAGCCATCACATAGAGCAGAGTTGACCTGGAGAATCTTCCAACCCACAGCTGACTCTCTGTGAAAAGGAATTAAAGCTTTGTTGTGTTACATCGCTAAAATTTGGGGTTGGTTGTCACCTCATCACAATCTAGCCTATCCTGAGAGATCCTTGCCCTTTACCGCAGAATAGTTCCAGTGTGATACTTTACCATCAGTCTTATGCTAAGGTTTTCAAAATAGTCCAAATTTTAATTGAACAAAGCACTCTCTTTTTACAGATTTGAAACAACACACAAACGTCCTCCCTCTTTTCCCCTACATTTCATCTATAACTTTTCCACCGTTATTAATGTCTCTCTCTCTGTTAAGTGTGAAGACATTAAAATATGTAGAATAACAGAATATCTATTTTGAAAAAGGCACACAAAATGTATCAAATTTTAAAATGAGAGAGCATCTATCCAACTTGCATGTCCGTTTCAGCTAAAAATGTCACTCAAAATATTGGAAATGACAGTCTTGAATCCATGTATATCTGATTCCAAGTTTTATGTTCTTTTTACTAAAATCTAAACATTTTCCTTGCTAATGAAACTTAGCTCCCAAAGTTGTCATGAGGATTAAGTGGGATATGATGTGCAAAGCTGCTAGCCTGGAGCCTGGCACCAAAAACTACTCAATAAATTTTAATTTAGCTTCAGAAATACTCAAGATGCCCCTTAAATTTTAATCAGGTGCCCTTACATATTAAAATTATCAAACAGCAGTCATTATGGTCCTCAGTGATTAGTGTCTTTCCACACTAGATCACAGTGCTCTTTCCAGACCTTTAAAATGAAATTGCAGCTTAATCCTGCATCCTTTTGTTTCAGCTTGCTAAAATCTGAATCTATGCCTGGGCTGGCATTATGAAATAACTAAAATTTTCAGTGGACTTTGCTTGCATGAGATTGTTTTCTAGTTGGAACCACTACTTTTGGCATTATACTGATAAGCCACAGAATAGTCTAGTCCCAAATCCATTTTTATTAGCAAATTTCCCTCTAAATAGCCATTAGAAAACACATACACATACACACACAAACACATAGTCTGAATATTCCCACTAATTGAATTTAGATGTACATGCTTTTACTTTTTTTGATCTTCATTTTTATTATTGATTTTATCTTTAGGTTGTATTTCCAATGTCTCCTAAAAATGCCGTTTTATTTTTGTTTCTTACATTTCTAGGCCAAAGGCCAATATCACAGTTTATATTAGATATTGGTTTAGGCAATATATATTAAGGAGAATGATCAAGCAAAACAGTGTGGTGGATGATATCTTTTATGAAAAATAGCCAGAATTGACAAAGTGCTGAATCATTGGTGATTTCAACACGCGCTGATAGGCTATTTGGTATACCAAAAGCATGGGAATACTTTATATTAAAAGAACATCTTTTCTTGTCTTGTCTTTTCAATACTTACTGAGCATTAAGCACTGAGTTTCTACTTGCAGACTAGGAAATGCAGTTAACTAACACCTAGAATATTAGAATCTAAAGTGTCTTAATGATCATTCTAATAGGCCCTTTCAATTTATACAAATGGAATAAAGTTCATGAAGAGACTAAGTGAAATCAATCTGCTGGCTTATTGCTTACAACCAGTAATAGAACTACTTTGCCAGAGGTGGACAGATCTTTCCAGTCCCTGAGCAGAAATAAAACCCTTTTCTGGACACTTCACATGAGTTCTGGACTGCAGCATGGTCTTATGATGCCAAGTCCTGCCTATGTAAAAATCTTAAATATGTCTAGAACAAGGTGAGACATAAGTGTATCAGAAAAAAAAAAATTAAAAAAACCAACAGCACACAGCAACACACGGTAAAAGACAAACAAACTAGCCATCTTGTCCTGAAAATCTCACTTAAGCTATGTCTCTATGTCATTCTTAGTATCCTCCCTTCCCCTCTGGGTTGTTGCGATATCAAATGTAAACGCATCATGGAGGGTGAAGAATTTTTTAAATGCAAGCCAGTCTTGGCTTCCCCGGTGACACAAGGGAGTTTAAATATCGCAAAGTGCAATTTGTTGAGTTATGGGGCATAAGGGTAAACTTCTGCTTTAAGAGTATGGACTTTGATGCTAAATTGCCTGGAATTTAATCCTAGCAGCTTCATTTACTAGCTGTAAATTGACCTTGGACATATTCCTTAATCTCTCTGTGTTACGGATTTTTCACCTGTAAGATAGGACAGTAATATTTTCGATTCATAAACTAGTTGTAAAAAATAAACAAGTTAATACATGAAAAATAATGTGAAGAGTCTGACATAGAGTGTATACAATGTACAATCAAGAAAAGCCAACACACTTATTGTTGTTCCAATATTTTTTATTTTCAAGACTGCTAGGAACCCGAAGCCACTGTAAATTCCACAGGCTTTCTGTCTAAAAGACACACAAGGAAATCTTTTTGCATGTAGTTGATGCATTGGGCTTTGTTTTTTTATTACTCCTTCCACCACTGGCCATCCTGTGTGATGGGAGCATCTCGCCAGCGTACTCAGCGTCACTGCCATGTCCGTGAGTCAGACTCTACATCTTGGGTCCTAACTGGGCTCTTACAGCACCCATCAGTTTAACTTCATATATTTTACACTTTTGATAAGCAGGCCATGTAGCCACTTTTTAATCTCCAGGGAATCCTTGGCTTTTATACTCCAAACAGCTTGGAGCAGGGGTGTTCTCATGATAAGAGGACAGCATTTTCAAGGTGAAGAATATTCTTCCACAGGGCTCTCACACTGTGGGCAGGCAGCGTCCCTCCCTCCCCCCATATATGGTTATCAGGGAATCTGAATGCAGCTTGCAAATCAATTCCAGATTTAACTAATCTTAATTCTTCTATGCGGTTAATACCAGATAGTGATTTATCACTGAACAGAAATCCATTTAATGATGTCAGTCTGATATTATATATATTTTTTTTTTTTTTTTTTTTTTTTTATTTTTGGCTGTGTTGGGTCCTCGGTTCGTGCGAGGGCTTTCTCTGGCTACGGCAAGTGGGGGCCACTCTTCATCGCGGTGCGCGGGCCTTTCACTATCGCGGCCCCTCCCGTTGCGGGGCACAGGCTCCAGACACGCAGGTTCAGTAGTTGTGGCTCACGGGCCCAGCTGCTCCGTGGCATGTGGGATCTTCCCAGACCAGGGCTCGAACCCGTGTCCCCCGCATTAGCAGGCAGACTCTCAACCACTGCGCCACCAGGGAAGCCCTGATATTATATTTTGATAGATTCCTTTGTTTGACTATTAACAGTGCTAGCAAATTATTTAATAATTAGGCACAGAATTGATTAATAAGGTTTGACTGTTGACAATTAAATTTTACTGTTTTAGCTTGGCACTTATTGAAAGTTTGCTGTTAGACTGATAATTTGAATGATACATGCTAATTGATTAGCATCCATCGTTCCCTTTCATTTACTCATATGAAATATATTTGTAAACATTGGGTAGTCTATGGTATGCATTCAAGATGTATTTGGGAATCCAATCTGTCCTCAAATCTTTGCTTTTGCTACAGATTATTAAGTAGTTCCACATTATAGACACAAAGAATGACTTGGGATTCAAATTAAAACAAGTTTAAATAGACTGCAAAAGCCTTCCTCAGCAGACTGATTCTACATTAAATACCCAAATTAATGCACACCACCATTCAGGCTGAGAAGCCATTTTCTAGACTGTAAGCTATAATGTCTAAAGAGCATAAAGTTTACACAAAATATATTAACTGCATACCATATCACTGCATATCTTTTTAATATCAAAATAAAAACTTGCTTAGCCTAGTATCCTTTAGTAATTATGACCAATATCCAGCAGATCATACTCAAATTGTTCTTAAAAGATAACTATTGTTATCTAAGCTTTAAAATATTCATTCATCCAGTCAATTGTCTATTATTCATTCATTCAACTCCTTTCTAGACTCTTGATACCTGCTTATTAATTATCTCTTTAGCAGTCATCCCCTTTTTCTTCTTAGTACTAATCTATATTTTGTAGTCAAGCAACTTTGCACATACTTGTTTTAGGTGTGGGTCTTGATTAGCTTAAGCCATCATCCTGGCCCCAGTAATAATAAGTTCAGGCTGAATTTGTGAAAGGCCGCAATTCACAATGATGATGTAACAGCTCTTACTATCTCTATATCAAATGCCACAGCACATGTCTTTGGAAAGCAAAAGTTCCTGGAGATGAACAAGGAAAGATAACAGAAATACAGTCAACAAAGGAGACTACCATAATAATGATTAATGTTAATACATGTTGGCATTTATCACTTTATTTTATATCAGATCTCTATTGTCATGATAATGTTGCATAACCAACGAAAACCTCAGTGGCATAATAAGCATGTTTTGCTTAGGTGTTGGCAGTGGTCAGCTAGGCAGCTCTTCTCTTCTCTTGCTTGGTTTGCTCAGCTATCTGGGGGTCGGCTAGCTGTTAGCTAAGAGGGCCTTGATTGGAATGATTAGAGCGACTCACCTCTGATCTGCGTCTCTCTCACCCTCCTTCTGGGGTTACTGGACTAGCCTAGGCATTTCCTTCTCATGGTGATAGAAAGGGAAAAATGAGCAAACCCAGTAATTCTTGCAGTCCTCTCTTGGTGCAATGCTTGCTAAAATTCAAATGGCCCAAATATGGGGTCAGAGAGGGAGGATATTACAGAGTTATAAGGTAAAGGGTATAAATACATGAAGTGTTTAGGAACTGGAAACGTTATTATAATCCACAACATATTTTATTTTTTAAATGCTGCATTACAAAAAAAAAATTCTATTACATCAGTGACCTCAGTTTGGTCTTGTTTTTATTCCTCACCCACAATTCTCTACTTTATATCTTCTACTCTCTATTTCATGGTTACTATTCTGTGCCCTTTAATTAAGCTACCCCACATGTACATTTTTCTTGTCATTGGGGCCAGCTGAGTACACGGTTTGTGGGGAGAATGGTGTTTTCCTTGCTTGGAAGGCTGCTGCTTCTGCAGGGAAACCCAAGGTGAAACAGAGAAAGGACCATATGAAAAGAAGTCTGATTGTGGATTTCTATTTCTGAAATCTTATAGCTTCCACTTAACATTTTAAGTTTAGGAACATGCTTATATACTTCCATCCCAAGACTCTTCCAATTTGCAATGAAAGCCTAACATTCTTAGCTTGAAGTACTGTTAGGGAGGTCATATTTGATAAGATATCTGAGATTTCAAGGCTAGCATCTGGTCTAATATGTGATAAATAAATAGATTTTTTTTTCCCTCAGCTCTCCCTCTTTGTGTAGATAGAAACATATATAGGTTACTTTTTCTAGCAGGTGTGCTAGCCTCATGCTTAAAAAGAATTTAGTTCAATACAAAAAAAGCTGTTCTACTTTTCTTCCACTTCAGAAACTATCAACAGGATACAATTATGAGCAATACTTTCCATTTACATATCCAACTCTTCTAATCTCTTTTGATTTTTAATTGTATCCTTTTTTTTTTTTTTTGGCTGCGTTGGGTTTCCGTTGCTGCATGCGGGCTTTCTCTAGTTGCGGCGAGCAGGGGCTACTCTTCGTTGCAGTGTGCGGGCTTCTCATTGCGGTGACTTCTCTTGTTGTGGAGCATGGGCTCTAGGCACGCAGGCTTCAGTATTTGTGGCTCGCAGGCTCTAGAGCGCAGGCTCAGTAGTTGTGGCACACGGGCTTAGTTGTTCCACGATATGTGGGATCTTCCCCGACCAGGGCTCAACCCATGTCCCCTGCATTGGCAGGTGGATTCTTAACCACTGCGCCACCAGGGAAGCACTAATTGTATCTTTTACTACATGATGCCAAAGTGCTTTTCTTTCTAGCATCTTCCAAGAAAGGTATGTAGAGACAGGTACATAAAAAGGTAGTCTGTCTCTTGTATTTGGGAACTGTGTCTTGTCATCTGCTTTTATGAGCACTCACTTACCTGTTAGGAACCCACGTGCCCTCCAGCCACAAGTTCCACACAGAAGCTTCTAATAAGGTGAACTTTGCTCTAGGATTTCTATGTTGCAGATCAAGTATTCCCTGCCTGCCAAAGTCATCCTTCCGGCTCCAAGTATTCATTTGTGCTGCTCTTGATCCACTCATATTATTGATAGTGGAGTCCCTGGTACATGTTATATTGACATATTACTAATGTATGAACTGTAACATTAAATTTCCAATCTAATCAATCAAATGGCATACATATACAGTAGATGCTTGGCTAGTAAAAAGAGTAATTGCCATGTGCAATGAAAACCAACTCTCTATAAGGTGAAATATTGCATGTCTCCCACAGAAAGATGGAAGCCTGAACACTCTGTTAAGCTAATGACTACTTCTGCCATTCAACCATATGGATTGCCTTTAAGACAAACCAAAATGAAGATTAAAGGCATGTAAAATCAACTCTCTATTGAAGTAGTTAGGGCTTTTCTCCAGATTCTCCAGGAAAATTATTCAATCTGTTGCAAAACCAGGCGCTTGTCTCCCAGATGGTGCCCAGGATCTATCTGAGCAAACACTTCTTCCTGCTCTATGTAACAAACCAGGCATATTTTTGATTCTCTGTGCTTGATTATGCATCTGAAGACATTTACACGGGAAGGACCTTGTAGATTGCTGTGGATTTGCATTGTAAAAATCCGAAGTTGTAATATATACTCTGAGAGCAAACCTGAAGTTATGAAGTAAAAGATGATGCTGTTTTTTGAGATGTACTATATGCCTGATTTGTTGGTTAACCATTTTTTTCTCAAAAGCAATCTGCATTTGGCTGATCAGAAAGTAAGACCGTGAGTCTCTGATTGTTGATACTCTCTTGTTAATTAGTGTGGACCTGATTGCTTTTTTGGAGGCCTATTATGAATTAAATTGTTGGTGATAAGACACATGCTTTTAAGTATTACTGAGGAAATTTTGAACAGAAAGACCTTTCTTATTTGAACGGATGCCCAGAAAAAAATTTCAATTTTCTTCTGTATGTGTAGTAAATATATTTGTTTACATATTTAGGGAATAGTGATTGTTGATGAATGCTACTGGGCATAAAAGGCTACATTATCCTACTTCTTTTCTACCAGTTTTTGCCTGGGTCTCCTTGCCTTCTTCATGTCTGTCACTCATTCTCTTCCTCTTTGACTTGAATAATTCCGTATATCCTCAAGCTCATGTCAGATGTTCTTATTCCAGGAAGATATTTCTCATCACTTAGAACTGAGTTAGGTGCATGTTATTTGCTTCGAAGGTACCAGGAACATACATGTCCCATGGACTTACCTCAAAAAGCTAGTCTACCAGGAAGACAAATGTACTGTATTTAAATTGTTTATTTATCTTTCATTTCTGTAGCCTGTTCCCCAGGGGGGGGAAAATTGGCCCATGAAAACAACTTAGAAAATTTTGTTTGTTTGCTTACTTGATTAATTTGTTGACTATAGATCCATACAATAATGAATGAATAAATGAATGACCTAGTCTAGGTAAGTCATGAGTGGAACACAAATTAGATAGATAGATAGATAGATAGATAGATAGATAGATAGATAGATAGATAGATCGATCGATCTGGAATTCCAGCTTCTGCTCTTACATGTAAAGAGTTTGGAAGGCACTACTCCCCTCTTTACCAGAAAAAAGCTGAACAAACTGAAAATCAATGACTTTTCTTAGCTCCATCAGAGAACTGAGGTCACATAACAAATCACCACCCCCAAAACTAGAGAGACAGGCTAATACAGAGACTGCATAGACTGTACCTTTAGCAGAAGCCACTGAAGCCAGTAACTTGTCAGGACACATAAACAGTGTTGCTAGAGGTTGAGTGCAGACAACCTGAAAGCTAAAAACTCCTGGGGGAAGGGGGCAGCCTAAGGAAGACCTCCACGCTTTCATGAGTTTTACCTCCAGAAGCTCCACCAGGTTCTCATGATGAAGATTGGAGAAAAATCCCTTCAAGTTTGGCTTTAGTGATGATGAAGGTAAAAGTAACCTCATCCTTGAGGGAAAAAAAAACATTTTGACATATTCCCAGAGCTTTTGCTCTTAATAAAACAAAGGCTTATCCAACGAGGTGAAAAAAAACCTCAGCAGAGGCTTATCTGTTTTGATAAGTAAAATTACCCAACTGCAACCTCCTGTAGCCTTTCTGTCTCACTTAAGACGGAAATAATAACAACAAAAAGCTGAGAAGCACTTGTGAAGGTCGTATCACATAAACACAGGACAACTAAAAGTTTGAGACCTAATTGTAGTATTACAGGACCCTTCCCTTTCTCCCCAAACTTACCACCACAAGAACAGGGCTCCTGTATAATACACTGAGTTCCAGCTAAAAGAACTGCAAGGCTAGGGCTCTTAAGAAGGAGTTTCTAGGGAGGGAGGAACTGGGAACACTCTTTCATAAGTTAGGTATACCTGTGAAGTGGCATAGTGGTATATGAAAGTAGATTTAAATTATTAGTAAATGTATGTTACAAACACTAGGACAGCCACTTGTGGTTTTTTAAAAGTAAAATTCATATTCTAAGATCAGAGAATAAATGAAATTATGTAAACTTCTCATTTAAAACCATAAATAAAAAAAAAAGGGTGGGGGGAAGACTAAAAAAGAAACAAAGAACAAGTACAGCAAATAGAGAACATTTAAAGCACAATAGATAGTAATCTATCTAAAGTGGTACAAGTAAAGTGGTACAAGTGTAGGCATGGAGAGTGGATAGGGGGTGGTAATATAGAACTCTTTGTATTATCCATTCAATTATTCTGTAAATCTAACACTGTGCTAAAAATAGTCTATTAATTATTAAAATGATATATTCAAAATGTTGACTTTCAAATTATATAGGAGCTACAAAAAATAAAAGGTTTTTAGTGCAATTTTGGTTTTCTACCACTCTTAATCCTCCCTCAAACAAATGGATTCTCTACCGAATAGCCAAATCAGCAATTAAAATGGGAAATAAATCTTTTTACCCCACATTTAATGGTAATGGAGTTACATTGAGAGGAGAAATATATCAATGCTTTAAAATTATATTAATGTGTTTTTCTGAAAGATACTGAAAGGAAATATTTGTCTTCCATAAAATTTTAATATCATTGAACAGTTTTCTGTATTATCATAATTCATTTTATATATATATATATATATATATATATATATATAATTTTTCTCTAGAAACATTTTTTTCCAGTGACTTAGCTAATACAACAACATATAAGCTATAATCCCTTAACAGGGGATTCATATTCAAGGTGAAATAACACACACATAAATAACTTGGTGTAATTTACTGTATTGTCACATATACATAATTTAATTACATCACTATGTTAATCTCATAAGTAATTTAAAATATCTTTTCTGAATTAAAACAATATTAGGTATATTATGGAGTAGAAAGGAGACACTCTGTGCTTTTTAAAATGAATTAAATGACATTAGTGGAAACTATGGCTTGGGCAAGGTGATTGGCCAAGGAAATTATATCCCATACTTCTCTGGGTGATTTTGTCATTATCTTATGCCTTTAAGGATATATTTATAGGGCCAGTTTGAAAATAACTGATAATAGCCAAATATTAAAGCATAAAATGGTCTGTATGTCTATATGTATGTGCACATGTGTGTGTGTATATATACATGTTTATATATATGTGTGTATATGTATATCATATGCTCAGAAGGGATGCAAAGGAATGTCTACAAGACAGGAGTTGAAGGCAAAGGGTGCTGTAAATGTCCCACAAAGAAGAATAGATTCTAGTGTGTGAACAACCACTAAACCATCAGAAATGTTCCAATATGAAATTTACATGACAAATGATTCACTTTGGATCACTGACCTTAAGAATACAATAAGTTGTGGCTTTGTAGGTGAAGAAGGGAGAAGAACCTGGCCTGGTGGTAGAACATCCCATTAGAAGTCTATTGTAGTCATAGGGATGTAATGTATAGCATTTTTTTGACTAATACTGTATTGCATATTTGAAAGATGTTAAGAGAGTAAAGCTTAACAGTTCTCATCACAAGAATAAAAGATTTTGTAACTATGTATGGTAATGCATGTTAACGACTTATTGTGGTGATCATTTTGCAATAGATACACATATTTAATCATTATGTTGTACACTTGAAGCTAATATAATGTACATCAATTATACCTCAATTTTTAAAATTAAATTTAAAAAGTAATTTAAAAAGGAGTCTATTGCAGTTAATCAGTTGAGATTAAATAAGAATGATTTAATTAGAATAGATAACAGAGATAAAGAAAATGAAGGATGTATCTCTAAAACATCTGAAGTAAAAGCAGATGGATTTAGCTACTGATAGAGCCCTTGCCTTCTATGTCCAAGAGTGACTCTATCTTTCACTTGGGTAGATTTGGTGCTTTTATATCCAGCTAACTAGATGAATTTTCTAGATGATTTTGTACTTGGAATGGCATTGGTCACTAATGCACGTATTTCAAACAGATACCCTTGAAAATCATTATTCCTCCTCTACCTATGGACCTTTAGTTTAAATTTTAGTAGCCACTGGAATTAAGCATGTTCAGTTTTTGAATATCCATGTGATAGAATAATTTATAATCGAGGAACTTAAGAATTAATAGGGAGGGACTTCCCTGGTGGTCCAGTGGTTAAGACTTCGCCTTCCAATGCAGGGGGTGAGGGTTCGATCCCTGTTCTGGGAACTAAGATCTCACATGCCTCGTGGCCAAAAAACCAAAACATGAAACAGAAGCAATATTGTAACAAATTCAATAAAGACCTTAAAAATGGTCTACATCAAAAAAAAAACAAAATCTTTAAAAAAAGAATTAGTAGGGGAAATAGGGTTAGAAAGCCAAGTTCTATGAGAAGCTATTAAAGCACTTTCAAATAGCAATTTATGATTATTTAGTATTATATTGCTTTTTTTTTTGCTTTAGTAAAGATACATTTTCTATATCTTAATGCATAGGACCTATTATCCTTAACCTAAATTACATTTATTATACTTATGTAATACAAGCTCTTGAGACTTGACAATAGATGAAAGTTTTTGCTGTTATCACATCTTACGTATCATCTAGAGATTTATTTCAGAACTGACTTCCAGCATTACCCAATATCCTTAACATTTTATATAGTTTTGTGAAAGGATCATGAGTAGATATGCTCCTCTGTTTTATTTTTCTTTCTTTTTAATAGTGTAGAGGTCTCTTCAAAGGAAAAAATAACTCTGCAATGTGATAGCTTTACATAAACACAATTCCAAATCTCTTGTGACAGAGGCAAACTTTTCATGATTTCCTTGCTTTCTCAAGCCATTTTGGACCTGCCTGAGAGGTGAAAACAGAGATAGGGTGTTGAGCACAGGTTATGACATTTGGCAGGCAAGAGAAAAGTAAAGGCAAATGCATTGATTTTATGAATGAGAGGTCAAAAGAATTTGGCAAGTAATGGAATGTGTATGGTACCAAATAAAATAATAGAGAGAACAGCAAAAGAGAAAAGAATCAGTGACTACAACAAAATTTCAAACTTGGATGATTAGTCTTAGGAATCCAAGAGGAAGAACAGGATTTGTGGGAAAATAAGTTCTTTTTTGGATACTTGACTTTGATCTGATTAGAAATAACTAGAAGAGAATTGGAGGTAGAAATACTTAGTGGAGGACTGGAGATGTGGATAAGAAGTCAGCTCCATAATGGGAGAAGAAATTATATTACTGGTTAACTGCCTTAAGGAAGAAAGCTTAGAGAGAAGGAAATGGTGGGAAATTTTACGTATTATATGTCATAAAAGATACTAAAGTAATTAAAGGAGCTTTGAAACACTTCCATAGCAAAATAAGTAGTTCCTTAAGAACTACAGATCATCAACACCAGTACAGACTATCAATACCAGATTGCATGCTGTTGAAAAATCAATTGTTTAAGTATACTGAAGAGTTTGAAATGCTGATACAAAATGTCATTGACTAGAATTATATTTTATTTATTGAACTGATTCCATCAAGATACAATAAATTCTGAATGTTGCTGATAGGATTTGTAAACTTATCAGGCTATTCAACCGTTTTGTTCAAAGAGACTAAGGGAAGGAAAGAGATTTATAATTTCATGGTTCAATGACACAATGAATACTATTAATGTAATTAGTCATTATTAAAGTAACACTCTGTACTGGAAACAATAGGGATTCTTTAGGGGTATGGGGTTTTTCAATGCCACCTAAAATGTTTTCATAAATTATGTCACAAATCTCTAATTTAAGAATTCATGGATGCTTTTCTCTTAGGTATACTTAGACTTTAAAAAAAAATTCCCTTGGAATATTGTTCTAAAAAGACATATAACTAAATCACGTGGAGATGACTACATAAAAATGAAGGCATTAAAAAGGAGTTTGAGACACATTTTACTTAGCCCTGAAATTACTAAATAAAAGTGACTTGGTTTGATGATCCTATCTGACTTATATAAATGTCTTTGAAAAAAAAAAATATGCCCTCCCGAAGAGATGCAGTCAGGTGCTAAGTAAAGCAAATTGTCATGGAGAATGCCAACTTTGTGATTCCTGCATGACTGAAAATGTTCATGTATTGAAGTTAATAATGAACAGTGGGGACTTCCCTGGTGGCGCAGTAGTTAAGAATTTACCTGCCATTGCAGGGGACACAGGTTCAAGCCCTGGTCCGGGAAGATCCCACATGCTGCAGAGCAACTAAGCCTGTGTGCCACAAATACTGAGCCTGTGCTCTAGAGCCCACGAGCCACAACTACTGAGCCCATGCGCCACAACTACTGAAGCCCACACGCCCTAGAGCCTGTGCTCCACAGCAAGAGAAGCCACCACAATGAGAAGGCCGCGCACCGCAACAAAGAGTAGTCCCTGCTCGCCGCAACTAGAGAAAGCCCACACACAGCAACAAAGACCCAATGCAGCCAAAAATATAAATAAATAAATTTTAAAAAAATGAATGGTGGAAAATTCAAAAATGAATGAAGAAAGAAGCAGAATTTATATATATATATATGTATATATATACACACACACATACATATAAAGTACATAACAGTTAATTTTTTTAACTTGAGAGTTTTTTACCATGTCCTCTTTAACATATATAAATTGAATACATTCCATGTGTCCTGCAGTTCCTAGAAATACAATGATGAAAGACTGATATGATCTCTTCAAGCCTGGCAAACATATAATTTCCTTCATATCAAGAAAGGCATTGAGTTATGGATTAAGCTCCTTCAATATTGCCTTGGCCAGTAATAACAGCTGATCTACTTGTCTCTCTGTACTTTGGGGAATGGTAAGGACTGAAGGGCATGTGATAGACCACGATTTGTCTTTTTGCTTAAGTCCTACAATGATTAGGGGATGCTCATCACACAGACAAACGGTTATAAACTTTCTCTTCACATAGTGAGGTTGATTCGATTTCATTTTGAGCCCTAAAGCCTTCATGGGCTCAAGACTCATGTACCTAAATAAACATCGCCCAATCTGTTGTCAAAACCAGAGCTGCAGAACTGAAATCATCTCCACTATGTAGATACATAGAAATCTACAAATTTGTTCACATCTGTGGGAGCAACATATAATTCTGCCATTTATAAAGAAAAATAACTAAATGATTGCTCTTAAAACCAATTTTTCTCTTCTTTCCATTCCTTATTTAAGCCTTTTTTGGATCTCCCCTTATAATCAGAGGTATTATAGACCCATCAGAGAGACTTTGCATAGATAAAATACAAAGATAAAGAATCTGTTGATTCCATAGATAAAATACAAAGCCCTTAAAACAAAAGTATAAGGATAATTCAGTGAGATCTATGAGGAGTTTATATTTCTAACATTGTATAAATGTGCTCTATGTTGTAGGATGAATTCTTATAAGATAATATATTGCATATTATGTTTCCATAGCAAGACATATTAATTGCCTGGGAGTTGAAGAACAATTGTACAAGAGATGGAGCTTTTATTGCCCAGCCAAATAAACAATTACAGAGAGACTATTTACTGAAGGCCATGTTTATGAATAATATGGCAGGAATTTGTCCAAAAGCATTAGACTGTCTAGCAATAGTTTTTATTTTGTGTTTAAATATTTAAGTTGAATTTTTTAGTGTGCTGGTTCTTTGAATTTTATTAAAATATGTAAAATCGTAATTGTTTTCTTGGCTTAAAAATTAAAAACTTTTCATCTGCCTGCTATTTCTTAATAGAAAAAAACTAAAAACCTCTCTCCATATTGATTGCACTACAGTTTTTCAAGAGAAAAAAATGACTAAAAATATTTCTTTACAGTCTTAGTTTTCTGAAATTTTTTTCTTTTTAGATACACAGCTGAAATCGTTATGTCCATGTGAATATTTGACAATAGTTGGTCTGTCTATTTAATATTATGACCCCAGTGGATAATTTTGACTCCAAAGAATAATTGCTTAGTAAAGCTATTTTTCTTAATTATGGGGTCAACTAACTCATACTTGCACTCATACAGTCTCCCTATATGAATAAATCTAAAACTTAGTGATTTTTCTTTACAATTAATTTACTTAAGTGTTCTAACATGTTATTGCTAAAAAGTGGGAAGTTGACAAGTAATTGCAAAAAAGCAGAAAGATAAATGCAGATTTAAAAATCAAAACAGAATTTCACTGGATTAATGTGGCTGGTATGCCTAATGCATCCCCCATAGTTTATACTGTGAATTAGGTACTTAAAGAATATCAAAAAAGCTTAATGGCTATTTTCAAAAACTGTGGGTCTAAACAAAGATATTTTAATATTTATGGCTATTCATAAATATTAAGTAGAGTAACTGAGAATTCCCCACTAAATAGCAGCTCTTGAGCTATATGCATGAAATCTTAATTTCCAAATGCCATTCCCAACTCTTGCAAATGCTGCAATTTTTCTTGCTAAACTATCACATGAAACTATAGTGTAGGTTTAGGCTCCAGTTGGTAGTAATTTTCTTTCTTTACTTTCTTAGAAACCAAGAAGAATTATGTGGATGGAAAACTTGTGTATCAGTGTGTCTGATACCCAAAGATGCTTATGATGGATCTGTTGTCATTAAAAGAACACACCTGCTAATGGTGGTGACAGACAAATTAGCTTTAAGCCATCCATACATTCAGTTCATCCCATATATCTCCAATATGCACATTCTCCTTATTCAATCATAAAAAGATTACCAAGGCACTTTATAACTAACATTTATAACTAATATTTTTAAAAGATACTAACTTGCCATGCTTAAGTCATATTTCTACCCCTGTTCCAAACATCATAAACAGGACAAAGGACACTGTAATTGGTTCAGTGTAGGAAAATGTGCCAAACCCTGTGGTCAGGGAATCAGGATTTATAACCAAAAAAGATATGGATTTGCCAGGCAGCCAAGGACAGAGTGGTATAATTTAATCAATCTATTATTTTTGTTGTTGATTTCTAATATTGCTCATTTTGTTATAAGTTTGCTACACTAAACTCAAAATAAAATTAAAAAATAAAATAAATTTCCAGCTGATTCCAAATAGCTGGTACATTGGCATAATGGTAAGTAACAAAGACCATTTTTCAGGCTTCAATATTCCTAAAATAAGAGAACAATCAGAAGAAACAGAGAGTTTAAGAGGGTTACAATGCTTAAGCGTAGCCTCAAGTTCTGTTTTTATCATGTGACTCATGTAAAATCTATATAGGTTGTGTTTTAAGCCTTGGAATTTTAGGCCAGAACTTGCTATTATGCCCTACGTAAAACAATTCATTTAATCATTATAATTTTTGGAAATTAAGGCAAACAAACAACAAAAAATAGCATGTCTATAAAATGAATATGATCAAAATTCAATTCTGCCTAAGGTAGGGATCCCACTTAATGTTATTGAGTTAGAGGGGTAGGAAGACCAACAGAGAAGCTACATTTTTCCAGATGTTAAAGATTTGTAAACAGTTACAGGAGTAGCATATCCTGCTCTGAATTAGCTTTGCCAACCAGATTGCTAAAACTAAAAGAAGAGAAAAATAGAATGCCTAAGCAACCCAGGAGATTTTCTAACTGGAGGATTGTGAAGGATGTTTGCTGGTACAGATCGCTACATGAGATAAACCTGGTTTTATGTTTCTATTTACATATTAATTGTAATTCAACTATGGCATAATTAGGGAGATTTAATACAAGGTTGTATAAAAACACCAACTGCATAAACAATCAGTATTGGGCTTTTGAGGATTGATACAAAGTTTACTTAAAATTCTGTCACAGTCTTGTCTCTTGATTTTATTCATGCATAGTTTCCATTTTAATGATTGATTTATTATTTCTCATAAATTGAAATGAAGCTACTTTTGGCAGTAAGTCTCTTTCATTCCATTATAATTTCATATCGAAAAATTTTCCTTGAGGGCTTTAGACATCACAGTTAGTGATTTTTTTTCAAACAAGGGAGTAGAATAAACAATGTCTATCGCAGAAGGTGGGAAATTATTTGTTTTATGCATGGAAATTAGAATAGTATCATACTAAATTGATATGTTATATTCTTTAGGGGTTCAAAAAAATAAAATTAAAATATTTAGAATTTCAAACACAAAAACAACTATAAAAGGGAATTAGATCTAAGCATTATATAAGTGTAATACATAAGTACTAAACAAATATCAAGTTATTTATTGACCATTCCAAGTTGACTTTGTTATTTAAACGAGTCACTGTGCATGGGTGATGAATTGATTTTAAATCACAGAATTTTTGCAAATATTTCGATTATTAAAAAATATGACTTATTAAACCTACAAAAGATGATAGAAATCTCAGGGTAATACAAGATGAGCTCAGGAGCAAAGGAGGTGCTAGGTGATTACTTTCCAGGTGGTTGTGAGAAGCAGGTAAATAGGAAACCTTAAGCTATTGAACTGAGGAAATGGAGAATGAAGACGTCTACCTCTTTTTTGGTTTCAGTCATTTTTCTTTCTCTCCCATTTTATCCTCTTTTAAATATTCTTGACTGATTTTTCTCTTCATTTATTTTTATCTCTTACTTTTTTCCTCGATGGTAGCTCTTTTTCCAAAATCTATTAACCGGGTATAAAATACAGTGGAATATTCCTTCAATATGTACATAATGAGTATTGTTTGGGACTTGGTGGGAGTGCATAGGGATGGGATGTAAATGTGTGAAGTATTTACTATGAAACAATAGTAGCAGTGACAGTATGGTCATGCTGCCATTTCTGTCCTACTTTGTAAAATGGCCACTTTATTTGCGCAGTAGAATAACCTCTAAAACTGGCTATCGTAAACAGTTTGTGCCCTGCGCCCCCATGAAGAGTGTGCTAAAGTCTAAGGATCCCTTCTCAGAATACTTTATAAATACATAAAGTAAAATACATAGGATTACAAAGGAAACCAATATGTCCAATACACTGATCAAAATACTAAAAAATGCAAATTTGTAATCTAATCATATGTGGGTGTTTTAAATTGAAATATTTAGTAATCTGGTCTAGCTGTGTTATAATAGCAATTATAATTTTAAAATACTGATGATGTAGCGGAGCAGAACTTGCCACCCTCAATGTCTCTTTGGCCTGCAGATTATTTCAAGCTGAAAACAATCAAGGCCCAGAAGACTCAGGAAGAAACTTTGACCTTCCCCCTAATTGCCTAAAAGGATGTAGATAGAGGACCTATTCCAGGAAGGGAGCTATCACCATAGATAACTATAGTATGAATGAGGTGGACAAACAGGGAGGAACCCAGCAAAGTCAGTTTGTTAAAATTCCTCTTTGTGCCCCATTGTCTCTGCAGGGCCCAGCAAACGTTTTTTATCAAACATTTGCTTTTCTATCTCTGTGTGAATCACCTTCCCTCCATTTGAGGGCCAAACCACTACTCCCAACATCTTTTGTCTTTAGCTGAAGATGGTATTTAAGGTGAAGATTTTAGCCATTTTGATGAGTTACTCAGTTATCCTGAGTCTCTCGCATGTGTACATGTTACTAAACTTTTGTTTGTTTTTTTTTCCTGTTAATCTGTCTTATGCCAATTTAACTTTTAGGCCAGCCAGAAGAACTTAGAAGGGTAGAGGAAATTTTATTTTTCCTCAACAATGACATTAATGATATTTATAGATACCTACATAGCTGTAATTTAATAGGAGAAAATACAGATATGATCATATCTGTGTTTCTTATTAGTGACAAAATCACATGTACTGCTTGATTATACTGTGGCTTGATTATATTTTCTGTCTAAATTCCTATTTGAAGAAAATGCAAACTTTCAGTTAAAAGCTAGAGAAAATAAAGATGTAATCATGTTTTATCTTCCATCTAAAGTCAGAGATAACCTCAATTCTATTCCTAGATCCCATATTAATAACAATTGCTGTAGGTACGGAAACCGTATTGCTTCATCATTCAATTGATATCATCAATTTCTCTAAGCCAGAGGCTTACATATTGATGGGCCAGGAGATGAATGACGTGGGAGCTTTATTTTTATCTTTATTTTTTCAAAAATACAGCTTCTAGGGCCCACTCCCAAACAGAGCCGTTGGCAGCAGTGTTCTAGGCAACTATGACACTCACCTGCAGTGGGGGACCTTTTGCAGAGAAGTAGTTTCTCAGAAGGCTGGTTGGAACTACAATAAGAAAATTTCCTCAATGTTTTTTTTTTTAAATTATTGAAGTATATTTGATTTGCATTGTTGTGTTAATTTCTGCTGTACAGCAAAGTGATTCAGTTATACATATATAATATATATGCTTTTTCATATTCTTTTCCATTATGGTTTATCACAGGATATTGAATATAGTTCCCTGTGTTATACAGTAGGGCATTGTTGTTTATCCATCCTATATATAATAGTTTGCATCTGCTAATCCCAAACTCCCAATCCTTCCCTCCCCAACCCCTCCCCCACCCTTGGCAACCACAAGTCTGTTCTCTATGTCTGTAAGTCTGTTTCTGTTTTATAGATATATTTATTTGTGTCATATTTTAGATTCCACATATAAGTGATATCATATGGTATTTGTCTTTCTCTTTCTGACTTACTTCAATTAGTATGATAATCTCTGGTCCATCCATGTTGCTGCAATGGCATGATTTCATTCTTTTTTATGACTGAGTAATATTCCATTGTATATCTGTACCACATCTTCTTTATCCATTCATCTGTCAGTGGACATTTAGGTTGTGTCCATGTCTTGGCTATTATAAATAGTGCTGCTATGAACATAGGCATGCATGTATCTTTTCAAATCATGGTTTTGTCTGGATATATGCCCAGGAGTGGGATTGCTGGATCATATGGTAACTGTATTTTTAGTTTTTTGAAGAAACTCCATCCTGGTTTCCATAGTGGCTACACCAATTTACATTCCCACCAACAGTGTAGGAGGGTTCTCTTTTTTCCCCACCCCCTCCAACATTTGTTATTTGTAGACTTTTTTAAAGAAATATTTATTTATTTATTTATTTTGGCTGCACCATGTTTTAGCTGTGGCATGTGGCATCTTCCTTGCAGCATGCGGGATCTTTAGTTGTGGCATACATACGGGATCTAGTTCACCAACCAGGGATCGAACGCAGGCCCCATGCCTTGGGAGCTCAGAGTCTTACCCACTGGACCACCAGGGAAGTCCCTTGTAGACCTTATAATGACCGCAATTTTAACTGGTGTGAGATGGTACCTCATTGTAGTTCTGATTTGCATTTCTCTAATAATTACCCATGATGAGCATCTTTTCATGTGCCTATTGGCCATCTGTATGTCTTCTTTTGAGAAATGTCTATTTAGGTCTTCTGCTCATTTTTCAATTGGGTTGTTTGGGGGGTTTTTTTGTTTTTGTTTGCTTGTTTGTTATTGAGTTGTATGAGCTATTTGTATATTTTGGAAATTAAGCCCTTATCAGTCACATCACATATTTTCTCCCAGTCCATAGGTCATCTTTTCATTTTGTTTATGATTTTCTTTGCTGTGCAGAAGCTTATAAATTTGATTAGGTCCCATTTGTTTATGTTTTCTTTTATTTCTATTGCCTTGGGAGACTGACCTAAGAAAATGTTCTCTATCTAGTTTATAACACTCCCAACAACAATAACAACAACAACAACAGAAATATTTAAACAAACAGATACATAGTTGGAATCTCTCTCATCCCAGTAGCTTTTGGCAAATTGCCAGATAATTAATGTGTGTGTGTGTGTGTGTGTGTGTGTGTGTGTGTGTGTGATATTCCTAAAAGCAGTATAGAAAAATAGAAAGCATACAAACTTAGAATGTAATCCATAAGAGATATAGTTGACTTATCTCTCTAAAACTAATTCTATATCTGATGGACACAGGACTTAATTATTCAACACTTCAGTCTGGAGAGGACAAAGGAGATGGCATGCATGCAGAACCTATTTTAGTATCCAGCAGAATAAGCACTGAAATGGTGGTGGTTATTATTATTTAATTTCTATTGCATGATTGAATTTTCTTTTTTCATGCTTATTCCAATCCCAATAGACAAGAATGCCTTTGTTAACATAACAAGCATCAGTCACTTCTATGTATGTTGTCTATTTCATAGTTCTTTTAGAGGAGGTTAGCGATACTCTCAGTAACAAGAGGTGTTTACATTATAGATGTCCACTGTGATGAAGATGAAAATCCCAAATTTCCTCCTACCAACAGTTAGGATTTGCTTCAGTCAGATGTGGGGGATTAGAAAAGACCCTCAGAATGTGAAGAATACTATGATTTTTATCTAGGAAGTTAGGGGAAGGTTATTGAAAATGTTCAAGAGATAAAAGGACTCCATATAGCCTTCAGAGACCAATTCCATATGGCATAAAATAAGGGAAAACTAAGGTGTCTTATTTATCTCCAGATATTGTATGTATGTGTGGGGGGGGGGCGGGAGGAAAGCCATCTCTTTTTTATTTTTTCCAATGTTAATTCCAACTGGCAAAATATGGATAAAATGAAATCAAATTCATTACTAAAGTAATTCTGAGATTCTCTACCTTCTAATCAAGTGAAACAATATAATACTCCTGAGTGAAAAAAGTAAGTGCCATTTCAAAAAGAGGCTGAATACAGTTAAAATGGAAGAAGGACATTCCCCCCTACCCTTTTCTCTGAGTGTAGCTAAAAGAAAATATAACTTATTGGAGGATTATGAAAACGAAATAAGAACAGATAGAAAAGATAAGAGAATCAAAACTCAAATAATGACTCATCAGGCAATGATTTAGCTATTGTTTTCCTACCATATTTCCTGACTTAGACTCTCAGGCAGCCCAAACCACAGATGGGTGTAGACAGATCATGTTCCTTTCAGACAGAAAATAGAGGACTGGGAAAGGGGTTCCCTGTATAATGGAGCTCTTTTGTTTCTCCTGGCTCTACCCCAGTTAAGCTTCAGTTATAAAACTGGACCCAGATGATGGAAGTGGTGTTGCAGTGTGGTAGGGAGGTGGTGACAGTGATCCCACAGGCTGTTTTCTCTTGCCACTCTGCCTAACACAGACCCAGTCACAAGAAGTGTGCAACAGAGTAGAGAGGCCAAAGACCCCACTTTCTCTCAAGAGCATCAGGAAAAATAAAATTCCCAGGAGCCATCATGAGCTGAGTAAGGATTAGCATGAGTGTGAGAAACTGTAGTGGCTGCAGACTTAGGATGACCCCACACTTTTGTAGGTTTTGCCTCTAGGAAATTCACCAAGGTTCATGGTATAATGCCAAGGGCAATCCCCTATGGCTCTGGCAAGAAGAGGTAAATAGTTACACTTGTGAAATATGCCCAGAGCATCCTCCATAACAGCAGCCTACTCTCTGGGGTCAAAGAATTTCCAGCCTTACCCCATACTGCGGTAAAGGAATTTCTCTAATTCTGTTGTTACTGGCCAGAACTGGAACCCAACTCAGAATTTGGCCACTCATCACTCAAAAGTCAGTGTTCTAGAGACAAGGGTTGGTGCAAAAGAAAGATGCTTTATCCAGGAAGCCAGCAACCTGGGAAGATGGCAGACTAGCATCTCAAAAACCATCTACAAGTTGTCAGTTAGAGGGGAAATGGCTTTATAGGGAAAACCAGGAAGTTCCAGGAGCTGAACAGGCAGGGGTTGCGTGCAAAGCAGCACAGTCGGCTTTGACAATCATCTCAAAACTGGTCATGCAATGGTCTGGTCAGCATCATCTTGATTGTTTTAGCAAGGTTAATCTTCAACTTCAGGGTTGGTCTGTTCCCATTTCTTTGAGGCCAGTTCCTGGAATTATGTAAGCCACTGATTCAGTACTGCTTGAGATGGAGCAGCTTATGTTATGGCTACAGCCTGGTCATTATGCAATTAGCTTCTTCCGTCTGGTGGTGGTTTTAGTATCTGCAAAACAACTCAGGAACATGCATCCGGCACTGTTATCTATGTCCTTCAGGGAGGAACTAAAGTTTCTGTGAATGCTGTATGGCTGTATGTTTCAATTGTTACCAGTTCTCCTGGCTCAACTGCCATCTTTTATTACTGTAGGTTCACATTATTCCCATCCTTAACTCTTGAGCTAGCCTTGTGTGACTCATGGGAGGCCTGGGAAACTAAAGCTTTTCTAGAAACGAGGCAGGTGGAAGACGTAGGTGGGTGGGGTCTGTCCCAGGAAGGTCCCATAGGGTCCTGCTCAGTTACACCATTCTCCTTCACCTTCCTGTCTCACCAGAACTGGGGGAATGCTAAGAAACACTGGTGAAGGTTATAGCTCAGAAACACCAGGCCACTGAAAACTGAGATTTAATCGGAAGATAAAAAATGCTCCCCTCCTCCTACCTTATCTCCATACCAACAGACTCCAGTTTAATAATAGCAAGCTACAGCTAAAAGATCTACAAGATACAGACAATATCTGAGGAGGACTCTTAGGGAAGTCCAAAGACAGCAAGGGAAATAACACTAGAGGATTTTGAAGCCTCAGGCACATTCAGCTATAGCAAACATTAAACACAGACCAACTCCTACCTACATTAACATAAATACTCCCACCAAATCTTACTATACTTATTATCCAATACGTTATATTCAGCTTTCAACAAAAAATTACAAGTAATGTTACTAGGTGAGAAAAAATGCATTCTTAAGAGGTAAAACAAGTATCAGAACTAGACTCCAATATGATGCAGATCTTGTGATTATCAGAGGATATAAAATAACTATGACTAATATGTTAATAGCACTCATGAAAAAAAGTAGACAACACACAAGAATGGATGGGTAATGTAAGCAGAAAGATGAAAACTCTAAGAAGGAATCAAAAAGAAATGCTAGATATTAAATGAGATAGCTAGATGGTTTGTATGAATTTGAAGTTCAAGAAGCACCAGTCTAGATCATGGTTAGCAAGTAAGTTTCACACAAGATCCAATGGACTATTCCATTTAATCTCCCTCTCAAGGAAGAGATCCACTTGGCTTGCCCTAAGAGTCCTATTCAGAAATTCAGAACAAGTATTAATCGTCTGAGCCAGGAAGTCAACACTCATTGGGTATTTTCCATCTTTAGTAAATAAATAAATAAATAAATAAAATATTTTGCCTGGATAATGCCCAAGGAAAATTTAACTGAATGCTCTCATCCCAACCTCTGACTTAGTTATACCTCTTCAGCTTCCTTTTGACATTAGCAAAACTGCTTTGGGTTTTATATGTAGGGGATGTTCCTGATTCTATACAATATGAAAGGAAGATAAAGCTGGATTATAGCACTACTGAAAAATCTTTCATTTACAACGGTCCTTGGGTCCTTTAAACATAGAAATGTCTAATATTCTAACTATAAACTGAGTAAAAATGATATTCATATCTAGAAAATAGAAGGCAAATAAAGTCTGATGAACTTCCATCATCCTGACAGTTTTATCCTCCTCTTTCTTTTCAGCATCACTGTTCCTTGACAGTGCTTTCAAAGTTAAAAAGCAAGCTGAAACTCATAGTTAAAATTGATCTTCACAAAACTCTACAGAGTTGGAAGTTCAGGAGTCATAATTTCCAGTTTTCAGTTGAGAAAACTGAAATTCTGAGAGCTAAAGTAACTTGCTGTGGGTCACATGACTCCAGCTGAAATTGTCTGCAAAGGCATTCAAATGAAGCTTCATGAGTTAGTGAGCGAATAAAGCAATCAATGCATACATGTGTTGATTTAAAATGTGTTTAAATGTAAACTGGAATATTTAAAACATACCTGAAGTAACTATATCAGTTGAATAGCTTAAAAACACATCCAGTGGAATTCAAATCTTTGTATATTTAAAAATAATACTCTGTTCTTCCAATAATAGATTGTTTCCCTTAAACTATCATAATAATTTTCAATAAGTGAGGAAAGAGTGAAGTCCTTTGAAAGTCAAACAAGTTATAAGCTAAAAATAAAAATAACGTGTTTTTCAGCTATAACCATCTAAAAGGTATTGTGCAAGCAGTGTATTTTACATTGAGGCAATCTCCTCAGGAAATGCTACAATAAACCCAATTTTCTTGTAGAAAAATTTTCACTGTTTTTAATCTCATTTTCTTTTATTTTTCTAGATTTTTTTGGTAATAAAGCTCAGGAGATTGGTGACAAAAACAACATAATGAATTTTCAGGCTGCATAATTTATGACTTCATACTCATAGCGACAGTTTTAACCTCTACTCGTATTTACATTCGCCCTCTATCTCCCAGATTCAAATGGTCTTTCTAAAGAGATTGGTTTCATGCAGAGACAGGATAGTAATCAGAAATTTCTATCTTACTCACAATAAGTCAGAGTGATTTCTGTCCACATTTGTGGCCACCATTGAAACAAAATGCACCTCTGACTGGGGGTTGCACGCTATTAAATGCTGGAGTTTTGGTTTCCAATAAAGATAACTTTTAAATTTGTTTAATGCTTCCAAAATAGGGGTTGTGTTTCCTGGCATATTAGAACAATTTGGTTAGTAGCTGAAGTCCTGACTAGTTCATAAAAACATGTGTAAGGACCATAATTATAACAAATGTTTGTGATGCAAAAAAGGGAAATAAGAAAACAAAACAGAGAAGCATATATTTTATTGATATTTTTAAAAGTGAATTGCCAACACAAACACCTTTTAAATTCAGACTCTTCTGCAGAAATAAATGAGAATGTGAAGCTTTCCCCCTGTCACCTTAAATCGGAGTCATGTGAGGGGATTGCAGCAGAAATGCTATCAACAATAGCAAAAGATGAATAAATTACTTGAAAATTTGAGTCAGAGGAAATTGACATTCAAAAGACCTAGGCAGCCCAGACAGTCCATTATCCATTTAACCACATAACTGACTCAGACACAACTGCCTGATCACTGCTGGCCCAGATGCTTTAGCTAGAAAACTGTCTGCAACAGGGAGGCATCTGGATGTAGCAATTGCTAGAATGAGGATGTGATCATTTACAAAGAACCCTAAAAAGACAGGAATTTTTGCTGTTCCAAAGAGAACATTTGGGCAAGTTACCAAAACAACACATGCTACATATCCTGGGGTGGAGTGAAGGGCAAGCCATGCATTATTGTACCTTAAGTAAAAATTCAGACTTGCACACAGAATTGCACACACTTGAAGTTTCTTATTATCATTTAGCATAGTAAAATGGCAGATATGCTGATGAGGCTGCCCCTATACTGTTTTCATTATTAGAAATTGATCCTACTCTTTATAATGCCCATCTAAGAGTTTGGTTCTATTTCAATACCTAAAAGTCTGACTTTTTGAACATGTAGTGTTGTAGACAAAGTTGTGACTGGAGAAATCAGGTCATGTGATGAAGAGGAAGAAGAAAAATATGAGGATATGTGACCATTAGTTCACAGCATGATGAAATAGGTTATCAGTTCTGAAATGATGATGGTAAAAAGGACACAAATGGAAGGAAGTAAGGTTTCCACACTTCACTTGAAGTGGTGAAATGTTGATACCAAGAAACTGTGATAAGTCACATATACATATTTTAATACCCAGAGCAACTATAAAGAAAAGAGTGCAAAATGATACTCTTAAAAACACTAAAATAAGTCAAAATGGAAACTTGGAAAGTACTTAAATAATCCATAGGAAGGCAAGAAAAGAGAAATGAGAATCAGGAAACAGTGGAAATAAACAGAAAAAAATAATAAAATGGCTAATTTAAGCAGTAACATATCAATAAATAACTTCAATGTAAATGGTATAAATATATCAATTAAAAAGCAGAAATTCACAGAGTGGTTTAAAAATATGACTCATATCTGCTGTTTAAAAGAAACATCAAATTCAATGACATAGGCTGAAAATAAAATAATGGAAAATTGTATATCAAGCAGACATTAATAAAAATAGCAAGGGTGGCTATATTAATCTAAGATAAGGTAGACTTCAGAGGAAAGAAAATTACTCAAGACAAAGAGGAACATTATATAATGATAAGCCAATCAATCCTCCAGGAAGACATAATTATCCTAAATGTTTATATACAAAGCAATTAAGCCTCAAAATGCGTGATAGATAATGGATAGTGATGAACGAAGAAATAGAAAACTTCACAATTTTAATTGGGAATTCAACATTCTTCTCTCATCAGCTGACAGAAACGCAAGATATGAAAGATCAGAACAACAAAGTCAACCACAGGACTTAATTGACATATATAAATACTCCTTCTAACAGCATATATAGTTTTCAGGTGTCCATGGAATATTCTCGAAGGTAGACTATGTCATAGCCCATTAAACAAACCTCAACAAATTTAAAAGAAATTGAAATGACAGAGAGAATTCTTTCTAACCATAATGGATTTAATCAGGAAATTAATAATAGAAAGGCAACAGGAAAAGATCTAAACACATGAAAATTAAACAATACCCTTCTGATAATCTGTGGTTCACAAAAGAAGTCTCAAAGGAAATAAAAGTACATAGAACTGAATGTAAATGGAAATATTACATGCCAAAATAAGTGAAATTCAGATAAAGCAATGCTGAGAGGGTAATTTATAGAACTAAATAATTACATTGGAAAAGAGATAAGTTGTCAAATCAGTCATCTAAGTTGACACATCAAGAAACTAGAAATAAGAGCAAAATAAGTTGAAAGGAAGGAAATAATAAAGATAAAACAGAAGTAAATGAAATTAAAAACATTAGATCAATGGAAAAAATCAAGGAAATGAAACATTGCTTCATTGAAAAAAATCAATATTAACAAGTCACTAGCAAAACTGACAAAAGTAAATCTATAGAAAATACATCAACTATATCAAGACACCACAAAAAAAAAAAGAAAATTACAGGCCAATATCACTGATAAACATAGATGCAAAAATCTTTGACAAAATATTAGCAAACCAAATTCAACAATACATTAAAAGGATCATATACCACGAACAGTGGGCTAAATCCCAGGGATGCAAGGATGGTTCAATATCCCCAAATCAACCAATGTAATACACCACATTAACAAATTGAAGAAAAGAATCTTTATAATCTCCATAGATGCACAAAAATCTTTTGATGAAAGTCAACATTCATTTATAATAAAAACTCTTAACAAAGTGAGTATGAAGGAACATACCTCAACATAATAAAGGCAATATGTAACAAACCTATAGCCAACATCAAACTCAACAGTGAATTGCTGAAAGCATTTTCTTTAAGATCAGGAACAAGACAAGGATGCCCACTTTTAGTAACTTTATTAAACATAGTATTTAAAGTTATAGCCACAGCAATCAGAAAAGAAAAAGAAATAAAATCCAAATTAGAAAGGAAGAAGTAAAACCATCACTGTTAGCAGATGACATAATACTATATATAGAAAATTCTAAAGACACTACCAAAAAACTATTAGAACTAATAAATGAATTCAGTAGAGTTGCAGGATACAAAATTAATATACAGAAATATGTTTCATTTCTATACACTAACAGCAGACTATCAGAGGGAGAAGTTAAGAAACCAATCCCATTTATAATTGCATCAAAAATAATAAAATACCGAGCAATAAATCTAAACAAGGAGGTAAAAGACCTAAGAAGACTATAAGACTGATGAAAGAAATTGAAGATGACACAACAAATGGAAAGACAACTGTTCTCATGGATTAGAAGAATTAATATTGTTAAAATGACCATATTGTCCAAGGCAATCTATGGATTCAGTGCAATCTCTATCAAGATACCAAAGGCATTTTTTGTAGAACTAGAAGAAATAATTTGAAAATTTGTATGGAAACAAAGAAGGCACTGAATAGCCAAAACAGTCTTGAAGAAGAACAAAGCTGGAGGTAACATGCTCCCTGGTTTCAAACTTTACTATAAAGCTACAGTAATCAACACAGTATGGTGCTGGCACAAAAAAAGTCTCATAGATCAATGGAACACAATAGAGAACCCAGAAATAAACCAACTTTCACAAGGCCAATTAATCTATGAAAAAGCAGGCAAGAATATACAATGCTGAAAAGATAGTTTCTTCAATAAAAGGTGTTGGGAAAACTGGACAGCTATAGGCAAAAGAATGAAACTGTACTACTTTCTCACACTATATACAAAAATAAACTCAAAATGGGTCAAGGGCTTAAATACAGACCTAAAACTCTTAGAGGAAAACACAGGCAGTGCACTCTTGGAGACTAGCCTTAGCAATATTTTTTTGAGGGGGCTGGGAATAGAAACTATCTAAAAACTGAAATGGCAGCCTACTGGGAGAAGATATTTGTGAATTATACATTTGAGAAGGGGTTAATATCTAAAATATACCAATAACTCATACAACTCAACATCAAAAAAATGATTAAAATATGTCAGAGAACCTTAATAGAAATTTTTCCAGAGAAGGCATACAAATGGCCAATAAGCACATGAAAAGGTGTTCAACGTCACTAATTATTAGGGAATTGCAAAATCACAATGAGATATCACCTCATGCCTGTTAGAATGGCTATTAACAAAAAGACAACAAACAAGTGTTGGAGAGGATGTGGAGAAAAGGGAACACTCATATACTATTGGTGGGAATTTTTTTTTTTAATTGGGGTATAGTTGTTTTACAATGTTGTGTTAGTTTCTACTGTACAGCAAAGTGGAGTAGAGTTCCCTGTGCTATACAGAAGGTTCTCATTAGTTATCTATTTTATACATATTAGTATCTATATATGTCAATCCCAATCTCCCAATTCATCCCACCCCTGCTTTCCTCCCTTGGTGTCCATACATTTGTTCTCTACATCTGTGTCTCTGTTTCTGCCTTGCAAACAGGTTCATCTGTACCACTTTTCTAGATTCCACATATATGTGTTAATATATGATATTTGTTTTACTCTTTCTGACTTACTTCACTCTGTATGACAGTCTCTAGGTCCATCCATGTCCCTACAAATGACCCAATTTCATTCCTTTTTATGGCTGAGTAATATTCCATTGTATATATGTACCACATCTCTTTTATCCATTGTCTGTCGATGGGCATCTAGGTTGCTTCCATGACCTGGCTATTGTAAATAGTGCTGCAATGAACATTGGGGTGCATGTGTCTTTTTGAATTATGGTTTTCTCTAGGTGTTGGTGGGAATTTAAGTTGGTGCATCCACTATGGAAAAAAGTATGGAGATTCCTCAAAAAATTAAGAATAAAACTACCATATCATCCAGCTATACCACTTCTTGGTATTTATCCAAAGGAGAAAAAAACACTAATTCATAAAGATATCCTCTATATTTATTGTGACATTATTTACAATAGTCAAGATATAGAAACACCTACGTGACCATCAATGGATGAATGGATAAAAAGATATATATCCATATATACCATGGAATACTACTCAGCCATAAAAAAAGATGAAATCTTATCATTTGTGACAACATGGATGGACCTTGAGGGTATTATGCTAAGTGAAATAAATCAGACAGAAAAAGACAAATGTCATGTGATCCCACTTACATGTGGAATATAAAAAACAAAACAAATGAACACAACAAAATGAAAACAGACTCAAAGATACAGAGAACAAACAGGTGGTTGCCAAAAGGGATGGGGGTTGGTGGGTGGGTGAAATAGTTGAAGGGAATTAAGAGGTACAAACCTCCAGTTATATAATAAATAAATTATGGGGATGTAATATATAGCATAAAGAACATGGTCAGTAATATTTTAATAACTTTGTATGGGGACAGATGGTTTACTAGACTTATCCTGGTAATCATTTCATAATGTGTGCAAATGTGAAATCATTATGTAGTACATACCCCTTAAACTAAACTAACATTATACATCAAATATATTTCAGTTAAAAATTCTAAAAAAATTATAAAAAGAAAAATGGCAAGAAATAAGAAAAAAAAGAATAAAATAGGAGATAGCACTACAGATCATGCAGCAATTAGATGGTAATAAGGGAATACTGCAAACAACTATACACTCAACCTTGTAGAAGTGACTTATTCCTTCAAAGCCACTAGCTACTATAACTCAACCAAGCTGAGATAGATGATATGAATCATACTAATACAATTAAATAAATAAATTCTAAATTAAAAAGCTTCTGAAAAAGATATTTTGAGGCCCAGATCATTTCACTGGAGAATTCTACAAAACATTTTTTTTTTTTTTTTTTTTTTTTTTATTTATTTTTGTCTGTATTGGGTCTTCGGTTCGTGCGAGGGCTTTCTCCAGTTGCGGCAAGCGGGGGCCACTCTTCATCGCGGTGCGGGGACCGCTCTTCATCGCGGTGCGCGGGCCTTTCTCCATCGCGGCCCCTCCCGTTGCGGGGCACAGGCTCCAGACGTGCAGGCTCAGCAATTGTGGCTCACGGGCCCAGCTGCTCCGTGGCATGTGGGATCTTCCCAGACCAGGGCTCGAACCCGTGTCCCCTGCATTAGCAGGCAGATTCTCAACCACTGCGCCACCAGGGAAGCCCTCTACAAAACATTTAAGGAAGAATCAACACCAATTTTCACAATATATTCCAGAAAATAGAAGAGATGAGAACACTTCTCAAATCATTTTATTAGGTCAGTATTACCTTGATACTAAAACCTAAGATAGTGTATAAAAGAAAAAAACGAAGAAAAATACAGAAAACTATAAACCAATACAGACCAATATCTCTCATAAATACAAATACAAAAATTGTCAGCAAATTAGCAGCAAACAGTGTATGAAACTGTATACAAACAGTTATATATCATGACCAAGTAGAATTTATTCCAGATATGCACAGCTGGTTCAACAATCTAAAATCAGTCAATGTAATTCACCATATCAACAGGCTAGAGAAAAAAAAAATCATATCAATTAACACAAAAAAGCATTTAATAAAATCTTATACTCATTTATGATTAAAAGAAAAAAACTTTCTGCAATTAGAAGTTAGGAATAGAGGGGAGCTTCCTCAACTTAATAAAGAGCACCTACAAAAAAACTTACAGCTAACATCATTCTTGACAGTGAAAGACTGAATACTTTCCTCTAAAATCAGGAATGAAACAAGGATGTCCACTCAGGTCTCTTTTTTTTAACACAGTATACTAGCCCCTAGTATATCAAATCCTATCAAAATCCCAGTAGGTTTTTTAGAAATACAGACTAGATTTTTCTAACATTTTTTCTGGAAATGCATAGGCCCTAGAATAGCTAACTATTGACAAAGAAGAATAAAGTGGGAGGAATCACTCTACAAATATTAATGTCTACTATATGGCTACCGTAATCTAGACACTGTGGTACTGGCAGAGAGATAGGCACATAAATAAATGGAATAGAGTAGAGAACCCAGAAATGGAACCATAAAAATATATCCAACTGATTTTTGACAGAGTAACAAAACCAATTCCATAGATGAAGGATAGCCCCACCTTTTCTTCAGTTAAAAAAAAAAAAAGAGAGAGTAAGTCTTCATGACCTAAGGCTGGTCAAAGAGTTCTTAGACTTAATATCACCAGCACAATCCACAAAAGAAAAGAAATGGTAAATTGGACATTATCAAAAGTAAAAACCTTAGCTCTGTGTAAGCCCATATGAAAACAAATGGTGGTGCTTCCTTACTCTAGAATCCTACTATGCAGTAAAAGAAATCACTATTGAAAAGAAATACATGCAACAACTTAGATGAATCAAGTATTTATATTACTAGTTGATTTCCTTCATTTTTGAGGAGGCTTGATTTTATACATTATTACAGAGTGTCTGTGTCAACTTTTCCTTTAGTCATAGGTATATTACTTAGTCCAAGAATCTAGTCTTTATTTCTAAGCCATGCCCATTGCAGAGTTTCAGTAGAAAGTTTTTATCATACCCTTTAACTAGGTGTGATTCAAACTTCAAGGTGTGCTACCCCTACTGTTAACAGAAGCTGAGACCTCTGGTCGGAGTTTCAATCATCTAACTGTTGTTTTCTAAGAGGCTTCTTGGAGCTGACATGTGCACAAACAGTTCAGGGTCATACAGAGTTTTGTGGGAGGTTTATATGCATATTTAGGTATTCCACTTTCTATGGTTTCCTCCTCCATTTCCAGAGACCCTTGTATCCTAAAGTCCATTCTGTGACACCTCAATCCAATAAGATAGTTTCTGCTATTTCTGCTTGAGTTATAGCTGCCCCATGCATTGCAAACCAGGAGAACCTCAATGGGAAAGGCTCTTTAGACACAGATTTTATCCAGTGATGTACTTTCTATCATTAGTCAGATTCCTTTCAGCTTTTCTCTGCTCTTGTCTTCAGTGCATATAAACTATCATTGTTATCTACAGGAAGATTATTCCCAGATAAGCTACCCCACTGCCCTTCCTAGAACTGGAACTCTACCTGGGTGCTTTAGAAGTTAATGATTTTCTCTAAAGAAGCTCATTGTACTAATCATGGTTTTTTCCCCTTATTTTCTGATGCTTTGACATCTTAGAGTCTTGCCAGTACTGGAGGCACTATCCTTCCCAAGTTTAGCTAATTCCTAGAGATAATAAACAACTCACCTGGTAGGATATCTATCAAATGTAAAACAACTAATCCAGAGCTCACACTGCCAACCACCTCCTCAGTGAGGAGCCATTCTTTTCTTGCCCTAATCACCCTGGACCAGGTACCAGACAACTAGAAACAGCTCCTACACTCCAGTACTCACTAAACTATTCAAACTAGCTAATCCTAAACCTGAAACCACCTCTTCCCTTCCTTGTTATGAAACTAGCATAAAGACTCTTGTTCACATTTTTCCCTCACTCCCTCTCCCTCCTGACTGACCCTGGAACCTCCACGTAGCCCTGTGTGGCATGCCCTGCCTTCTGTTTCTAAGGATCTGTGAGTATAAAACCTTCTTCTTTCATGACAGTCATTTCTATGTCTGCATGTCTTAGCATACCTGATTAAAGCAAATCCCACATACACTTAAAACACTAATTTAGCAGATAAACATTTCCAGAGTTATTTCTTATCTTACACAAGTTTGGGAAATGCTGTGATGGAAATAGGTCACTAAGAGGGAAGTGATGTCTAAACTAAATGTTGAACAATGAGTAGAAGTTATCCTAGCATGAGATTTCTAGAGAGAGATACTAATAAGAGGTATAAAAAAGAACAAGAGTGAGAGAACATGAAGACCTACAGCATGGCTGGAGTAAATGTCAAGATTGAAAGCTGGAGAAGATGGCCTGAAATAAATATCATGATGGCCTTATAAGCATTACTGAGGAGGTTGGGCTTTAATTGGTGGTCCATGGGGGAATTCACTGAAGGGTTTAAGTTGTGAAATGGCATAATTAGAATGCATCTAGGTCTTTTGACTCATTGTTATTTTCTCTTTTTAGTATATCGTATTGTCTCCCTTTTAGAATCAACAACGAAATTTGTCCCCTTGCTATCCTAAACTTGAAAGAAAGTGTAGATGTTGCAGATGGCTGTGGTCATAGCTAAATCAGTTTGCACATTTTCAAGTGACACAGCACAAAATATTGTATTGGAGTTTTTCGTAGACTGGGAATGAAGGAAATTAAAAATGAGCTAAATAAAATTGATGGAAATAAACTGTAGCTTAAGAAATCTACTGTGTAGAAATAGGTGCTTGTAAATAACAGGAAGGGGACAAACAATCTATAATCACTAAGTGGAATCTGGATGCCAATAAATAAAAGCAAAGCCAGGGTAATCATGATAAAGACATATGTCTAATGGTCAATTTGGAAAAAAACCAAATACCTATGACATTGACTTTAAAGCAGAGAAAACAGAAAAATATTTCGATGATAAAAAGCAAAAATGGCCATTTTGTATTTTTAGTACAAAGCATATTGACCAAACCTGAAAATGTTTCATTTATTTTTTAGGAAGAAAAGGTGGGTGTCACGGAGATACATGCAAAGGTTAAATTGCAACAGGTTGGGTCAATGCAAAGAAGCATGAACAATATGAGGAACTTTTGAATTACACTAGCTCATGCAAAAATTTATTTGATATTATGGAAATAAAATCTGAGTGGATAGGCTCATAAAATATCAGGGTGTCCTAAACCTCATTATTCCAAAGTTCTGTTTTATTATTCTTCCTCAATGTCCTTGATTCTATATATAAATAGGAGATAATTTCTTTAACACTTGCCTTTGTGTCTGTCTAGTTTATTAGAATTTGCTATAGGTAATATTAATCTGTTAATGAAATCAAAGTTTTCTCCAGGGCAGTGACTTTTTCTGTTTTAGTTATCAGTATATGCCCAGTGCTTGGCATAAATTAGGTTTTCAGTGTACACTTGATGCTTGTACAGGTGAATGGATGTGCAAATGAAGGGATTTTTACTGAATATGCAAGTAAAGAAATAGTGAACTATTATTTATTTAGCATTTATTATGTTTGGTACTTACTGATCATTGTTACATGCATTATAATATTTAATTCACAAATATCTTAAGCCCAGTGTTATCAAGTAAAAGAAATGAGGTTATGAGAAGCTATGCTACTTGTACAAACTGACAGGAAGCAACAGATTTAGGATTTGAGCTCATCCAGATGGAGTTTCCTTTTCCATTTAGAATGATTTATTAATTTTAAAATAGTTTATTGATCCCCTTCTATAGGAAAGTTTCTGTGTCTGTCAGTAAAAGATGAAATGGGGAGAAAAAGGTAAAGAATGGAGTCATTTCCTCAGAGCTCAGGATAGTGGAGAAAGAGACAAAAAAGGAAAATAGTACATTTCCATTCAGTGGGAAAATTTTTTTCTACTAAACCAAAGCTTATATCACGAGCTTTCAAAGGAGGGAAATTGGTTACCCCACTTCATGTTAGCTGTGCAACCATAGGCAAATTATGTATCTCCTCTAAGCCTCTGTCCTTTTTATTATACAATTTGGTTAATAATAATGCCCACCTTATAAGATTGTTAAGAAAAAAGAGATAACTTATATAAACACTTAATATAATGTCTAGTACCTGGAAGGCTCTGTAATTATTAGTGGGTTTTTTTGCTTTTAATTTATTTATTTTATTATTTATTTTTTTAGCTGTGTTGGATCTTCGTTTCTGTGCGAGGGCTTTCTCTAGTTGCGGCGAGCGGGGGCCACTCTTCATCGCGGCGCGGGCCTCTCACTGTCGTGGCCTCTCTCGTTGCGGAGCACAGGCTCCAGACGCGCAGGCTCAGCAGTTGTGGCTCACGGGCCCAGTTGCTCCGCGGCATGTGGGATCTTCCCAGACCAGCGCTCGAACCCGTGTCCCCTGCGTTAGCAGGCAGATTCTCAACCACTGCTCCACCAGGGAAGCCCTAATTATTAGTTTTGTTGATTGTTTAAATGGCAGATGAATGGGCTCTAATCTAGGTATAGTGATAGTGGGGGTGGTGAATGTGACAAGCATGAACAGGAATCCTGCAAGAGCTAATAATACCCAGTTATGTCTCTAGTAATTTAATTTTAACTGGCAACTTGTGATATAGATGTTCAGATATGGTTTTCTTCGATTTTTTTTTTAATTCTTGTAGCTACATTTACTGAACACTTTAGTCTATAACGTGGATGTGTTTGATCCAAGTGTTCCTGTTAACTTCTATAGTGATGAAAAAAATTTGACTGTATTCTGTGTTGAAAAATAAAAGTTACACCCAAAGAGCTGAAAGCTTTAACTGACATTGATTCTTATGTTGGCTCTGTTCCTGTATTTGGGCAGGCATTAATTTAATCAGAGCTGGAATCTGCCTGCAGCAAGGACTCAGCAGCTTGGGAAATTGAGCCTTCTGCTACCCTCACTTTTGAATACATCATTTGGAATTTGTGGTATTAGAATAACTTGATTGCTTAGATATGAATTATGCATTATGTGTAAGTACGTGTTTATAAACATTCACACCTATTTGCATTTGAATGGCAGAATGACACCGTGATTATTAAAGGAGAGACTTTTATACCTCATATATTACATGAGAGTATTTTGTATGAGATAATAAATTAGTTTTTTTTTATTATGTACAAGTTGGACTCATTTAGGAAATGCTCTGTACCTTCTCTGAGCCTCAATTTCTTTATCTTTAAGATGGAGATGATTATAGAATTATTGAAGATTGAAATATATTTTATACATGGGCCATGTACCATATCTGTTACTGTGGTTCTTATTGGATATGTGATTGATCTAGTCTAATTCATTGATTTTTACATATAGAGCGACAATCTCAAAGACAGAAAGTAAACTGACCAGGGAATTGCAGTTATCCCGTGGCAGAGCTGGGATTGAAACTCTAGTCTTCCAATGCCCTCATCGATAGTCTCTTTGGTGTTAGAATAATAACAGATAAAACCGGGGATGGTGAGCTAAGCCTCAGGACAGGAACAAACCAAGTACTGCAACAGAGATGCACAGGAGGGAAAAAATACAACCGTATAGCTGAGTCCCACAGATAATTACTTGGAGGGTCCATGACCTCTGACTCCTTTTATTTATATCTGTTTTATATTGACATTTGAATGATTCTTTTTCAAATTAATTAATTAATTAATTTTGGGGGCTGTGTTGGGTCTTCATTGCTGCACACAGGCTTTCTCTAGTTGTGACGAGCGGGGGCTACTCTTCGTTGCAGTGCGCGGGCTTCTCATTGCGGTGGCTTCTCTTCCTGCGGAGCACGGGCTCTAGGCATGCGGGCTTCAGTAGTTGTGACACGCAGGCTCAATAGTTGTGGCTTGCAGGCCCTAGAGCACAGGCTCAGTAGTTGTGGCGCACAGGCTTAGTTGCTCTGAGGCATGTGGGATCTTCCTAGACCAGGGATTGAACCCATGTCCCCTGCATTGGCAGGCAGATTCTTAACCACTGCGCCACCAGGGAAGTCCCTGAATAATTCTTATCTTATTCTCTAGAGAAAGAAAGGCATAAACTGCATTCTCTGCTTCTCAGTTAAAGCCCAGCTACTTGCAAATCATAGTTAGAAAGTTCTCAATAAAATGATTGAAAAACTGCCTTTTATTTATTATTGTTATTATTTATTGTTTATAATTTACTTTATAATTTTAGTAAAATTATTATTATTATTGTTACTTTGGCGTAAAAAGTTGTATTAGACAGAATGATGGACCCAAAAGATGTCAGCACTCTAATCTCCAAAACCTATGAACATGTTAGTTTACACAGCAAAGGGGAATAAGGTTGCAGATGGGATTGAGCTTGCTAATCAGTTGACCTTAAAATGAGATGATCCTAGAGTATTCATGTGGGCCCAGTATAATCACAAGCATCCTTAAAAATGGAAGAGGGAGGCATAAACTTTGTGAAGACAATCTCTCTTTCTCCCTTTACAGAAATCTAAACTAACTGAGGTTTTGACAGATATCTTTTTTTTTCAGGGGTGGGGGGAGGGGGGAGGTGCAAAATAGAGTCAAGCCTTTAAAACAGTGGGAAAGAATGGGATGAGGAGAGGACAGATATTACCATTTCTCTGGCAGCTGCTGGTAAAAGTGGAGAGGTATCTCTTGACTTACGGAAGTGCTCCCTGGAGAGCAGCAAGGCTTTGCAAATGGGTTGGAAGGAACCAGGCCCTAAGTACCAAGCCTCAGCAGATTCCTGTGTTTTAAGTGTATCGTTATCACAGTTTCTGACTTCAAGTCTAGAACAACAACTACTTTAATGGTAGTAACTTTGAATAGAAGCACTTAAGTCTCACCCTATGATTGGATATTGGGTAAAACCAAGCCATCTTTGCACATTTGTTGAGGGCATTTGTGTATGCATGTTTGTGAGTGCCACTGCACAAAAGTCACTGAGATTAAATTTTTGCTAGTCTCAAGGGAAGGACATTCAGAGTTATATTTAGACTGCTTTCAATGAGATAGTAAAGTGTGACTCTGTGCCTACTTGACTTTGCATATACAAATATACTATATAATAAGAAGGCGGAATATTTCTTGGAGCTATATCTTTATTAGGGAAGGAAATCTTCCACATGAGCCCTCAGCAGACTTTGTATGTCTTATCGGCCAGAATTTTGATGCCTGATGAACCTTAACTGCAGAAAAGATTAATAAATAAAGGATCCCACATTTTAGTCTCTCTGACACAATCAATAGCTGCCAGAAATGAAGAAAGGTGAAGGAAAATGGCTGTGGTTAGGCAAGCAATTTCTACTAGAAGGGAATACATACTTGCTGTGAGTAAATTAAATTTTTATAGGAATCTAAAAGATGATTATTAAGACATTTCCATTTTGGAAATTAGTATAGAAGACTTTTTACCCAATGGTTTCGTCTTGGAAATTCTTCCCTTCCTTAGAATGTGGAGGAAATAAAACAATCATCAGACAAGAAGAATGAGCAATAAGACAGAGGAGTCCTGAGTTAAATAAAACAAGCCTCTAACATTTTTACCAGAAAAGAATTTGGGAGGGAGTATAGAATAAATTCTTTATAGCTCTCAGTCTTATACTGAGCTGCCATTGAATAAGATAAATAGTCTACTAGTGTGTGACGCAGAGAAACAGTGTGAATCAAAGCAGGCGATGTTATTGCTTTCCAAGGCAGTGGTTTGACTAAACTGGGAGTACTATATCTCGTATTTGTCACTGTTTCTTAGATAGGGTATAATTTCCCTTGAAGGACTATTGCACTAAGTCGCTTAATGATACCGAGCTTCTAAGATTTAAGATGTAAAGGAAGAATGTGAAAAGTTGTGCATTTGTTCACTGGGGGGTGAAAGGGAGTTTAAATTCCTATTTAGCTTTGGCAGTTTCCCTCACTGGCA